>NC_035435.2:29820756-30129679 GCF_002127325.2 Helianthus annuus
TTTGGGCTCACAAATGCACCGGCTGCGTTCATGGATCTCATGAATCGCGTTTGCAAGCCGTACTTGGACAAATTCGTCATAGTCTTCATTGACGATATCCTTATCTATTCCAAGAACCAAGCTGACCACGAGAAGCACCTTCGTTGCATTCTCGAATTACTACAGCGTGAGAAACTCTACGCCAAATTCTCGAAATGTGAATTCTGGCTAAGAGAGGTTCAATTTTTAGGACACGTTGTGAGCGAGCGTGGTATCCAAGTGGATCCCGCTAAGGTAGAGGCAGTCATGAACTGGCAAGAGCCAAAGACGCCTACCGAAATCCGTAGTTTCCTGGGATTAGCAGGATATTACCGGAGATTTATTGAGAATTTTTCAAGGATTGCTGCGCCCTTGACTTCCTTGACCAAGAAGGAAGAAAAGTACATTTGGGGCCCGAAGCAGCAAGAGTCCTTTGAAATACTGAAGCAGAAGCTAAGCAACGCACCTGTGTTGACCTTACCCGAGGGTACAGATGAATTCGTAGTTTACTGCGATGCATCACATACAGGCATGGGGTGTGTGCTTATGCAGAAGGGCAAGGTGATTGCCTATGCTTCAAGGCAATTAAAGGTGCATGAAAAGAATTACACCACCCATGACTTGGAGTTGGGTGCCGTTGTATTTGCACTTAAGTTGTGGAGGCACTACCTTTATGGTATTAAATTTGTGATTTATTCTGATCACAAAAGCCTCCAGCACCTGTTCAACCAGAAGGAGTTGAACATGAGACAACGCCGTTGGATGGAAACCCTGAATGATTATGACTGCGAAATCAGGTACCATCCCGGCAAGGCGAATGTAGTCGCCGATGCATTGAGCAGAAAAGAAAGGGTAAAACCCATTCGAATCAATGCCAAGAGCATTGAAGTTAAAAATAATTTGATTGAAAGGATATTGGCTGCACAGCGAGAGGCTGTGTTGGAAGCTAATTATCCTAATGAAAAGCTGGGAGTAACTGAGGAGCAGTTGACTCTTAGCAAGGATGGAATTCTTAGGCTGAATGGACGAATATGGGTTCCAGTTTACGGAGGACTACGTGATGTTGTTCTCCAGGAAGCCCATAGTTCCAAATACTCAGTCCATCCTGGTGCTGATAAAATGTACCAAGACTTAAAGGCAAATTATTGGTGGATAGGCTTGAAAAAGTCTGTAGCCGCCCATGTAGCAAAGTGCTTGACTTGTGCTCAAGTCAAAGCCGAGCACCAAAAGCCGTCTGGCTTGCTACAACAGCCTGAACTTCCCGAGTGGAAGTGGGAATGCGTAACTATGGACTTCATAACCAAGTTACCCAAAACCAGGAAAGGAAACGATACAATATGGGTCATAGTCGACAGGCTGACTAAATCAGCTCATTTTCTACCCATCAAGGAGACGTATAGCTCCGATATGTTAGCCCAACTATATGTTGATAAGATTGTAGCCTTACACGGCATACCTGTGTCTATTATCTCCGACAGGGATACTAGATACACATCTCACTTCTGGAAGAGTTTCCAGCAATCTTTGGGCACGCGTTTAAACTTCAGTACGGCTTACCATCCACAGACGGACGGTCAAAGTGAGCGTACTATCCAAACGCTAGAAGACATGCTTCGTGCATGCGCGATCGATTTAGGTGGAAACTGGGATAAAAACCTACCCCTGATCGAATTCTCCTACAATAATAGCTACCACACCAGCATAAAGGCTGCGCCTTTTGAGGCATTATATGGTAGGAAATGCAGATCGCCTGTTTGTTGGGCGGAAGTAGGAGAGGTCCAATTATCAGGACCAGAGATTGTTTTCCAGACGACGGACAAGATTGTCCAGATCCGGGAACGTCTCAAGGCTGCCCGCGATAGGCAGAAGAGCTACGCTGATCCAAAGCGTAAGGATTTTCACTTCGAAGTGGGTGAAAAAGTATTACTTAAGGTGTCACCCTGGAAGGGGGTGATGCATTTCGGCAAAAAGGGCAAGCTGAGTCCGAGATACATAGGGCCTTTTGAGGTCATTGAACGAGTCGGATCAGTTGCCTATAAACTAAACTTGCCTGAAGAGCTCAATGGAATTCACAATGTGTTCCACATCTGCAATCTCAAGAAGTGCTTCGCCGACGAATCGTTGGTGATTCCACACACAGATGTGCATATAGATGAGAGCTTAAAGTTCATAGAAAAACCCTTGTCGATTGAAGATCGACAGGTGAAGAAGCTTCGCAGAAAGCACGTACCAATTGTAAAAGTCAAATGGGATGCTCGTAGAGGTCCTGAATATACGTGGGAAGTCGAAGCTACAATGAAAGAAAAATACCCCTATTTATTTGAGTAAATCTCGGGTCGAGATTTATTTTAAGGGGGTGAGGATGTAACACCTCGAATTTTTGTGTCCAATGATGTGTTAACACGTGGCATTTGTTTACACGTGGCATCTATAATAAATAAGGGACTAATTTTGACAAACCTTGAAAGTATGTAAATTCGAGGGTTATAAATGTCAACAAGGGTAAATATACTGTATAGTATCCCTAAATAATGCTTAAACCTTCAATCGAATAAATTATAGATCGTACAAAAATAAAACGCGGAAGAAAGTGAGAGATTACAAACTACAGGGGTTAACTGTGTCAACATGTTTAATAATACCTCTGAGTGACCCTTTAACGTCCCAAAGACTTTGTAACGGTATTATACCCTCACTAAAATAATATATATGAATTTCGCGAAGTTTCGTTATGAAACGAGAAAGTTACGATCAAATTCGTAGGAGAAGGGTTAAAAGCGTCAACAGTGAAAGTTAAGGCTTTCCAAAATAATTAATAAATAAACCGGGGACTTAATAATGCGGGTAATTAACACGAGGCCCCTATCGGTAAATAACCGAGGGCCAAACCGCAAAGTTACCCCTTCAAATCCGAAAGGTCAGGCAAATCATTACGAAAGATTTCGTTATTAATGGCCCGATTCTGTAATCATTATAAAAGATTTGAAAAATTCAGAAAATATAACCTCACGCGACCCGCGTAAGGTTTAGACATAAGTCGAGGCGGGCCGCGAGCCTCCTCAATAACTCGCCTGATTTCTTAACCTTTAGGCGACCCGCATTAGAAAGCATGGGAACTCCCATGCGGGCCGCGTAAAGTGCCCAGATGCAGAAACTTTGTAGTTTCTTGACTTTTGGAGCTTGTGAACGATCATGCACATAATTATGGGGCATGGGCACCCTATGCTCGACCCATAACACTTAGGGGACACCTACCATCACCTCTGGTCTGATTATAAGAGTTGTAATGATCAAAGATGCTTGGCATTGGCTATAAATAGCCACCTTAAGCTCATATCATTCACACAACTCAAACAACTTCCATCTGATTATTCTAAGTGCTCCCAAGTGTTCTTCTCTGCTCCATATTCAAGTCCTAACTTCTGTAAGTTGCCTTGATCATTCATACTTCAGTTTATGCTTAATATTTAGCTAAAAACCAAACCGTCGTAAGTACGGTTTGACTTTAAAATAACTCAGTGATGGTTCCGTCTTATGACGAACCAGAAGTAGTTTTGAGTTGGTATTTATGTGGGTAATAAACCTCTAAAAGGGTTCCCCCTGATCACCACTCTAACTATGTCAAATATCGAGTCAAATGTGCGGTTAAAAAGTCAACAGAAAGCTATTTTGGCGATTTATGCATAATCTGTAATATATATGTTATGGAACCTGTTTTGACAATCATAAAACATGATAATAAGTATATAAACCTGTTTGCGCTCGTTTGAATCGATCATTTACCATATTGAACCGGTTCGGAGCCGAAAGTCGCAAAGGTTTGACTTTTGCTTTGACTTCAGTTCTGACCCGTTTTAGTGAGGTATAAATATACCTTAGGACTCTCTTAGGACCAGGTCACATGTTGGTATAAGCCTCTGTGGTCGGTTCATGAGTTATCCGAGTCTTTAGCGCATTTCCGTCATTCGCCTAAAAGTTGACCGTAACGGCCTTTTAAAATAAAAACGAGTATTTCGGACACATGAACGGACCAAAACCTTGCTTATTAAATTATAAGCATGTCCCTAAAGTTTCACGTCAATCCGAGGCCTAGAATGAGAGTTATGCTAAAAGGCGCACTTTTAAGAAAGTTTTGTAATTTACGGCGCAATTAGCATAACGCCCATCTAACCCCAGTTTTCGTCACCAAAACTTTTACCCACTGTGGTAAAATAATATTTTGGGAATTTTAAAGATTTTTAATAATTTTTACCTTGCTCATAACCTGCGGTTATGGCTACGGTTCGGTAAATACCGAATATGCCCTTTTTGGCCAAAACGAGAGTTCTACAAGGTCTTTTGACCCGATTCCAGTTGCCACTGGTTTTAAATAATAAATAAAGTATTTTAAGCTTTTTAAGCTGTTCAGGAAACTCAGATTTCCTGTAGAACTCGAAAATCCCTTTAGAGTCTTTAAAATAACCGACAAGTCCCTTCGGGGCATAATATAAACTTAAACTCGTTACGGGCATTACGGAAGGTATCCTACTGATACCAAAATACTTTTAAGGCATGTTGACTTAGGAAATAAGCGTACGACTCTTATGGTTAACCGTTTCGCCTATTTGCGCACACGGTACGGCCCACGGAACTAGTTTTCGTGCAATAGCCGATATGGGTCAAATTATATTATTTGAACCCCAAAATCCAGAGTATGAACTATAAACCCATATAAAACAAGTCTCTGAACTTGTTGGGTCCAAATCATACTCCAATCTCGGTTTTCGCCTTTTCGTGCGAATTAACCATATCTATATATCGGAATCAACCGGTTTAAGCTACGGCTAATACAAGGACCGTTAGGATTCTAAGAGGTTAATTAAAACCTTCGTTCCAGATTAGGAGCCCCAGTAAAAGCTATCGGTGACTTGATCTAAATTAAGGATTAATACTTGCAAAGGTAAATACTTTTGACTTATTTCCCCTATATGGGCTTGGGTTACGGTATATTAATACCGCTTGATTGAGCACTATATTCGTCCATCGCTTAGGTGGATAACTAAATAATATGATCGGCTCATTTAAACAGTTTTGTTGCTTATAAGCCTTTGGGGGGTTTAATGACCGTTGTCCCGGATATCCTTGGCATCATTTTACGAAATGGCCACGACCATCGACATCCCGGTGTAGGCGTACACCCGGTATAAAGTGTCGACATTAAAACTAAAAGACGTAGCCGTTGGTTTCTGTACTACGGTTTTACGCGAACGTGGTGTGTCTATAAATCTTTAACCCGGCACGACCCGGGCTACTGAACGCATAAAAGAACATGTAAAACGTTCACAAGATCATTATGAATTTTCCCAAGTTATAAAAGAGTTTGTGCCTTGTGCATTCAAATCAATTTTAATAAACATTTTCAAATGTGTCAGTTGAATGTATTTACCAGTGTAAACTGACGTATTTTCCCCAAAAAGATTAAGTGCAGGTACCTAAACGTAATTGGCTGGTATTAGCTCCCTAGCGTCGGGATAAGCCTCGCAAGCTTGATTGCAGTATCTAATGGAACAATACTTTATCTTTATTTTCGATCCACTGTGGATATTCAACTCTGTAATACATTGATATTATGATCAGAGGTTGAAATTTATATATTTATCTTATGCTTCCGCTGTGCATTACATAATTGTGTGGTTTGACTATATTGTTGCCAACATCGTCACGGTAATCCCCCACCGGGCCCACCGGTGAGACACGTGGAAATCGGGGTGTGACATCGTACGACCAAACGAACCGACATCCGAGATATTTTTGAGCATGTTTGGGTTCCCTATACTTTAACATCATTTTAGAGCCTTGAAATGAGGTTAACGGGGCTTAAACGTGCCAAAAATCGGCCGAAATGCATGTTTCTCAAGTTCAGGGACTAAACTGCAAATTCTGGAAACTATGCCCAGGCGGCCCGCGTGAGAGTTTGTGTATTCCTTAAGCGGGCCGTGTGAGAGTCCCAGATCAGCAAAAAAATCTGTTCCAGCTTGGTCCAGTTGTTCCTCATACTTGCACCTGGTTTTTAAGCATTCTATGGGCCAAATTTGATGGTTTTCTAGTACCCCTAGTATTACAAAACAATGGGCCCAAGTGGAGGGTCTAGATCGAAGCTCGTTTCCCGATAAACGATCCTAACGGTTCTAGAAATCCTATAAATACCCCCACCCCTTTGCTCAAAACCCACACTTGAATTCTGAGATTTTCTCTAAGTTGGAGTGGTTATCACTTCATACCTGAGAAATACTTGGAATTCAATCTTGCGGGGACCTTTTGTAAGTATTCTTTCGTTCTTTTCATTCGTTTTCATCGCTAAAGTCAAACTGCGTTTGACTTTCTGCTTTGACCAGTTTATGGTCAACGCGAAGTTCGTTTGAACTTCATAACGTGAGCGTAATCACGATGGTTATAGTCCCTAGTGACTATACCTACTGATTACCACGTTATCTAGGCTCAGTGACGAGTCGTAGCTTCGGCCAGAATGCGTATTCTCGCGTATTTTGTAACCAAGCTACTTTTAGGTGTCAAAACCGTTTGTTTTGATACCAAACCTGTTTTCTAACTTTGTTAAACATGTTTCGACATGTTTAGCTCGTCACTTTTAGTTTAGTGCTTGTGTAGAGTCGTAAGTCAAGCGGACTAAACACCCGCTTAGACTTTCGAACACGACCCGTTTGGTCGATCATTAGGATCCGACCAAACATATTTAGGGACCATAGTTGCATAGGGAATAACCTTCCGAGGTTATATCTTATGGTAACCTAGTTTAGGTAGTTGTATGATAAGTAGTTTATATGCCTTAGGTAAATTACCAAAATGCCCTTTTCATACATAATTGGTAATTAAGCATATGTAACTCAAACTTTTGTCACTTAACTGATTATGCAACATAATTAAGCATGTTTAGGCATATAATACTTGTCATGGGACTAGTTAAACGGTCCGAACGCGTTTTACGCAAACGACGCGTTAAAGTAGCAAAAGCTACCTAAACGGGTCGTAATGGGTTGAAAGCACTTAGGATAGGTTTCATTTTAGTATGTAGGCCTTGTTAGACCATATTATATGAGTTCCCACACTCATTTGGTTTACGAGACCTCATCCTATCCGATCTTCCGATTTAGGCCCGGTTTATTTATGTAGTTATCAATACTAGGTGTCGTTTGATTCCGTGCTCCCTCTAGCTTGCTTGGTAGTTGTTCAAGACTTCTAAGCACTCTCAAGTGAGTACATAGTCCCCTCTTTTACTGTTTTCAACTGTTTTGGGGTGAAGCATGTGTACCTATCTGTTATTTTCATGATTTCAAAGTATAATTGATTATACATGTTAGTACTTATCTTTTGACAAACTAAATGACTATCTATGGTTTAAACATTAATTTTTCAAAGATTATGAAATTAATAGTTGGAATAGTACTTATTTTTGTTCACCAGACCGGTTGGTAGTATGATATAGCGCTATAGGATTTGACACCCCATTCCTGTTGTCATGGAATGTCTGAAACCAATTTGTTTCTCCATCCAAATAGGGATTGCCTTCGTGGTATTTCTATAGTCTCAAAGGTGTAGTTTGATGCACTAGGTCTGATTGAATTCATAAATCACGCTTTTATTGTATATTTTGATATACTCCCAAAAGTATAGTTTGATATACTCTCATGTGTGGTATTGTACAAAACCAACATATATTTTTGTTAATAGCCAAATCATAGTTTAATATGTTAATTATACAACCCAAAGCATATTTTGATATGTTCTTTATACAATCCAAAACGTAGTTTAATATGTTATTTTTACAACCCAAAGCATATTTTGATATGTTATTCTCATAATCCAAAGCATAGTTTTAATATGTTATTTTCAAACCAAAAACATAATTTAATATGTTATTTATAATTCCAAAGTATACTTTTAATATACTACTGAAAATTATTATTTTTAACAACTAAAGTATATTTAATATACTATTTGTTTTACAATTGGGTTTTGATTAAGTGTTTGGATAACGGGACGGGTGTAATATGATGAAAACATGGTAGATACGCCGCTGGTACTTCTTATATATAAGTGTTTTCATCGCATTACATACCGTGGCGTTATTTAGTACACTTGGGTTAACGGATTTGGAACTAAAATATATTCTAATATATTATTTATTCGACTTTCTTAAATCAAAGTATATTTTTATATATACTATAAACCTTTTTAGCAAAATATTGTTTTTCAAACAATATATTTTTATACAAACTTATTCTACTTACTTATTTAATTTCCTATGTATTATTCTTTTATATCATCTGATTTCTTATAAATGATTTATAAAAGAAAAACCTTTTTCAAGGATCATGACTACTTTTCTTAAAACCTTTTTCTTTAAACTCATAAGTCATGAATCCTAAATCAATAAAACCTATGTACTCGCCGGCATTTTTATGCTGACGTACCTATTTTTACACATGTTTCAGGTACTGCTCTGTGATGATTGATGATATATGCTACACTTAGGATGGACTCGTGCCTTAGCGACTTTAAAACTTGAAAGATAATAGTTGTACTTATTTGATTTTATTTAAACAATGAGTTCATTTATTCAATAAAACAAAATTATTTATTCCATGGTTGTGAAACAATGATTCTGTTACAACACTCCCCGACGTTTCCGCCACGTTTTGTTGTTTTACGTGGTCAGGGTGTGACACATAAGAGATGGAACTTATCGATGTCAGATGGTGTCTAGCAAGTGGCATTAGGAGAGTACAACGTTTTATGGAGATCACAGGCAGGCAATGTCGTTCAAACACAAAGCTAGGGTTTGATAAATCGGAAGTCACATGTTTAAGATGTAAACAGAAGGGAAATTTTAAAAGAGAGTGCGTGAATCGGGAGGTGAATAATCATGATAATCCATTTCATGACGATTACTACAAGAAGGCCATTTATCATCAGAACAGTGAACAATCGTCAAAGTCGGTTCAAAAGCAGATTGCTGAAGGTTCATCCAAAGAAAAGAAACAAGCTATGCTGACGATTCATGATGATAAAAGATGGATGATTCATGATGACGGAGGGTTTAACTGGGGTAAATACATAAAGGAAGAGAAAAGAGCGTTGGTTGCTGAAGTGAAAACGAAAACGAAAGAAGAAATTCTTCAAGAGAAAACATACAGAGAAAGACGTTTTACAGATTATAGAATAAAAGAAATGCAAAAAGAGTAAGATGAACCTAGGAGTTTTGGTAGATGGGACAAGAAGAGAGAATGCTACATCAATCACAAAGGAGATCCGGTTGTTGATTCAAGCAAAGTGATTTACAATGATGTACTTGCAGTTATTCCTTTGTCCGGAGAGTTTTATTCAAAGAAAGAAGCAGATAAAGATTATCTCAAAAAGCTAGATAAAATCACTAGAGATGTGATGACAGCTAGCTTGAAGAGGAGAGATGAAGAGAGAATGAAGAAAATCATTGAGAATTTGGTGGATGAGATGAAGAAAACTTCAGAGGAAGGCAGTGGTGAACAGAAGAATGAAGAGGTGAAGAAAGAGGAAGCAGCTGGTAAAGAAAGTCAGAAGCCAGCAAAAGAAGTTGTCGCTGAAAAACAGCAGATGATTTTAGAAGATCAGAAGCAGACGACAAAAGAAGCCGAGGTGCCAAAAACTGAGGTAATAACTCCAACTGAATCTTCGGAAGTATTAAATAAAACTGTTGAACAGTGCAAGAAATGCATGAAAACTTGTAGTGCGTGTAATGAAAAAAATGAAAAATTCAGAACTAGAGATATGAAATTTTCTAAAATCGAAAGAGTTTTCAAAGATAAATGTAAAGAAATGCTTGAAAATGAAAAAGTTTTGAAAGATAAGGATGAAAAGCTGACACAAAAATGTAAAGTTTTTGAAAAATAAAATGAAATTTTAAAACAAAAGTGTTCAGCAATATCAGGAGAATGTTTACAAAAAGAAAATGCAGTTCAAGAAATGAAAAAGGAATATGATTCAATAAAATTGGCATATCATATTACAAAAGAATCATATGAGGCAGTAAAAAGCCAAATGAAACTTGTTCAATCTGGATTGTCACAATATTCTGAAACGTCACAAACTCTTAAAAATCAGTATGAAATAAAACAAGTTGTAAATTCATATATTGAGGAGGTTGCTGCGCTTAAACGTAACATGTCTTGTTTATAACAAGATAATAAAAAGTTGCATAGTTATCACGCTTCTTCATATTTTCTTGAACTGATTTTCAACATAAAACGGATGATAAAGATTCTGAAAGAAACAAGAAAGGAATTGGTTCAGAATATCATCAGGTTCCACCACCGTTTGAGAAAAAGTTCATATTCTCTGATGACAAGAAGGTGGAAAAAGCTTTCAAAATGGTAGATCAATTGCCAGAAAATAATAGTGATTCAGAGGTGGTAGGTAAGGTCGTTGAAAGTGTTTTGAAAGTGGATACTACCAAAACAGATAAGTCTGAATCACATGATGAAAATGAGGGAAGTTTTCATGAAAGTTATCTTAAAAATTCAAAATCTGAGAAAAATGCAAATGATGATCCGATAGAATTGGCTTATACCATGGTTGGATCAGACAAATTATTCTCAGATATTGAAGTTCCGATTCAGAATGTGATTTCAAAGAAAATTGACAAAGTTTTCAAATTGGTATAAATTGAGAAGTCTGAAATTGAAAAATTTGCTAGAAAGATCAAGAAAACTTTTTATAACAAACCTAGTTACAAAAAGAAAAATATGAAGGATGGATTGGGTTATAAAAAGAAACAATATCAAAAGAAAAGGGCTGAAAAGATAAATTATCAGAAAAAGATGAACTTTGTTCATGGAACAAGTTCAGAAGAACAGAAAGAACTTCAATTTAGACGACAGACTAATGAGGAGTTCTATGCTCAAAAGTAAAAGCAACAGGTCAAAGATGTTTCAAAGAAAACATGCTTTAAGTGTGATCAAATTGGACAAATTGGTCGCAAGTGTCCAAATCTGAAACTTGTTGATGTTAAAGAAAAAAAGGCTGAAGTTGTGAAACAAACGTCAACCAAGTTTGAATTAAAACAAACTTGAAAGTCAAAAACATCCAAGGATGAATCACAACAAACATGGAAGCCAAAGACATCAAGATTTAAGACTAAACAAAGTTGGAAAACAACGGCTGACTTAACAAAGCCACACCAATTTTGGAAACCTAAAACTAATTTGTCAAAAGAAAACAGTCAAAATGATTCAAGATTTTATCAAATGAATGTTTTAAAAGGATAAATCTAGGAGGCAAAGAAACAGACTTCTGTGAGTGACAATAAACGGAAAATCTATTCAACCAAGAACGAAAAAGTTTTTGTTAAAAATGACAAAGATTTTCCGAAATTGAACAATTCTTATTATGTCACAATAACCAAGGTCAAACAGGCCTGAGTTGCATTATTCAAGTGATTGAGTTCGTTGAATGTGTAGGTGCTCCTAAAGAGAGACGAATGTCAAACCGAGGAGATGAGCAGCCTGGCACAGAAGGAGGCAGATCCCTACAAGTGAAAAACAGAGAGTTTGTTTGTTTTTGTACATAAATAAACCATAAATAAAAAATCCTAAAAATGAAAAAATTTAAAAGCCAAAATTATGTTTTTAGTTTGTCAAAAATTGAAAAATGTAAAAAAAATATATGTAACGTTCTGTATTTATCATTCTTTTCCATTTTAATGTAATTTGTATTTTCTATTCAATCCCTTGTAATTCGAGACTTGATCATAATGAAAATCATAGTTGTATTATTCTTGCCCAATTATACTTCCATAATACGTAAACATTCACAAATACGCATTTTTATCCAAAACCGAGCAACACATCGAGCTTATATTTTCTTCGGAATGTTAATCATACGTGCTTATTATTATACATGCTTGCATACACCTTAATACCCTAAAAATATGCTTAACTATGTGTTTTGAGCACCAAACAATCAACCAAACAACTCAAGGACCAAAAATGAAAATTTTGAAATATTTCACGGTCCTTGTGGACCGTATCCAATCCCCCTAGCGGCCTGCAAGGGGTGTCGCTGACAGAATGTTCAGCAACTCACGAATTTTTGATATTTCCCGCCTTTTAACTCCCAACCACCTTTTTAATACCCCAAACCCTACTCCCACTTATAAATACCATCCTTTACCACCTCTTAAACACTTTCACCACCTCCAAATCACTTCCAAACACACTCAAATCTTTAAGAACTTCAACTTTGGGCAGAAAGTTCTAAGTCCAAAACAACGAGTTTAGGTCAATTTTTTGCACTTTTCTTTCTTGTTTTTCTTCTTCCCTTTCCTTGGAACACCTCCAGGAGTATTACCACCATTTTTGAGGTCCAAGATAGGATTTTTAGTAATCTTTTTGTACTCGTTCATCTTTACATTGTTTTTGGAACTATTGCATACTAAACCAAGTCACAAACTTACATATATGTTGAGCGACTTGTGTTGAGGTTATGTTCTAGAAACTTGAGGTTCATATGCCTCCCTTTTATGTTCTTACAAGTTTCCAAGTAACCCACCAACAATAAATAGAGTGAAACCACACCAATTCTCCAATCACGCAATGTTGGAAGCACTCGTATTGGTTATACCTCACTTGGTTACTTAGCAAAATAGATAGTATTTATATAATTCATACTTATATTCATGACCATCCAAATCATCCACTATGTTTGTGATATCGTGCAATGGTGAATCCTTGAGGTTAATGGATTTATGCCACATCTAATGCTTGACTAATACTTGACTATATACGTAATATATATATATATACACACACACACACACATATATATATATATATAAGACTTACTCCAAAGCCAAATCATAATATCAACCAACCCATGGTTGAATATTATGTGATAAGGTGGAGAATATCTTAGTCTTAGTTTTCTTATTTTGGGGTTCTAATGGGTGTTTAACACTCATGAAAAACACATTAATAATAGTGTCCAAATAAGTGTCTAGGTAAGATATGTTTTATGTAATTTCACACTCATAAATACCGTTTGCTTTCCGATCTCCAAATCCTCATACTCATTCACCTTTGTTTACCTTTTTAGGGTGACTTTGGTGATTTCATTCTTCAAACCACTTACTCGCATTTTGTGGAAATTCTCCGCAAACAGTGAGTTCATACTTGATCCTTTTACGCTTTAAACACTATTTTGGGTTGCAACATGTATCCATACTAAATACACATACACACACATAAAAAAACTTATCCAAACATTTAATCCTTTAACATGCTTATTTTTTATGCTATACGTGAATACATGCTAGATTAATCTTATGCGTAGCTATCTATCGTTAGCCTCGCAAGCCACCCTTAACATGTACAGTGTTATAGGATCAGCACACCGCCCGTTTTGTGGGTCATTGTTAAGTTATTCTTTTTGGTCTTATTCGCTTCAATGATAAGGTTACACTAGTGCCAAACTTTGGATTGATATTTAAGCTATTCCATGCTAGTATGTTACATGATTTAGTATACTTTAAACATGCGGATTTGAGACACGTTCATATATATGTTATATACAAACTAGTATGCTCACTGACATAATTTGTGTTGATGGATATTTTACACATGTTGCAAGAAATGTTTGATGATGCTATCACGAATATAGTGTTATGACTGTTTTGGTCAAAAAATAGTTTAAGCATAATGTAACCAAATTTTGATTGTGAGGTAGAGTGCTTATGTGTATGAACAACAATGTAATCAATTCGTAATGTGAAAATGACAATGAACACAGATTTTTGTACAAGGAAAAAGCTCTTTATCCTTATGAGATCTCCCGCACAAAAAACCTCGGGTGATGGAAAGTACCGATCACCAACTCTATTGAATAAGTAACTAGTGATTCAATACAATTTCGAAAGACAATGAGCTCAATACAATAGGAACTAGTGTTTCTGGTTTGATTGTTTGCGAGAGAGTTTGTGAATGTTGTCGTGTATGTTCTTGTGTTATTATACCTAAGGCTATGCGGTATGGTGATGGCCCATCCGTGGAGGATGATTCGCCACATAAGCGACACGTAGATCGGGTGTGAGGATGGGGCAAAGAGGATGGAGGTAAGGAAATGGGGGATGGGCCTTATATATATATATATGAGTTTTATGTATATGTGTGTGTGAGGCAAGTTTGTCTTGTAGTGACCGGCTTGAACGACAAGATCCCGACGATTTGGACGCCGCTTGGGGGGGGGGGGACGGGCGGAGGAGTGGCACCGGGGGGATGATCTAAGGCTGATCCCCACATCGTGCAACATAAAATGAGCCTCATTATCCCCTTATAAAAATTGAAATAACTAGATTACAAACAATCCGAAAATTGTGCAAGTATCCCATATTCTCCATAACGGCTACACTCGTACATGCGCATGCCCATTAAGAGCATATTCACCGATATTCTAGCATAGACGTAGTCCAATTCTTCAAGCACCTGTGAATACAAGTTAAAACATGGGAAACAATTGTTAGTCAATATAAGTAATAATAAGGATCCCTGATTCTCAGACTTCTTGCACCATCCATTAAGGATCAATGATCCAGGCTAGATCTAAGGATATGTGATCCATAGTATTAAAAATCAATGCCCTAACCATTGCCCTTTAATATGGTGGATATGATACTCATTAAATCTGCCGTATTTCCGTTAGAATAGAAGTAGCCGTTACTCAAGAAACTAGCCGTTACAGATGATGACATCACTGATGGGATTGTCTACAACAATCATCACGATATATAGGGACTAGATATGGTTTTGAAAAACCATTTAACATCAAGAATTTCTCATTTATATCCCATTCCAAAAGCTAAATCAGGTATTCTCTCTTCTCTTCATCCTTTATTTTATATATTCTCTTCTTCTTCAATTCGATCATGGCCAAGATGGTTACTCGATCCTCCCCAAACAAAAGCTAGGATACCAGTGATACACCATAAAACCAGAATCTTTTGAAGAATCCTTCCACTAAGCTGTGCTAATTCACCGATCCTGAGATTGATCGTTTGTACACCTGTTTCCCTCCGGGAACAGTCTTTCGCCCTTTTGATTCATCTACCAAGAGTGATTGTGTTTCACCCATTTGGGTGTGCTTTCCTGTCATACCGTTTCAGATCAGCTATACCTACCCATTCTTTGACTTGACCCAGATATTTTTCACCCTTACCGGCCTATGCTACAATCAGGAAATGCCCATGTTATGGAGGGTATTGTACACTGTCGAGCAAATCATCAGCAATGAGGGATTAGACTTCAACCTCTTTGAACTCTCACACCTATACTCCCTTGTGTCTCATAGATCCCATCAGTTCTTATTTAACGCCAAGCCCTATCAGCCACTCCCAATCCTTAAGACCACCAAAAATGATACCTCGTGGAAGAATCAGTTCTTCTTCGTAAGAAGGGATTCTATTCCTTTAGAGGATAGTCTCCCAAAAAGTGGATCTTAAAGGGTAGGATATAGGATCCTTAGATAAAGACTGTAGAGAGAGTTGTTTTATTTTTACTAACTGATCTGTTTTCTTTTGTATGCAGTGAACAACTTTGCCTCCCTTGCTAAGTTACCGGGTATAGAAGAAAAAATCGCTGCATTTTGGGCTTTGGATTCAACCATCAGGACGTTCAATCTAAAGACAAAATAGTTAGAAGAAACCACCTCCACTTCCTACACGATGTCAAGTAAGTATTCTTATACTTTGATATAATGTGATTATGTATTGAAATAGATTTAAAGGATTAAGAATACTTATCTGTTTGTTGACTGAATAGGTGCTCCAATATCCACTAGCAAGTCAGATTCCAAATTTGACCTGGGTAACATCGACAACATGATCTCCCCCCGTTCCATCAAGAAGGAGCTGGCCAAGGGCCAAAGCCATCCGGAGCCGAAGACAATGACCACCAGAGCCAAGGCAGGATCTAAGAGGAATAAGCCATTTGAGCCTGAGGAGGACAACCTCCAAATTGAATGATAATTCAAGGAATTTGTCACTGAGGTAAGGATCCTTGATCCTCATAATTAGCCTTAACTGTAGCGAAGGATCACCGATCTTGACTTTCCCATCTTGTAATGTACAGAGGTTTGTCCGCCTAAGGTTCTTCACGATAAAAGTGTTTTGGTGTGAGTACAGGATCGGATCGTAAACGATTACTAGATCTGCGATGAATTCGATTTAACGTGCGGAAACCGTTAAATCGAACCGTAATCGTGCGCGAAGACGTAATTAAACAACGTTTTATTATGTAACGATGACAACCGGACAGAGTTTCGACTCGATCTATACAACAAACACTCGAGATCTAATCAACGTGACGTAATCGGAGGTGTTCTTGATGAAGATCTGATGAACATGAAGAAGTTCTGTTCATACGAAATTAGTTCTCACCTATGTGTGCTCTCTGACTGCTCCCAAGCAAAATTAGTAGATATTTATAGTTGAATGATTTCGTATGATTGATCTCTAATTCCGTGTGAAATGAATTCCGATCTCCCAATTCCATGCGAAATCAAAATTGTCCATGCGTGCATGCTGTTACGTATGAAATCACATGTGCATATGATATTGTATATGATGTCATCATTGCATAATGATGACATCACTTTGGATCTTGCTCAGTTTCTTCACATCGTGTCGTACCGTATACTGACCTGACATTGCCTAACGATACCTAGTGAAGCCTAGCGAAACCTCTGTCCAGTATTTTACAGACTCAAGACACTAGACTTTATAGTACAGTTAGATTTCTATCTATGGCCACACACATAGTGCACTAACAATCTCCCCCTTGGACATAGCTAGAAATCTGTGATGTTTAGTCTTGAACTGCCTTGGATAACATCTTCAAGGGAAATCACAGTCTCCCCCTTGAATGATGCCCCGAAATTCTAAGATTTGACGTTCAATCTTGCTCCCCCTACATTTAGCTTCCTGCACATTCTCTACCAAGAAATTAAAATCGAAATCTTTACGTTTTGGGTAGAAATTAATTGAAACATTCTCAAATTTTATCTTCACTTTTCATTACAAACACACTCTCCCAACCCTGTTGTTCATCATGTTTAGCACTTGGAATTTTGAAAATCAGCTTTTCAACATCAGTTGTCGAAAATAAGATGGAATAAAATCTTTTTAATTTTTCAAAATTTTATGCTAAAACACACTTAGAATCTTTTTGGGATTTTGAAAAGCAGTAAAGAAATATTTACAGACAATATTTTTGTGAGTCTGTGTAAGAGGATCATATCAGTTTTTGAGACAAAATGCAAGCACCGTTAAGCTTTGATTTCATTCTAAGTTTTAAACATTTCACATCTGATTGTCGATATACAGATCCACTTAAATTTTCATACAACTTTCAATCTGTTCAGGATACGATTTTAATGTTTTAAGAACTTAACTTTTACGCGTGTCCCACCTCAGAATATACTCCTGTATCCAGATCCCAATATTCAGTCTTACAGGTGAGTATATCTAGATGATATCTGTAAAGGGTTAAATGCGAGGCCATGAGAGCTCAGGTCAGAACTTCCGTTCAGCAAAGAGATGATGGCTCGAATTTTTGGTGTGTCCCCTTTAGAAAATCTTTTCTTCAACAGCACATGATTAGCATTTTGCAATGTTTCATCATTTTTTTATGCTGGGGGTGAGCTTTATGAATAAAGCAAGCGAAAAGTATTATTCGGGGACTAGGCCATTGCTTCCGCAAAATCAGATGTCCCGGGATAATACCCCAGATATCACTAAATATAAAGACCTAATATCTCAGAAAGAGGGACCTTTCAAATAAAATTTCGGGGGTTACCCATATATCCTGGAGATGTTCCCCACGTAAAGGCAAGTTTATTATATTTTTATTTATATCCCGAACAAACTTATTAATTGTGTAAAAACCTATCGACACATCATCAGTGAGACTGCTTAACACTTTTTAATCTTTACAAATCTTTAGCGTACTGCACTGTCTAGCTGATGTACTATCATTTCCTCGTTTTCACAACAAAACTCATTTTTCAGATTTTCTAATGTTTTTGGATTTTTTAGATTTTATCATGTTTTTGTATTTTTCAAATTTTCTAATTTTTAAAAAATTTTTCTCCCCCTAAAATCAAAATTATATTTCAAATTTTGATTTTCTGGGAAAATTTGAAAACTATACAAACAAAGTGACAAACTGATGAGAATTGCCGCAATTCGCCATCCACTTGGCTTAAACAGTCAGAACTCCCCCTGACAACAAACTATTTTCCCATTATGATTTCAAAACACTTAAGTTTGTTTTAATCAAAATGGTTTTTCCGGAAAATTAGTCTTGTCTGCCATTTCACAAACATGGGGTTTAATTCATCACACTGTTTTCAACCACTTGTAGGTTTATCACAAAAAACCATTTTCCAATAATCGTACTATTTGTAAGATAGTTAAATCAAGTACAACTTAATGTCTTTGATTGACCACTTGTAAGTCGAAATATCACAGTTAACAACCTGTGACTTTCTCAAGAAAGATGCCGATTCCTACTCCCTAATTACCAACCTGGGAGTTCCGGCAAGTCAGGATTTTCAAGTACAGAAAGGAGACACCCAATCCTGACCAGTCTTGGGTGCATCCGAGTTATTTTCACTCGGTGTGTCAGTTCTCTTCTTTGATTCATAAAATTCCTTTACCCCTTTGACTGTTCTGTCAACCATTTTTCCAAAAATGTTTAGAACATTGGGGTTAAAGGCTTTTTCAACATCAAAATCTTTCTTTTCAGAAAAAGATTTTTTTGAAATTTCAACTTCGTCAACTTTTTGTTTATAATTTTCAGCTCGCAATGGTGGAAAGTTGATATCATCCATTGGCGGAATTGAATTTTCTCCTTTTTGATCAACAGATGGCTCTTCTGACTTTGACGAGTCAGGATCATCGCCAGAACGTACCTTCTTTGTTTTCGAAAAAACAAATTTATCATCAGAAGGTGGCTCCTGTGTTTTTAACACAACAGATTCATCGCCGACCTTTATTGGAACTGTTTGATCAACAAATTTTACCTTTACTCTACCTTTTGTCCTCAGATTTGTATCTGATGGATTCATTTTACTCGACTGATTTTTTGTTGAGCAAAGCGATTCATCAGAACTTTTATCTGAATTAACCGTTGTACCCGAGGACAAAATCCTTTCGAGATACTGTGACAACTGGCACAAAACCGGTAATTTTCGTACACTTTAATTATTATTTAATGACTGCAATTACGTGCTTAAATGTCAACATTGCCTGATTACATACTATACTTGTGAATTCATGCACGTTTTATACTACAAGAATTACTTTGTACATTAATGAACTGCGTTGCGTCAGAAATACTAGTAAACTCGCCGGTAAGACACATTGTGTCAACAATTCTGCAGAAAGCAGTCAGACAATAAAATTGGAGCCTAGGTGTAGGTCCAACAACAAGAATACATTAAAACCCAAGAGTACATACAAGGGTTTATATATAGACATCACGGAAGCTAAAATACGCACTAAAAAGCACCCGAAACGCACTTTAGTGCAGAATTTTATCGAATTCAGCTACAATCAGCCATAATTCAGCATTTTAACCCTGAAAAATTATGCAGAATTTACGTTTTATCATCCAGAATACTTCCCTAAGTGTCGGGAATTGAAAGTGTTGCAAAAGGATACTTAAAAGACACTAAACGGTGCAATTTAGCACTTTAACGAACCCGTATCTAACCGAACAACCGGACATTACCCGAAACATCAAAATAATATTAGAAGCATCATTTTAATATTTCCAAGCTAGTTATGGTCACCGAACATCATATTACACCTCCTAAACACTAAATACACAAATTACCTAACTAATACCATTACATTTCACCTAAAACATGTAACTAGTAGTTAGAAATGTTACACTTACCCCCCCCCTTATGGTTGGACGGTTGGGAGACCAAAATCCCACATGGGATTTCTTTCTTATATTTTATCAGATTATGTTGGGGTATATTCCAACATTTGATGCCATATGCTAGAAAGAATCTATAAAAGGTCACCATCCTCCTACATCTCTCACACACAAAAACACACTCCATCTTCCCTTCTCTCCCTCTCTTCCTCACGGCTACCACCCACCACCACACTACCACCATTTTCATCCATTGATCATCCATTTCAAGGCTTACCTAAGGTGCTAGAAGGTCACTAACGAGGCTCGGTGCTCACGGTACTTGAAGGACCTTCTTCGTTTGCTTTCATCCAACACTTTTGTCATCTTCAAGTTCTAGTAATCTTCCCTAGCCTTGTTGCTAGTGGTGAGCCCTCATAAACTCTTATTACTTCATGTATTGGTTGGTTAAAAGATTTATTATGGTGAAAATCACAAGAACACAAAAGAATATGAACATGAATCTTTCACATAAGCATAAATACATAAGAATACATGTTGAATGTGTTGATTTATTATTAGTGTTGGTGATGTTAGACACCATATGGAGTCTACTAGATTATGATTGAACACATGATCTAGTGAGTTAAAGTGGTGATCTTGTGAAAGACCAAGATCTCCATACTTTATGTCTCCACGAACTTGAATAATGAAATGGGTTTTCTAATGTAGAAATGGTGTAAACAAAATACAATTCTAGTAAATAGATGATTTCAAAAATAATTTTTCTCAAGAAACCAAGATTATTTACAAGACTTACAAAGTCATGGTTCTAAGCAAACTAAAAAAAAATATTTTTAGTGTCTAAACAAGACTAGAAACATATTTTTAACAAGAAAAATACAAGAGAAATATTTTTAGAAAAATCATCTTACAAGTTGTAAATGACTAAATCCTTTAGTAAAGTGATTTACAAACAAATAACCATATTTTTATGGGTAACTAAACCTACTAAAAGACATGGTAAGTTATTACAAGATTTTACAAAACTTCAAGTTCATGATGTAGTGCGGTTTACATGATTTTGGCTTGAAATAAGACTTGAATTAGTGTATGTTGTTGATGATTGTTGTTGAAATTGATTGTTGATGATTTTAAAAAGAAAATAAACACATGTTTTGAAAACATGGAAAACCTCCATTTTTAGGGGAAACTCTATCAAAATTTTTATAAATTTTGACACTTAGAAAAATATATAAATTTTGAGAAACTTATTCCCTAAAAATGTATACCAAGGTTTCCCTAATTTTTGAGTTGAGAAACGATGATTTCTTTAAGGTTAAAAATTTGACATTAAGTATGCATATTTTTGAGAAAAATATATATATTATTTGATCACCAAACTTTGTGCTAAGTGTATGTAGTATGTATTATACGTGCTAGTGTATTAGGACTTGAAAATACGCTAAATACTCTTGAGAAGTAAAAACACAAAAATACACATACAACATACAAGATGCATAATTCGGGTGTAAAATACAAGATATTATATTAATTTTTGAGAAAATAATATAAGTAAGATACATAGTTAAAAATATAAAATATTTTTTTTATACAACGATACATATACAAAAGATAGTGACTTGTGCTTGCACAATACAAGTATAGTGACCAACGACAATAAAACACGTTTAGGTCACGACACATTATAAGCAAAATCCAGTGAAGTTTACGACGCAAGGAACGCAAAGTTGTGAGTTCATGCTCCCCCTTTTCTTTAAACTGTTTTTGTTTTACACTTCGGGGGTGAAATACATGTTACAAATTTTACAATGTTTACATGTGTTATGATGGGTACGAAAACATTCAAATGAAACATTCTAGACCATGTCTCGAATAGGGTACCATAAGCACCGTTAATCAGCGTATACATTCAGACCGCAGAACAAAAGGTTAGATCTAATGGGTTTCAGGCAACCCCATTCTTGGCCTACTTCTACCAATGAGTGCTTCTGTGTCTCAGTCAAAGTTGACAAAAATGCCTAGGTTTGGTGACTTCCTATGTCGTGACATATGTTAGTGGCCTTACAAACCACTAGCGATCTCACACATTCAAACAGTCATAGTACTCCATTACAGATGCGTTTTACAAGTTACTTTCAAACATTCATACATTTGACAAGTTTCATACTATGTTTTCATTCAAGTATTTAAACATTCAAAACAATCACTGCATGAATTCACACCAACATTATGTTGACGTTTTTCCAAAACTCACATGTTTTTCAGGTAACTAAAGGTGGATGTGCGCGCGGTCCTACTCATGCTTGTGGATGTCGTCTATGTTATGTTTAAATAAAGTTGTAAACTTTTAAGACAATGTTTTATCCTATCTCGCGATGTAAACGCTAATTTATGTTTTCAAATTATGAAATGTATGGTATTTGAAGTTATTTTTACGAGCATGTAGTATGTTTACCTTTCGTATGCAATGAGAACCTTTCATGATCAAACCTCGTGCTTCCGCCGCAGAAAGGGGTGTGACAGATACTCTCGTGCTTTCTTCCTTTTCTTTCTCAATCGATCTTTCTGCCCTTGTGAAAGTTTCACTTTCGGTTCTTTCACTTCTTGTTTTTTCTGTGCTCTGGGCTTTTCATCAACTTTTACTGATTTTGTCACCTTTTTCTGAGATTCAGCCCTCGATCTTTCCATTGATCTCATTAGGCAATCTCTGGCAATGTGACCTTTGATTTGGCATTCATAACATTCTTGTCTCAAATCTCTGTCTTTGGCAGTTAGCAGCAATGTGTCCTTGAAAACCACAGTTGTAACACATCCTGTTATCGTACCAATCTCCACCATCAATCCAAACACTCAAATCATAACACTGATTTGATTTTTAGTACTCATGACTTCTCCTATAAGCTTGATTTGACGTTTGAGCACTGTGGTCAAACCTGCACCACTTATTACCAACTTTTTGTGAGTTTTGATTTTCAACTTTTTGTGATTTTTTATAATGATTGGATGACTGAACTGATGAGCTTTTATTGTAATTTTGAATATTTTTCGGCTTTTTAATATTTTGTTTTTGTTCCACATTCTTCTTTACAGGTTTTTGCGTTGAGCATTCACCTTTTTCAGTAGAATGTAAAAGAGTTTCTTGAAACTTTTCTTTTAATTTCAAAAATATTTTCTTTTTTTCATTTTCAACATCAGTTTTATCATCACAATCCTCAATTATGACTTTGTCATAATTTGTGACATTGTCACTTATTGGAATTTCATTGATCGGTTTTGGACATAATTGATCTAGTATCGCTGATGAGGTCACAAAACCTTTCAATTTCTTCTCAAACTCAGCAATTTTATTTCTAGCACACTCAACTTCATTTTCAAGTTGAGTGATTTTCTCAAGATGAAAATTGATTGCTTTTTCATTTTCAATTTTATTCTTTTCAAGAACAGATTTTTCATTTTCTAAAGCTTTTATTTGACTAAGAAATTCTGTTTCTTTTCCTTTTAAATTTTTGTTTTCTAATTTTATCCAAAAGTCATTTTCATTTTCAATTTTTTCAAAATCATTTTCAATTTTTAACTTTTCATTTTCCAAAAATGCTATTTTATCTTGAAAATCTTTTTCTTTTTCTTTCAAATTTTTGTTTTCCAATGTCAAACTCTCTACATCCTTCAAGGGTTTGACATTGTCTGCTCTAGATAGATCACATTTTGAGCACACTGTTTCAGAACTTGAAGCTTCATTTTTTTCGGATTCTTCATTCTTTGAAATTACCTCCGTCTCTGTCTTGTATGTACCTGCACAAAAAATTTTAACAAAGTCAAGAGGATTCATATTTTCATCAATATAACAACCCATCTTAATATCGTATTTCATAACATTTTTTGCTGCAAGACACATATTGACTCTTCGTTTCATTTCAAAAATGACATCCAAACTT
This sequence comes from Helianthus annuus, assembly GCF_002127325.2. Classification (NCBI taxonomy): domain Eukaryota; kingdom Viridiplantae; phylum Streptophyta; class Magnoliopsida; order Asterales; family Asteraceae; genus Helianthus; species Helianthus annuus. The sequence continues at coordinate 29,844,677 of NC_035435.2, forward strand.
ATTTTTTCTAAATTCTTTTCTATTTCATTCATCAACCCCTTCTTTTTCTTTTCATTTTCATACTTGTGTGTTTTGAGCTTATTGATAAATTCGTTTGGATAAAAATTTGAGAACCTAGAATCCTTTTTCAATTCAATCAAAAATTCATCCCACTCTGAAGGTAACGCGTCTGCAAATTTTGATATTTTTTCAGCATTTGACATTCCTATCTCGTACCTTTTAAATTGTCAAGTAAGCTTTCATACCGCTTTTCAACTCATTAACTGTTTCATCTTTCTTACACAAAAAACATTCAAGTCTTTTAACCAAAATATTTTTATTTTCATTCTGATATCTACTACCCCAAACCCCATCAAACCAATCATTTATCATTTCAAAGTTATCGTTTTCCTGTTCGTCAAACATTTTAACCACACTTTAAAACAACCTGATGTGATGTTTACACAACCCGTGCGAACTGATGACGATTTTCAAACGACTTGGGTCAAAAATTGTTTTTATCTCAAAGTTCACAAAATTTCAATTTCCACAAAGCCCACTAAACGTTTGTATCCCAATTTAAATCCACAAGCTAGCGACCCACTAATCAAACAATCCAAAAATCACAGCCCACTAATCAAATAAACTCAGCCCAATGGTATTTAGTCCAATCCAATGGCCCAAAAACAATGTTGTATTACAGCCCAATTACGTGTCTGGTCCACTTAGAAATTGAATTAAAATATATATCTCAAACCTAATACCCAACACAATCACTACTTTCCAAGAATTATTACCTGAGGTATTTATTTCTTTTTGAAAAGTGTACACTCCATTTTTCAAAAAAATTCAAATTCCACGCAAATAATCTATCTATGAAACGTCACTTCATTTTTCAAATTTTTTTATAACAGCCAATATGCCACACCTTAACACATTCAGCTCTTTCTTCTTCAACTGTTTTCGAGCACAATGACACAATAGCAATACCTTCAACTCGATACAAAAACTAGAACCACAAAATTATATGCAAACTTCAGATCTGAATTATCAAAGCAATATGATAATCAATCCGAGATCACTGATAATCAATCAAAAACAATCCGAATCGATCCGATTTAGTCCAAAACTCAATCAAATGCAGATCCAAATGAATAGAATTTGATTAAAAAACGAACCATATTAGTCCGAAATCTGTTCGAAACAAGCCACAAGTCAATCGGAACACATTCATTTCAAGCCAAACAATATCAACTCATCCAGATCTGAACAGCTTTTATACAACAATGACTTCGGAAAATCAAATTTCTTTTAAACAGCTTGGCTGTAGATCAGAATCGTTCAATAACAATTCAGATTCCGAATGATATTATGAGTAAAAAGTTTGTTTTTCAGTCAATTTAATCCATGAAAATAGTTTGTAATCGATCGAAATGTTCACAACACACCGAAAATCACTGAATCAAATCAAAAGTTGATCGAATCAGTCCGTATCTGATCTAAAATTAACAGAAATTTTCAAACTCAATCAGATATACACCGAAACAGTTCAATATCAACTGAAATCCAATTCGATATCACCGAAATGAACCGAAACTCAATCGAATCAGTCCGAAACTAACAATATTTGATCCGAAACAGATCAAATCAACTTGAAACTCTCTGAAAATCAGTCGAAATCAGTTCGAAAAGCACATACGACACATCAAAATTATCGAAACTCGTCCGATTCGAATCGCGATTACACGCAGAGCATCCGTAGCTCTGATACCACTTGTGGGATTGTTTTCAGACCCGAACGCGTCGTTCAGAAGAGTTCTCGGATCAAATCAGAGGTGGAATTCAAAGATTTGATCTTCGTTCAGCTTGTTATACACTTGTAATCACTTGAACAATCTCGTTTATTGATATGACAGAAATATACAGGCTCGAGACACACTAGCAACACCTTGGCTCTAGATTCCAAAAGTTCCAAATGAAATGACTAAGTCTCCTATTTATAGTAAATCCATTCCCCATGAAAGAGACAAGCCTATTCCATGCGAAATGGCCAATGCCATATCGTGTGGAATGACAATCCCTTCTTTTCATGTGAAATGACTCTACTTTACATGTTTCTCGTTTTTCTAGATCTATGTGACTTAATCTATCATTCTAGTTACAAGACTCGATACAAGACGAAGTCAACAGACATATGCACCAACATTTGGTCAAAAGTTATCGAACCAATTAAGTGATCAAATTTAGTTTGTGAGGTAGTATGCTATTTGAAATTTGCAAAAATGTATTGAGTTGGTTATAAATAAAAACAGTTTCAGGATATAGTTCAAGGATATCAAACTATATCAATTAACAAGTATTGAACAGTAAAAGTAAAGGTTCACACGAGATGTACGAGGAAAGCCCTTGATCAATCTAGATCGCTGACACAAAACCTCGGGAGCTGACAAATGCTAGTTGCCTTTGTTCTTCTTATTGATTGAAATATCAGGATACAGCTTCAGGATAATGCACGGATCAGCTCTAAGTGTTACAATGATTGTGAAATGTGAGTGAATGATTGTGAATGTAGCGCATAATGAGTGTGTGTACGAGATTACATGTGTTTTTCTAATGATCCGGCACCCCTTTATATAGTTTTTACATTCTAACTAAATATCCTATAATTCCGGGATACGGAGACTATCCCTTTCTGACCGTTGTAGACCTCTTCTTCCGCCATCAACGTTCACCTTTCAACCACTTTGAGCGATTCTTCGAGTAGACCTGGTGCTTGTTAACATGGGTCCCTTGCAACTGAAGTATACAAGCAAACCGTTAGTAATAAACAAAGTACTTCCGTAGGATATTACCAATATCCTGGTTCGGTATTCTGGTCACAGATTAGAAACATAAAGTCAGGATACACTATCAAGATATAGGTTCAAAATTCCACCCATAACATGTGTAGGACCGATTTGACGATCTAGTGAGTCAATCAGAGTCAAAATACCATTGTTTGAGTGGCGGAAACAAATAAACAATGTCGAATCAGAGAGAAATGAGTAGAAATAGACAGAATATCACTTTTAACACTTGTTTCTCATTAACATTCACTTGAAAATCCGGCAGCAATTCGGTTACAACTTCGTGATTCCGTGCCAAAATGAGAAACACAACTACTATATATAGGGCTTGAGATTTCGCTTGAAATGACACCTTGTCATTTCAAGCGGAATCACTACATTAAACCTTAAAATTTACATTTCAGCCCCTACACTATACATACTTGACATATTAGACCCCTAGACTTAAGACATAGGCTTTAGACATCGTGCACTAACAACATGTTGGGGAATTCTAGAATTTCGCCAGCGTTTCCCCTCTGGGACCAAAACTACCCTCAGCTTCAGTCACAACTCCTATATAAAGGCGATCCCCTCTGTGCGAATGGAGCTTGGAGCGAATGGAATATTTCCATTTGTGCGAGTTGGATAGTGTCCCTTCGTGCGAAGGGCTCCTTTGTGCGAAGGGCTTCGTCGTGCAAAGGGATCCGTCATGCGAAGGGCTCCTTCGTATGAAGGGAACTTTTCATGACAAAACCCTTTTGCTAACTCTCATCTATACAATATTAAGCACACGCTCTATCTAGCCTATTCGTACAATCACGGACACACAAAATATGCACTAACAATAATCAATCGTCAAACTAGCAACCACTCATCAAATTTTAGGACCTCAAGTTTAGTTTTTGTTGCTTGAACTCGGATTTAGGACACAAGAACAATTAATCTGGGAACCTAAACATGTTGAACAACACCAGTTTACAGAATTCATTACTTTTTAATCGATGAGAAAAGTAAGCATTGATTCTTGATTTTGGATTCTTCGAGCATTGATGAGAAAAATTAGTTCAGTTCCAATTTAGTGGCATCAGTAGGATTTGGGGATGGGAAGCATGAGTGGGTTTAGGGTTAGAAAAGAAAGTGGAAGGTGAAAAGATAATAATAGTCAAAAAGAGAAATTCTAACCTACTTAAATTTATTAAAAAAAAACGTTATATCACATACTTCAATATTTGACAACTTTATTTTATTTCTTTTAAACTTTTATTTTTTCTTTATTATTATATTATTATAATTGCCAATGAGGTAGTGGTGGAGTCATTGGGAAAGACTTGGTGTTCCTTGTGACCGAGGTTCGACCCCCACTATCCCAATTATTTTTTGCGACATCCAGGTGAAGGGCGAATACCGGTGGCACCGGTTCGTCTTGGATGGTTTTAATGGTGGATATGCTGGTTTTGCTGGAAATCAAGGAGGAAGAATAACCAAGGAGGGCACTTTATCTAATGGTGTCGTATCTTTTGAAAGTGTCAACTACATTCCGGAGCTGGAGAACAACTTGCTAAGCATTTCTCAAATCTGTGACAGAATGTATACAACTCACTTCACCGATGAAGAGTGTCTGATTCTGAAGCCGGGGTTTGTTGTCCCCGAAGAGTGGATCATCATGCGAGCACCGAGGGAGAATGATCTGTACGTTCTAGACATGAGCATAGCGACGACAACTTCTGGTCATCCTCTGTGTTTTGTATCCAAAGCTATCGAGAAAGAGTCAATTTTGTGGCATCGAAAGATGGGCCACATACACCTGCGAAAGATGAATCACTTGGTACATAACGATTTGGTCAAAGGTGTAATTTGAAAAGTTTTCACTTGGAGGGAGAATGCATTAGTTGTTAAAAAGGTAAACAAACCAAGAAGTCTCACCCCAGTAAGATGGAAAACTCGATCTCGAGACCACTAGAAAGACTTCACATGGATCTCTTTGGTCCTGTGAATGTAAAGAGCATAATCAGTGACCTATATTTCTTAGTGGTTACAGACGATTACTTGAGATATTCGTGGGTCATGTTCTTGAAGTTAAAAGACCAAACCTATATGAGTTTGCTGAATCTGTTTCGAAAGATAGAGAATTTGTACCAAAGGCGCATATGTCTTCTTCGAAGCGATAATGGTATCGAATTTAAAAACAGTCAGATGGAAGAATTTTGTGATAGAAAGGGTAACTTACAAGAATTCAGAGCTCCATACACTCCGCAACAAAATGGAGTAGCAGAGAGAAAGAACCAGACACTGATAGAGACATCACGAACAATGTTGGCTGACACAAAGCTTCCTGTGAATTTTTGGGGAGAAGTCGTATCTGCTGCTTGCTATACTCTGAATCAGGTTTTAACTGTGAAGAAGCATAACAAAACGTGTTTTGAGCTGCTCAACAATAGAAAGGCCAATCTCGAATATCAGGAGCCATTTGGGTTACCCTGCACGGTTTTGGATCCTGATGGAAAGTTTGGTTCTCAGAGTTTGGAGGGAATCTTTATGGCTTATTCTAGTCCACTCAGACGAGTATTTGTTCCGAGTCTTGGAAAAATTATCGAAGCTCAACATGTGGAATGTCATGGTTATACTATGCCTCCACAGAAATCTGGTGACTCATGGCGATTCAACTATGAAATGTTGTGGGAGTCATTTGATCTTCCTAAAGAACTAGAGTTTATTGATAAGATAAAGCTATATCAGGAATACGAAGCTTCCCAGATGAACTCATGGCCATCCAAGTCTTCCAAGCGTCAATAGAATACAAATGATCATGAAGCTGGTCCTAGTCAAAGTGGTCAAAGTGATGCAGATTTGCAGCAAACTCAGACAACTTCAGAACAGGTGCCTACTTAAGAAAATCAAACAGCAATGTTTGATGAATCAGGGTCTAACTCGGATAGCCCAACTTTCGATCGAGGTGATTCGGAACCTGAGGGGGAGCATATCCAGTCATCAGATCAGACAACTCAAGTCGATGGGCAAGTTGTAGATCAAAATGTTACTAATTTGGAAAGCGAGGTGAATGTTCCTGGTGAAGTTATGCCGAGGACTCGATCATATCACCCCGAGGAATTGATTATTGGAGAATTGCAATCAGGAGTTAGAACCAGACATCAAATAGACCAAGGCTTTGCTTGTTTTTATACTAAAATTGCACCGTTACAAAATGATTTTTCAGTCAGTTGCTTTATTTCACAGGTTGAATCGAGAACGTACAAAGAGGCACTGACAGAGGAGTCATGGGTTAACGCTATGCAAGAAGAGCTAGGTCAGTTTGAAAATCTTGGTGTGTGGAAGCTGGTGGATCTTCCTGATGGTCACAAAAAGATTAACACGAAATGGGTGTTTAAATGCAAGAGGGATGATAGAGGAGTGATCGTGTGAAACAAAGCTCACCTAGTTGTTCAGGGTTTCAGTCAAGAGGAGGGAATAGACTTCATGAAAGTTTATGCTCCAGTTGCCAGACAAGAAGCTATCAGAATCTTTCTCGCATTTGCCTCATGGAAAGGGTTCAAAGTGTATCAGCTGGATGTAAAGTCGGCGTTCCTATACGACAAAGTGAAAGAGGAGGTCTACGTCAGACAGCCACCAGGCTTCACCGATCCGTTTCACAAAGATAAAGTCTACCTCTAGGACAAAACGTTGTACGGATTGCACCAGGCCCCGAGAGCCTGGTATGAGACAGTCTCTCAGCATTTGCTATCCAATGGCTTTATTCAAGGAAAGGTAGATGCCACTCTGTTCACAAAGGAAGTCGCTGGACATCTTCTGATCGTGGAAATATATGTTGATGATATTATTTTTGGGTCCACAAGCAAAGAACTCTATAAAGAATTCGAGAACGTGATGAAGCAGAAGTTCGAGATGTCTTCGATGGGCGAGATGAAGTTTTTCCTTGGGCTGCAAGTCGATCAAATGCCGGAGGGGATCTTCATACATCAAACAAAGTATGTCCATGACGTTCTGGAGAAATTCAGTATGTCAGAGACTGCACCTATGTCCACCCCATTAGCAACTAATCACGCTATCAATCCTGATCTCACCGGAGAGAAGGTCGATGAAACGCTATACCTCTCAATGATTGGTTCGTTAATGTACCTCACTGCATCTTGGCCCGATATAATGTACCCAACCTGCCTCACAGCCCGTTATCAGTCAAGTCTAAGATCTTCACATATGGTCATTGTCAAGCGGATTCTACGCTACCTGAGAGGAACTCCAAGCTTGGGGTTGTGGTATCCAAAAGGCGGTGATTTCAGACTGGAAGGTTACTCTGACTCTGATTTCGGATGCTGCAAACTGAATTCAAAGTCTGTAGGATCGTTGTACGACCTAAACGAGTCGATCAGAAGAGTTTTAATCCATATCAAAGGCGGAATTCAATGATACGGACTTGATTACAGCTTGATTCACGCTTATATTCTTTTGTTTATTGATTTCAAAGCTATACAGATCACTTGACAATTTGGCAGCACCTCGGCTCTGAAATCTGCAACGTTACAAATGAGAAACCATGCTTAGGTATTTATAGGAGATCCCAATTCGCATGAAATGGACCTGACCCATTTCGTACGAAATGGCTTTGTCCCATTTTGTGCGAAATGGCTTTGTCCATTTCGTGTGAACTGGTCAATCACCACTAAAACCCTAATTTCTAGCCTTCTGAGCACTGGTTTATCCTATCTAGTTACAAGACTCGATACAAGACAAAGTTGACAGACATATATGCACCAACAGACTCCCCCTTGGATGTTGACGAAGTCTTCGGCATCGAGTCTTCAGTCTTAATCAGTCTTCTCACTCTTTCCAAAGTATTTGACACTGTAAGCATCCTCCAATCTCTATCTTTCTTCTATCTCTTGATCAGATTTCTTGATTCCTTAAGTTTAACAACATCAGCAGTTAACACTCGAATCTGACTTTTATAATCTTCAAACTCCCTATTAGGAAACTTTATTTGTAAGTATTGAAGAAAATCTCAATCAACTGGATCTCTGAAGAAGATAACAGTAATGAAGAACACAGCAAGATGAAGAAAATCAGTTGGGACAACTGAAAAGCAAAGTATCTACTACAAAGAATCACAAGTTGATCAAGAGCTGATTTGGATTATCAGAGAAGGTTATTTCTGATGGATCTGATGATATTTCTGATGAAATATCATCAGTTTCTGACAAATTCTGATCATCAGACTTTCTGATGATTTGTTCACCAGAATTTCTGATGAAGTGGTTTATCAGAAATTCTGATAAAAGACCTACTTGTCTAAAAATCACAACTCTATCCTTCCACCCATGACCGAAGCATGACATTATTGGTTTTCATGATTACAAATGCAACTTGAACGATGGATTCAATGAATATGTCAAATTGCTACTTTACGCAGGACTTATTGCATGAATAAACAATTGTTTATTCATGTCCACAACCGTCTATAAATAGAAGGCTCGAGAGGCAGAAGATACTTGAGTTTGAAGCTTAGCATTCACATACAAACACCCAAACTCCACTGCTCTTCTCACCCATAGAAATCAAGATTCATTTGTATTAGATAATAATCTTACAATCACCTTGTTAAACTAATTTGTTTCAAAGTGATATAAACTTGATAATTCTGTAGGTCTTGTTTCTTGAAAGTCTGATTTCCATTTCCGCACATCTTTTTCACATATACTGAAATCACTTGCCATATTACGTAAAAAGAAGTTGTTAAGGCCATACTGGGTCCAACAATTGGTATCAGAGCCAATTGAATAAATTATTTTCAAACGATCAATCGCTCTTCTTCTTTTTTCTAAATATGGCCAGCTTTCAAACCTGGAATAATGCTTTCAACATTGGTTCTATGTCCAAACCTCCGACTCTGGTCAGGGAGGAATACCCCCAATGGAAAATCAGGATGGTCAATTTCCTTAATGGTCATGACCGAGCTCTGTTTAGATCCACTGAAAGGGGTCCATATATACCAATGACTGAAATACCTGCAATTCCAGCAACTGACCAACTACCTGCTATCCCTGCCTCCCGAGCTCCCAAAAGTGAAATACTTTGGAGTGAGGAAGACAAGGAACTGGTATCAGGGGATGAAAGAGCAAAATCACTCTTAATAATGGCCATCCCCAATGACATATTTTCACAAGTTGATGCTTGTGCATCAGCTAAGGAAATATGGGATCAGTTGGAAAATCTTTGTGAAGGAGGAGAAAGGATGAAAAGAAACAAGAGAACAAACAACGTATCATCCTATGAAAGGTTTAAAAGTTTACCTAATGAAAAGTTAAATGACACATATCAAAGGTTCACAAAACTTTTAAACGAGCTAAAGAAATTTGGAATAACTAAATCAAATGATGAAAGAAACATAAAATTTCTCGATGCTTTGCCTAGAGAATGGAGGAGTCTCACAATGACTTTGTCCTCAACCTTAGAACTAGGAAACATGAGTCTTCATGACTTATATAGCATCTTGATCCCCAGAGAGGAAGAAATATTTGAAGAAACCATTCAAAGAGGGGGATCTTTAGCTCTTATCTCTAACTTACAGAGACAAACAACTTCCAATGATTCACAACCATCAAACAGCCAGGCCTTTGAAACTTCTGATTCATCATCAGATTTTTCAACCTTTGCTGATGCAATAGCACTACTCACCAAAACATTTGAGCAGAGGTTGAGGGGAGGAGGCCAGAGGTACCAGAGGAGTGATAGAAGGAGGATGGATGATAGATCTAAAGAAGAAGTTAGATCTAAGGATAAAGGAAAGACTGAGGTGGTGTGTTACAAATGCAAGCAAAAAGGTCATTATGCATCTGAGTGTAAGACCAAGAAGCTGAAAGATGTTGCTTACTATGAAAAGAAGCTTAAGGAAGCTAAGAAGCAACAACAGCAAGTCAGCTTAATTGCTGGAACAGATACATGGCTATCTGATAATTCTTCTGATGATGAAGAAGAAGAAATGGCCAACTTCTGTCTCATGGCACTTTCTGATGACATACCAGAAACTTCAGGACAACAGGTAAGTTTAGAAAATTTTGATCTTGAACACAAGCTAAATGAGCTCATGTCAGATTTTTTAAACTTGCAAGTTAAACATCAATCAGATGGTAAAAAATCTGATGAGTTGCAAAGGACCTTGAATAAAATCATTCTTGAAAACCAATTACTTATAGAACAAAGTTTAGATCAAAGAGCAAAAATTGAGTTCTATGAAAATGAAAGAAGAGATATTTACAAGAAAATCAATGATAAAGAAATTAAGGTAAGAGGTTTTCAAGACGCAAAAGAATTCATAAATTTCATAGAGTCCACTCCAAAGAACAAAGGAGAAGGGTTGGGTTATGTAAGAACAAATAATAACAAACCTACTGCCTTTGTAAAAACAACTCAACAGACTTCTGATAAATTCTTATCAGAATCTGATTCTGAAACATGCAAATCAACATGTTCTGAATACTCCTTTGAAAAGCCAAATTTTGAACCAAAAAGAAGTGAATACAGTCAAGAGTTTGTAAAAACTCTAGAAGCAGTTCACTCATCTTTTCAAAACTATCCCTTCATTCCATCACAAGAAGGAAAATCAGAAATTTCTGATGATTCCTATATGTGTGTTGAAATACTGAAGCTTGTTCAACACCATCTCCAAAAGAAAAAGAAAAATTTTGTTAATGGCTCAGCATTTGACAGAAATTCTGATGAAAGGTCATCTAGAAGAAATAATAGAACCAGAATATCATCAGAAAGTGTACCCAAGCATGCCTGGGTACCTAAAAGCCTCTAATCATTCCATTTCTGGACCATCATGTGCAGCAGATCTGGTACTGCGACTCAGGAAGCTCCAAGCACATGACTGGAGATAGGAGCTTACTCAACAACTTTGTCTCAAAGCTGGGTAAAATGGTGAACTTTGGAAATGGAGTGAAAGGAAGGATAATGGGATACGGATGTATCAGGTATGGATATTTGACCATTGAAAGAGTAACTTATGTTGAAGGCTTAAAGTATAATTTGCTGAGCTGTGGTCAATTACGTGACAAAGGTTTTCAGGTAACATTTTTACCAGAAAAATGCTTGCTAATAGGTATGGATGATAATAAAATATACTTGAGTGGGAAAAAATAAGACAATCAATCTATTACTTTGACTTCAAAGAAGAAAATGAACATCCTAAACTATGTTTATTTTCAAAAATCAACAAAGGAAATAGTTGGTTGTGGCATAAAAGATTAGCTCACTTAAATTTCAAAAAACCTAAACAAATTAGCAAGTAAAGGTCTGGTAAAAGGGTTACCTTTCATATCCTCTAAAAAGGATAAAATTTGTGATGCTTGTGAGATGGGAAAGTCAAAAAGAAGCTCTCACAAGTCAATTTCTGAATCTTCCATTACAAAAAATTTGGAACTTTTACACATGGATTTGTGTGGACCCATAGGTACAGAAAGTTTTTCTGGAAAGAAATATATACTAGTAATAGTTGATGATTTTTCCAGATATACATGGGTTGAATTTTTGAGAAAGAAAAGTGAAACACCTGATTTGATCATTAATTTTATAAAGAAAATTGAAAATCTGTTAAAACTAACAGTAAGAAGGATCAGATCAGACAATGGGACAGAATTCAAAAATTCAAAAATTGAAAGCTTTCTTGTAAACAAAGGAATCTCTAATGACTTTTCTGCTCCCAGAACCCATCAACAAAATGGGGTTGTTGAAAGAAAAAATAGAACCTTAGTAGAAGCTGCCAGAATAATGCTTGCATATGCCAAAATGCCCTCTCACTTTTGGGTAGAAGCAATTGCAAATGCATGTTTTACTCAAAACAGAACTCTTGTCAACAAAAGGCTAAACAAAACACCCTATAACATTATAAATAATAGAACTCCAAGTGTAAAATTTTTACACACATTTGGTTGTAGATGTTTTGTCTTCAATGATTTTGAAAGCCTTGAAAAATTTGACAGAAAAGCAGAAAATGGTATTTTTCTTGGATATTCCGTGTCCTCAAAAGCTTATAGAATTTTTATTCTTAATACAAGGACAATCAGAGAAAGTTTATACGTCTCATTTGATGACTCATCAGAGACTGAAGTTTCTGATGAATACGAAAAAGAAATAAACTTTACTGACAAACAGGAAAATTATGAGCATCTCTTTGAAATGATATCAGAAGATTTTCTAGAACATGATAAAGCTTGTACATTTAAATCATCAGAAATATCATGTACTAACCCTGAAGAACAAGTAAATAGCACAACAGAAAATCAAAATTCTGGTGCTTTACATGGAACAGAGGTAACTGAACAGGGGGAAACTTCAAATCCATCAGAACCAACAATTGTGCAAAACAGGTTAAGATGGATCAAAGGGCATGTTCATTCTGAAATCATTGGCAATCCAGCTGATGGTGTGAGAACAAGATCTGCAACTGCACATGAATGTGCATATGCGGGGTTCTTAAGCACAATAGAACCCAAATCTGCCAAAGAAGCTCTGAATGATCCAGATTGGATACAAGCTATGCAAGAGGAGCTGGATCAATTCGAAAAGAGCAAGGTATGGGATCTGGTACCTAAGCCCAAAGACAAATCTGTCATAGGTTCAAAATGGGTATACAGGAATAAATCTGATGAAAATGGCATAATCACAAGGAACAAAGCAAGGTTAGTAGTCAAAGGTTACTGTCAACAAGAAGGTATTGATTATGATGAAACCTTTGCACCAGTAGCTAGATTAGAAGCTGTAAGAATTTTTCTTGCTTATGCTGCATCCAAGGATTTCAAAGTTTATCAAATGGATGTAAAATCAGCTTTCCTAAATGGTAAAATTGAAGAAGAAGTTTATGTGCAACAACCTGAAGGCTTTGTTGATCCAAAATTTCAAAATCATGTTTATAGATTAAACAAAGCCTTGTATGGATTGAAGCAAGCTCCTAGAGCCTGGTATGAAACATTATCGAACTTCTTACTCAATTCTGGATTTACCAAAGGTACTATTGACACCACACTTTTCCTCAAAACACACAAAAGTCATACCTTGTTGGTTCAGATATATGTTGATGACATTATATTTGGATCAACAAATGAAATATTTTGCAAAAAGTTTCAAAAATTAATGACCAGCCATTTTGAAATGAGCATGATGGGTGAATTAACCTTTTTCTTAGGGTTACAAGTCAAACAAAGAATTGATGGAATATTTTTGAGTCAATCAAAGTATGACAAAACAATTCTACAAAAATATTCACTTGAAATCTGCTCTGTTTCAAAAACTCCCATGGCAACAGGGAACAAATTAGATTCTGATAAAGATGGAATAAGTGTAGATATTAAAACCTATAGGGGATGATAGGGTCATTGTTATACTTAACTGCAAGTAGACCAGACATCATGTTTGCTACGTGCTTTCTGGCCAGATATCAATGCGACCTTAAAGAATCTCATTTAAAAGCTGTGAAAAGGGTTTTCAAATATCTAAAAGGCACTTCAGAACTTGGTCTCTGGTATCCAAAGGATACAAACCTTGAATTAATTGCATACACAGATGCAGATTATGCAGGGTGTAAGATTGATAGAAAAAGCACATCTGGTGCTTATTAAATCTTGGGGGGGAAAACTGGTATGTTGGGCAAGCAAGAAGCAAAACTGTGTTGCCACATCAACAGCAGAGTCAGAATATGTTGCAGCAGCAAGCTGTTGTTCACAAGTGTTGTGGGTGCAAACTCAACTGAAGGATTATGGAGTAAATCTGACAAAAATACCAATTTTGTGTGATTCAAAGAGTGCAATTGCAATAACAGAAAATCCAGTTCATCACTCAAGAACCAAACACATAGATGTCAGATATCACTTCATAAAAGATCATGTGGAGAAAGGTAACATTGAAATGTATTTTGTTCCAACTGAAAACCAAATTGCTGATATATTTACAAAACCTCTTGATGAAAAGAAACATAATTTTTTAATCAGCAAACTTGGCATGGTCAACTTAAGAAATGAAAATGCTTCAGAAATAAAAGCAAGACAAAATGAAAATCAAATTGATAATCACCAAGATACTGAGAATGAAAGGACAATTAAGCAAAATTCTGATGCAGAAATTCATCTATCTGATGAAAAATCAGAAGATTTAATAAATCATCAATAAAATGTGATGATTTACCAGAAATTCTGATTTACATCTGAAACTTTTGTTTAAATGTACATAATAATCAGTAATCAACAAAAGTCCATATCTTTATACATATTCCATTTGTATAAATTTATAGTTCTTTTTAATTTTTTTTTTTAAAAGGAGGGGGAAACATTGATGACATGCATGAAGATAAAATTAAATCCAAAGAATTCAATCGTCACAAATGTCTTTTTACAAAAGGAGATTTTTTTTTGAACATGCAACGTCATTCGGTTATAAGGAGTTTAACACCAATATCATTAGGAGCTATGAAAGTAGCCGCCCACCTATTGAATGCTTACTCACATAACACCAATATCATTAGGAGCTATGAAAGTAGCCGCCCACCTATTGAATGCTTACTCACATAAAAGGCTTAGTAGACTGTCATATTCACTGCAATAGATATCGTCTTAAATGAAGAGAAGAAATGACGAGACCAATTTCTAGTTACCAACCATAACATGTTTTAAGGAGTTCAAAAAGACTCAACAAAAGATTTTTAAAACAACCCCGAGTTTAGGACCACGTATCTCGTCCAGGATTAAGATACGCCTCCTAAGCCCTAATGACTTGGATGACATCTTTATTCACAACGCAGCTTAAAAACTCCAACGCCCGCCAGATCCATTTACTAATTCCCTGAAATACATGTAGTTTGAAAAATCAACAAAAGTTGAGCGAGTTCATGTGTAAGTAAGTATGTATAAACCTTTGTAAAAATGTCTGTATGTATGAGAATCCCTTGTATGTAGCAATAAGGAAAAACCATCATTGGGTTGCAAAGCCAATGATAAGTGTGAAGTGATGCAGGAAGACTCAACCCTAGCGGATTTGTGCGTCGGGCACTTAGTCATCTCATGGTCCACTCAGCGGACTCAGGAGTGGGGCTCGCTACACCCAAATAGATCTATCACTAATGTCCCTCGGTCCTACAACGAGGATTAATGGCCTTAAGTGTCATGCCCACCACTCACATGTTCGCGTAATAAAAACCCTCCTTAAGCTAACCATACCATGTAAATAAATGTCTATAATGTCTGTAAATGTCTGTAACATGTATTTCACCTCCGAGGTGTAAAACTGAAAACAGTTAAAGAGAAAAGGGGAACATGAACTCACTGTATTGCGTCTTCGGTACTCGTAACCCAAATCTCTTCAGCAAACACGACTACCTACAATGGTCTAACGTCTATTCGACGAACGGGTCGTGCCTTGTCTTAGTATTTATGTCTTTGAGTTACGTTTCTTATATTATTTCGAGTGATAATTATTTGTCAAAATAATTTGTATTTCAACTTAATCATATGTCGTGTTGGAATATTTGTTCGTTCCATATTCTAGTATCAATACTTCTAAAGTATCTTATATACACGTTTCCTTCCCAAGGATGGGATGCCAGAAATATATATTTAACCATATTCATGTATGAAACCAACCTCCGATACTTTGTATTTTGTGATAAATATTATGACGAGTTTTATTTTTGAAAACAAAATCTAAAGTATACTAGTAAACACCCGTCTCTAAAATATTTATTAAGTGTTAGGATTTTCGGTAAATTTCGTCATAGTCTCCTATGTAAACGGAGGTGTCCATGCTTAATTAGCATATCATTTTCTTCTACACATATCCCGTAATTCATTTTCAATAATCAAACCGACATATAAACGTACAAAGCATTACTTACTTTATTTCAGCTTCATTACTCAAAACTGGACTGTTTTCGAAGATTTTTATAAAATAGTTAAACTTTTCCAAAAATTCTCAAATTTTTACAGAAGGTGCTATATGTTCCAGAATTTATTATGTAAAAATATCAGAGCGCAGTTCGTTACCCATATTTTATCGAAAAATATTTTCTCGACTGCAATCAGATTTGTTACTTTCTGATTGCAGTTTACGGGAATATTCACTAAAAATTAACCGTAAGTCCGTTTGACAAAATTCCAGCTGGAGGGTCGTCCTGACAACGGTGAACAACTACTGTTAAAATTCCATGAGTCGATTTTACTCAGGTTTCAAGTTATGACTCCAAATATGACACACTTTTTCTGCAGTAAAAATGCAGCTTGAGCTGCTGTCCAAAAACAGTCCCTTAAAAATAGTAAACGGTTTCGAAAAATTACGATTCCAGTGCCATTTGTTTAGTTATTCCAAAATACACATTTTAGGCTTCAGAAAATCCGTTTTTCGATTTAAAATGATCCCGTTACAGCCTATAGAAGTTGGCTGGAAATTCAACTCAGCAAGCTGTTTACATTGTAGAAGTGACTAAAAGTGCATAAACGAAGATCCTAACCATGGTTTATTGATGAACAAATGTTAAAACTTCAATCATGCTTTAACCAACCCTAAACCATCCAGATTTCAACTTCACACAACCTTTTTATATATGTTTTTTATGCAGAATTTTAAGTTCACATTTTAGTGTTTTAGCTTTTGTGTGACTTGAACATTCAAACAAAACATAACAAGAATAAGATGGAACAAGAGTGTGAAGAGACTTACTACTAGCACAAGGCTAGGGTAGTAATCTTAGGACAAAGATGATGGTGAAATGTTGGTGACAAAAGCTTGAATCAAGCTTCCTTGAGAGCCCTTCAATCTTGCACTTCTATGGATGAATCCTCAAACTTGAATGAGAGCTTTTAGGGAAGAAAATGGAGGTGGTGAAGTATGGTGGTGGTGAAATCGATTATGGAGAGAGGTGGGGGGGGGGGTGAGCCGAAAATAAGAGGAGGAGGGTGAGGTTGAGTGTGGTTGAAATGATTCCCTTGCACTCCATTGGCCCTTTTGTGATCATGATTATATCTTGGCAATTACAACAAGTAAAGGAGGCCCAATCATCTTTAAAGGGAATATTTAGTGGAGATTTAGTGATGATGATGGTGGGTCCCATATGTGGGCCGAAATTTATGAGGGGGGGGGGGGGGTTAAGTGTAAAATTTGATAGCTAGGAGGTAAATAATTAGGAGGTTAAGGGTATTTTCTAGAATAGTGGGTGTATGTCATGTTTACATGGTGTATGGGGATTTTTGTGACCATAATTAATTTAAAATGATAAAATAATAGTTCTGACAATATTTTCGTGTCTCGGGTAATGTCTGGTTGTTCGGTTTCGTATCGTTCCGTTAAAGCGTTTAATTGTCCCGTATAGCGTCTTTTGTGCATCTTCTTGTAACGAAATTAATTCCAACACTTAGGAAAGTGTCCAGGACCATTTAGTCAATACTCATTATAATATGAGTGTGTTAAAAGCTGAATTGTTACTAAAATGCGGAATTCTGTAATTAAATTGCGTTTTAGGCACTTTCCGGCACTCAAACTATCACCTAGTGACATAGTCTTATGGTCCTCACTTCCCTACACTCCATACTGGTGTAGTGTTTTATCCCTGCCCCATACTGGCCTAAAAATAGTATCTGTCTAGGTGCTGGCATTGTCAGCATGTGTCTGAGTTATTCGCTCACTGTACTAACTGTGCTTTGTGCATCAGGTTTGTCACTAAGAGTCTGTATGAAATAATTGAAGTGACTTTATGTAAAGAATGCACACGTATGTATATAACATAAATCAGTAAGCAGTTAAAGCGTCAGATGTAATCAAGCACAGTCATTAAGCACATATTTAGAGTTAATTAATTTGTACAGTACCTGCAATTATGAGGGTTGTCACATTCTCCCCCCGTTAAGAAAATTTTGTCCTCGAAATTTGTACTACCTTAACTCCTTAGGGTTTCATTATGCATGTATGTATATGAATAGTACTGAGGTAGATAATCACCAAACCGAATCAAACCTTATTCACATCAAGTGAGTCCAAGAATATATAACAACACGAATCCAATGGTTAAAAGGTATGTGCTTTTAGCATTTAATGTCAAGGGCATAAGTCGTATTGACGTGTAGTCTAGTGTAATCCAGTTACAGGGGTTCCACAAAAGAGGAGTCTTGTCCATTAGGATACTTAGGTAGTCAGTCACAATTTTTGCCAACGAGTTTTTCGCAACCGTAGAATCCGCTATATGAACTCAAAATCAATAACTCAAAAGTAGTAGCAAAGTGATCTGTAAATCTCCCGACGAAATGAATGGAAAGGTTTAGTGTGTTGGCACTCTTAAGTTTCGTAGGTACACCGAATGGAATACAAGCGAATTTTTGGTGTATCACGGTCTTGATTCGTAGTTGCATCAGAAATGTTTAAATGACAAGTCAACAAAAGTATATGTAGTTTTGGGTGAAACAGTTGACCATGATTAGCACAAGATAATGACACCACAGGGTGTCGAAATGACGAGATTCAATAATGGTGGTGAATAAACAAGTTTACCGTGCCTAAAATCTAATGAAAGTGTACAAAGACAACCCGAAGGTTTGATTTACACAATGTCGTAAAGTTTCCAGTTGAACAAAGAATATCAAAGAGCCACTGTTTTTTATCGAAGGTGAAAAAGTATTAAATACCACAAGGTATTCGATTAGTCAATGAAAGTATCGTCAGGAGGTACATTGGGCTTATGAAATGAATCTATGTACCATTGCCTTAACACACAACTGTGTTGAGACTGCTTTAATCATGATAAACAAAACGGGTTTAGTGCAAGTTAATAAATAATCAAGTCCGTGTATGAGGTACGTAACGAACTTAGCGCAAGCTTCAATTCTGTGAAAGTATCACCGCAAGGTATCGAAATCAACAAATGATTTAGTGGAGTCGTAGGCCAATCGAGTCCACTATGTCTCGAAACAAAAGAACCTTTGCAAGAATATTTGAATGTGATGTTCCCAATACATCACATGGCGTCTCAAATCAAAACATGTGAAATGGATAAGTTCAAGCAATTGAACTTATTTTCAGCATAACCCAACAATAAACGTATGTACCAATAAGGGAAATCTCAGCATGGTTACAAAAATAAACCATGAATGTATCTTGAAACAAAAGAAGTTTTCGAGAAAGTGTGTTGACTTGATAGCAAAAGAGTCAACCGTTACAATAATGTAGGCCATTCGAATCACAAACCAGTAGTTAGATTTAGCAACATAATATTCGAATTTCAATGAAGCGTTCGAAATGAAACCGTATGCGTAGCAGATGGTGCACGCGTAATATGTGAGTTTCCAGGTGATGAAACAATGAGTATGAGGTAATGACCATGTATCGAAGCAAATGTGTGTTCGCTCTTAGCGAAGAAAATCAAAGCGATGCAACTACTTTAAGGGGAGTAGAGATGCAAACATCTACTCGGCTAGAAGCAAAAGTGAAGATTTTAACGAAAGAATTTCAAGTACTTTCTGTTCTGTTAACTGAAATGGCATATATGTCAGGTTAATAGTGTTCGATTGAGTTAACAGATATGGTGTCTAAGTAAAAACCTTTACAAGTTTGGACCTGGGTTCCCAAGGGTCCTAAGCATATGTTTTCTAGATCCTCAAGGTTTCGTATTCTGTGTAACTCGGTTTTGTGCATTGTGTAGGAAACACCATCTTTGTGTACGTTTAAAAACAAGTTATTGTCCCATAATTTTCTCCGGTATGCTTTCTTCCTGAATTCATCGCTAACGACACTCGATCATCAATCAGTCGTGTAATAGTAGTTGGATCCTCACAGTTAGTTAAGTAAGAAATTTGTTAATTCTCAGCAAAAGTTACTGACTCTTGTGGGTTAGTTCGTTCGGCTCTTGATAGTCGATGCCTATTTGAAAATTACGTCCTCCTTCTTGGCGAGCAGAATTTGGGTTACCCAACACGGAATTTTTGTGTCACACCCCAACCGATGGCGGAATCATCGGGGCGCGGCACTAGGCGAATCAGATTGCTCAAGAGAATCCATAACTACTATATTGCGATAATATCCATTACATTTGTCATCCCATACTAACAAACAATATAATCACATAAGTTATCACAGATTTCTTGTCCTCTCGAACAATTCAAATCCGTCAACTTAGAATTTAGGTGTGTTTCTAGACTTCCTAGCTGGATTTGATGTAGACTTCGACTAATCCTGCAACATACGTTAAAATATTGTCAATACAAAAGTATTGGCGAGTATACAAGTTTGATATGTAATAGTATAATAGATTAAAAGTGCTGCGAATTTCCATATGCATAAACGTAATACACGACATATATACTCACCAAACTGATACTACCAGCTAAGTCCTCGATGCTCGACTCTTCGATGGCATAACTAGACCCCGTCGGGCGCAATAGTACTATACTAGTCTGGGTGGGACGTCACGAGTATAAGTCCTAGCATACATGCAACTAGCATCACGTATATCTATGCAAACAGTTATTCGCAAGTGATAGATTGATAATTTGAATCATTCGTTTGTTACACCCAAAATTCGATAAAAAGGGTCAAGTATACTCACAGTGCGTATTCGGTTGGATTGACGGGATGGTGCCTGAGAATGTCCTGATTTTAGATTAATTGCATGAGTATTGGATTACGCGTTAAACGGTATCGATCTACGTAAATTGGACGGAAAATTGAACTGAGCTGGCCCATTCGGATGGACCGCTCGATCGAGTGGGCCGCTCGATCGAGGGGGCCGTTCGATCGGCTGGTCCAGCCGATCGACTGGGCCGCTCGATCGACTGGGCCGCTCGATCGACTGGGCCGCTCGATCGGCCAGCCTGTCCAGCTATTCTTGATGATTTTTGAGCGTTTTCGGTGTTTTTGGTCGAGACGTTGTTGTGACGCGTTGAACAACTGAAATTCCATCAATTCCGACCTGTTCTATCGGCCGGGAATCACCCCGTTCCATCAGAATTGGCCGTTCTTGGCGGTTATTCCGTGTTTAACCCGAATTTGGTCGTCTCTCCGGTAGGAATCAGATCCCTGACCAACACGACACTAAGAATGAGTAGAAGGTTGGTCTAAGCTCTGTTTCTACCATTTCTGTGTATAGATCAGATATGAAAACCTTGATTATTCTTGCGGAAGTTCTTAGATCTGAGTTGTTCTTGGTGGAATGAGACCAACACTTGAAGTTCATAAGAACTTCATGATGACATCACTCTATAACATCTCAAATCTGTAACTTCTTAGTTAGAAATCATGGATTTGGACGAGATTCATGAGGAATCGTATGGAATCCATTCGGATCTGAGTTGTTCTTCTTGGGATGACATCACCCTTAAAGAACTTCATGGTGACTTCACCCTAGAACACTCCAAATCCGTTGATTTCATGGTTAAAAGTCGAATTTGTGACAACCCTCACAAAACCAGGTATCCGTACGACTTAATTAACTATTAATTGTTGCCTAATTACTGTGCTTAACTGAGATTTCTGATAAACTACTACTTGATTGTTGATACTTGTACATATCTGCATCATACTTTGATTTTTCGTCACTACATTATTTACTTACTAAACTCTAGTGACAAACATGATGCACAAAAGCACAGTAGCATTTGAACGGATAACCTATTGACATGCTGATATAGCCAGCATCAGGCAAACACTGCCTCTAAAGGCCTGAATGAGCCAGAAATATTTTACTACACCCATAGTGTGTGTAGGGATACAAGGGTTGTATAACTACGTCTCTAGGAATAAGATATAGAGATTGGATGTGCCAAAAACGTATTCTAAGCACAAAACACAGCACTTTTATCAACATACTAGCTTCTAGGTAATTAATAAAGTGCCAAAACATGGGGAAATATTCCTGACACTTTGCAGAATAAATTGTGTCGCTAAAAATATTAATTACGACGCTTAAAGGATTACTTAAGAACTTTAACAGATTACTATCCAACCGAACAACCGGACTATACCCGGAACATAAAAATATTGCCAAAAATATTATTGGTCTTTTTCTGAGCCAGTTAGGGTCCCTGATTACCCTAACACCCGCTTTATAACGCGTCAAACAACTAACGGGGTTAATCTCTAAAAGTAACCTACTTAACATAACTGAACTCTAACTGAACAATCGAGATCCAACCGGATACCCCCCCCTAATGGAATCGGCCAACATGATGGGACAAGGGGAGTACACCTTTTTGATATTTTATTAGATTTCGTGGATATCTAGACGACATAAACCGTTGGACGATGATCAAGTTTTTGTCTATAAAATCCACCCAAGACCCATGAGACTTGTTATCCACCACAAATCACCAACTCACTCTCTCTTGCTCTCCCTCTCTTCTCGGCCGTAACCCCCCACCCACAACCATCCATCTTTCGGTTCTTGTCTTGCCATTCCAAGCACATACAAGGCATTCGGGTCACGTACGAGGAAGCTTGAAGCAAGCGGAAGTTGAAGGACCTCGTTCATTTGCTTTTATCCACGCCTTTTCCGACTAGATTCTTCCCTAGCCCCGAGCTAGAGGTATAATGTTTAAAACTTACTCTCGAGCGTATCTAAAGTGGTTAATATGATTTTTAACGGTTAAAAGTCGGAATCATGTGTTTTGAATCTTTAAAGACTACTAAAACTCGAATATTGTTGGTTAAAAGCTTATAACGCGTGTAAAAGTCGTAGTATCCGAATATGTTGATTATTGAGGCCCGATCTACGATGTGGTGGCTCTTATCATCGTTTAACCCGACTTTGTTAAGATCACGAATCTTGACATACGCTTGTTTCTATTGGTACAAGGGTTAAAATGTGAAACTCCACCACACGAGAAACATGAACTTGTGTAAAAGTATTTTGACTTGTAAAATAGTATTTAAAACGAGCCGATCTACGTATGTACAAGTGGTATGTTCGTAGGACCAAGTGTCGAGAAAATCATGTTTTATAAAAGTTGGATGACATGTTAACAAATATGATTTTTACAAACTACAAGGGTATAAACACTTGTGAAACGAAAGATCCGACAAAATAACAATTTTTACAAAAGTTGTCGGGAAGTTGTAAAGAATGATTTGTTCCAAAAACGGGGTTTTTGCAAGACTAAACTATTTTATATATAGATCCACTAAATATAAGGTGATCTACACTATGATTTTCGGAAAAACTACAAGTTCATGTAATAATGAGATTTTACATACTAGTCTACAAATTTGATGTATTGAAACTAGTTTGAAGTATCGGAAATTGATTGGTTGATTTAAAGAAGTGTTAGAATGATTTTGTAAAAGAAAATGATACGCTTGAAAGCGTGGCCACCTCCAGTTACAGGGGAAACTCTGGCGAAATTTTTCTAAAAATCTAACACTTAGGATTATTTACAAGTGTTAAACTATTTTGAAATGTTTTCAAAATATATTTCGCCATGACTTTATTTACTAAATAATCGGAGGTGGGATTTTCACAAAAACTAAACGTGATAAATATTTATTCAATAAATATATTTTTCACCGCACTGTTTATGATTATTTTGTGAAAATATATAAATATTATTTTTAGAGTAAAAATAATATTTACAAACTGTGACGAACCCAAAATAATACCGACGCCTACACGACAAACATATAAGTTACAACGGTAATTACTATTACCACTAAATCGCCAAAACGTAACTTACGCTTTATACGGAAATATTCATAAATGCGGATATTGTCAACGTATTATTTTGGAAAGTATTATGTAAAAAGAAAATATATTATTTTTGAGAAAAATAATTATATTTTGGGATGAGAAATAAAATATATTAAGTGAGACTTAATATTATAAACACGCATGTATTAATTCCCCCATCCTTGGGAAGGAGATTTACTACCAAATATATACAAGGAACGGTTGTCTAACTGTTTCCCGAAAATTAAACTATAAAGCTAAAGCACGGCCATCCGTCTAATAGAATTAGCACATGTAGGTCGTTGCACAGCTTTCGGACATTTGGAGTGCTTGATTTAGCTACGCACTGACTGTGAGTTCATGTCCCCCTTTTCTCTTAACTGTTTTCAGTTTTATAAACTGCGGGGGTGAAATACATGTTACAATGATTATGAATATGTTTATATATGGTATGGTTAGCGTAAGGAGGTTTGTTACTTAGATCATGTGAGTGGGTAGGCGGAAACTTGAGGCCATTAATCCTCATGGTAGGACCGAGGGACAGGAGCGGTAGATCTATCTGGGTGTAGCGAGCCCAGCCCCAGGTCCAGCTGAACGGACCTCGGGGTGACTTAGTGCCCGACGCATAAATCCGCTAGGTTTGAGTCATCCCTACTTGCACTTCACACATATCAATGGCCTTGCAAACCATTGGTGATCTCTTTTTCCTTATTTGCTACATACCAGGGTTTTTGATAAATACAAAGGTTTGTTTACTCACTTTCGCATGAACTCGCTCAACATTATTGTTGATTTTTCAACTTACATGTATTTCAGGAAATTAACGATCTGGCGCGGTATGGCTTGTTTTCCGCTGCATTAGGCCCGAGGTCATCCAGGGTTCGAGACTTGTGACTCTTTCCTGGACAAGTCACAGTCCCTGAACCATGTTTACTTTAAGTTTGCATTTGTAATGTTTAGACAAAGTTATGGTTGTTGGGTGTTAACCCATTAAGACAATGTTTAATATTTTTATTATCAATGGATGATCTTGCATATTTTTAATTCATATAGCTTGTTATGGTTAAGCTATGGTATTAAGAAGTCACACCAAATTAACCACGCTTCCGCAAAGCCAGGGTGTGACAGCTTGGTATCAGAGCTCTGATCATAGCGAACTAGGATTCCTTCTCGAGTCTAGACTATGATCACTAGGGCTCTCACGAAAACATTTTTACTGCATACCACTTAAGTCCAGATCCAAAACGTTTTTATAAACAAATGTTGAGCATATTTTATTTATTATTTTAGGCTCAGTCTGGGAGGCTGAGGCTCGGTCTGGGAGACTGAGGCTCGGTCTGGGAGGCCGAGGCTCGATCTAATGGATCGAGGTAGTTGTCTAGTGGGACTAGGGAGTCAGTCTGGGAGGCTGGGAAAGTTTGCTAGTGGGACTAGGGAGTCAGTCTGGGAGGCTGGGAAAGTTTGCTAGTGGGACTAGGGAGTCAGTCTGGGAGGCTGGGAAAGTTGGCTAGTGGGACTAGGAAGGACAGTCTGGGAGGCTGGGAGGCTAGTGGGACTAGGAGGATTATGTGATTATTACTTGGTAACTTGTGTGATTACCTGATTTACTGATTTTTGTGCATATTTTGTGTTTATGTTACAGACCCATGGACTCACCAGCCACGGGTGATTCAGATACCACCGGACCTTTACCCATAGTATCGGACGACATTGTGTCTTCAGAGCACGAGGTGCATACCTCCGACTTCACCAGCACCGATGATGATGACTCCTTGCCCTTCGCTCTACCCGAGGGTGCTTATGAGCCTATTGATGGCGATCCTGCTGAGTATCTTCCCTTGGTGGCGATTCCAGCTCCTATACCCCTTGCTTCTTATCCAGCATACGATTTGCTACCCGACGCCGAGGCTGACGGCGACATTGATCTCTTTGAGGACGAGCCTTACGAGGATGAGCCTTTTGAGGACGAGGTTCCTAATGCAGCCCCTTTACCCGCTGGCGATCTTTTGATGATCGCTGGTGCTCCAGTTGAGGACTCGCCCGCCCATTCGCCAGTCCCAGACTCCTTTGAGTCTGTGGCATCTGCACCGTCTCACGAGGTGAGCACGCAACATTTTGTACATGACTCGGACCCCGATCAGGCATCTTCTGCCGCACCCATCCCGAGCTTTGTGTTCGAGCACGACGACATTGAGGATTCGGATCCCGTTTTTCCTCCAGGATTTGATCCTGACCGCGATATTGAGTATATTCCTATGGACCAGCATATGGAGGACCCTGTTGATCCCGTCGATCCTATCGATCCCTTTGATCCAGAGTTTGATTTTGACATGGCTTTTGACGACCCAGAGCCTGCCTTGGCCCCAGAGCAGGCAACTGCTCTCGATCCTGTGCATGAGCATGACTTGGTACATGCTGACGTACCTGTTGAGCCCGTTTTGGCTGACCCGCCTGTTGGCGATCTTCCTATTGATGATGCCCCTTTGTTAGTTGCTGATCATGCTATTGATCCTTTTGTTGACCCACCTTTGATTGCTGACGTCCCTGTTGACCATCATGTTGATCATGTTGATCCTGTCATTGCTCCTTTTGATCCTGTACCCATTGAGCCTGAGCACGCTCTATTTGCAAAGCATATGGATCCACCCGATGAGGAGGCTCAGCACGGTTGGATACCGGCTGACGAGGATGTTCCACCGTTTCCCCCACATCACACTGATGCACATCATACTGATTTTTCATTTCAGATCCCACCGTTTGTACCTCCAGCGGGGCCTGGAGAGGGCTCTTCAGCCCACCCTTTTGGGCACATACCGATGCCTATGCCTTTCGTACCTCAGATGACACCTGTTCCATCTTCTGTTCATGTAGCACCATTCGATCCCACCAGCACGCCACTGCTTTGGTCATCTTCCTCTCCGATGCCACCCACTGAACCATATCATCCATTCCATATGGGACATACCATAGAGGACGTCTTGATGTCCTTTGTCCATCAGCATGAGTCCCATACGCAGCGACTCCAGGAGCTCGAGAGAGCTCAGTTATCACTAGGTCCATACCATGGTCAGACATCTTCATCTTTTCAGCCTTTTCGATCACTACCCCCGGACTTTGCTGCCCGACTTACGACTTTGGAGCAGCAGATCGCTTCTGTTATTCGCACTCAGCAGGCGATGGAGGAGGATTGGCTTCATTTACGCCGCTTACTCTACACTCACTTTCCCCCTCCTCCACCCCCATCCGCATAGAGCTCATCGGTGCCATAGTGGTAGACGATGGTGAGACGACAGCGATTGTGACTGCACAGCCTTTTGGAGACCACCTGATGATTTCTGACTTTTGTTGATACTTATTTGATGTACCTGATGTATGTGATACTGATATGGTATAGTTTTGTACAGGGGTGATGTAGCCCCTATTTGATTGATGGTTGTATGACACACTTACTACACTTTATGGTCTCGATATATGTAGCAATCGCGGTATTCTCACCATATCTGATGCACTTGATTTCTTATTTATATTTTTGCAACATGGGATGTTGGGACATGGGATGTTGTATGTATGATATTTGCAACATGGGATGTTGGGACATGGGATGTTGTATGTATAATATTTGCAACATGGGATGTTGGGACATGGGATGTTGTATGTATGATATTTGCGACATGGGATGTAGGGACATGGGATGTTGTGTGTGATATATTATGTGCTATTATTATTACTATATACGTACGCTTTATTATGGCCTGACCAACGTACACATCTTTAGAAGATGGCGCCAAGACGACAACCTCAGCCAATTCCTACTACTCAGGACGAACTACAGCAAGTCATTGCTGCTGCTATTGCTCAATATGCTGCCTCTCAGGGAGGAACGAGCGGAAGCAACTCCGGCAACACGGGCAACAACAACAATCCACCGCATGGGTGTACTTACAAACAGTTCTTGGACTGCAAGCCCATAAACTTCGATGGCACAGGTGGTGCTGTTGCTTTCGTCCGCTGGGCTGAGAAAACCGAGTCCGTACTTCGCATGAGCAAATGCGCACTAGATCAACAAGTCACTTACATCTCAGGGCTATTTGTGGATGGAGCCCTATCCTGGTGGAATCTACAGGTCCAGACCCTTGGTGAAGCCGCAGCTTACGCACTGACCTGGACTGAGTTGAAAGAACTTATGCGCAAGAAGTACTGTTCTCGCGCTGAAATCCAGAGGTTAGAGACCGAATTCTGGCACCTGAAGATGGAAGGTCCCAAGATAGCTGAATATGTTCAGAGGTTCCACGATTTGTCGCATGTGGTACCCTACATGGTTACACCGGAGTTCAAGAGAATTGAACGCTTCATTTGGGGATTGGCTCCTCAAATAATCAGCATGGTGACTTCTTCCAAACCAGCAACAATCACTGAAGCCATTGATTTGAGTGTGGCTCTCACCGAAGAGGCAATTCGGTTGAACAAGTTTGATGAAGTCGAGCCGAAGAACAAAGAGACTCACGTGGAGTCGTCTGGTGGAAACAAGCGAAAATTTTCGAATTTCAAGCAGGGCACCGGGATGGTGGTTAAGAAAGGAGAGCAGAATGCGCCAGCTCAAGATACAGCTGGTAGTAAAAAGAAAGGGAAGGGATACATGGGTGCACAACCCAAGTGCAACTCATGCCAACGACATCACTCTGGTCGTTGCAGCCTAAGAGTTTGTGAATCATGTGGGAAGACTGGTCATACGAAGGATTTTTGTTGGGCTAGTGCTGGCCGGGGAGGCCAGGGAGGATATGGGAATAGGAACAACCGTGGTGGTGCTGGGAACCGCCCACAAGGAAACCAGGGAGGTGATGGAAACCGTGCCAATAATGCTAACCAAGCGGGCGCCATGAATCGGAACCAGGGAAACCACCAAGCTGGAAACAATGGTGGGAACGGGCAGAGGCCCGGATGTTTCAATTGTGGAGATCAGGGGCATTTCAAGAGGAATTGCCCAGAATTAAACCAGGCACGCGGAAGAGTGTTTAACATGGAAGCCAGGGAAGCGCGCCAGGATCCCAACGTTGTCACTGGTACGTTCCCTGTAAACCAACGCTATGCATCCGTTTTGTTTGATACTGGTGCCGATTATAGCTTCGTATCGTTAGAATTTAAGAACATGCTTGGTTTAGCCGCTAGTAAGTTAGATATTCCATACTCGATCGAATTAGCGAATGGGAAGTTAGTAGAAGCTAACGAGGTGATTCGAGGTTGCGTAATCGAACTGGGAGAGCGTGACTTTGCTCTCGACCTACTACCAGTCCAGTTGGGAAGCTTCGACGTGGTAGTAGGGATGGATTGGTTATCGAGTAACAAGGCAGAGATAGTTTGTCACGAGAAGATTATTCGTATCCCGACCGATGATGGTGAGACCATTGTTGTTCATGGGGAGAAGCGTGAGACGCCGTTAAGGATGATTAGCTGCCTGAAAGCAAGGAAGTGTTTGCAGAAAGGATGTGTTGCTTTTCTGGCACACATTGTGGATAAAAAGGCTGCTGAGCCAAAGATCGAAGACATCCCTGTCGTGAAGGAATACCCAGAAGTCTTTCCAGAAGACTTGCCTGGCTTGCCACCTCAAAGGCAAGTGGAGTTTCGCATCGACTTAGTTCCAGGCGCCGCGCCTGTGGCTAAGGCACCCTACAGACTTGCTCCGTCTGAGATGCAAGAACTGTCGACACAACTTCAAGAGTTGTTAGACAAGGGCTTTATCCGACCAAGCTTCTCGCCTTGGGGAGCTCCAGTTTTGTTTGTGAAGAAGAAGGACGGTAGTTTCCGTATGTCCATTGACTACAGAGGGTTGAACAAGCTGACGATCAAGAATAGGTATCCCCTGCCAAGAATCGACGATCTGTTCGACCAGCTTCAAGGTTCAAGCTTCTATTCAAAGATCGATCTTCGATCTGGATACCATCAGCTACGGATACAGGAGGAGAGTATCCTGAAGACAGCCTTCAGAACTCGATATGGACACTACGAGTTTCTCGTTATGCCATTTGGATTGACAAACGCACCTGCAGTGTTCATGGATTTGATGAACCGAGTTTGTAAGCCACACTTGGATAAGTTCGTGATTGTATTCATCGACGACATCCTGATTTATTCAAAGACGAAGGCTGAGCACGAGCAGCATCTTAGAGCTATTCTAGAGCTGCTGAAGAAAGAACAGTTGTACGCCAAATTCTCTAAGTGTGAATTTTGGCTAAGAGAAGTGCAATTCCTTGGGCACGTGGTGAATGGAGATGGAATCCATGTGGACGCAACCAAGATCGAGGCGATCAAAGATTGGGAAACGCCAAAGACGCCAACCGAGATTCGGCAATTCTTGGGTTTGGCTGGCTATTATCGAAGGTTCATCGAGAACTTTTCAAAGATCGCTCAACCGTTGACACTCCTCACGCAGAAGGATAAGAAGTTTGATTGGGGAATCAAACAGGATGAAGCATTTCAGATATTGAAAGATAAGCTTTGTAACGCGCCAATCTTAGCTCTACCGGAAGGTACCGACGATTTTGTGGTATACTACGACGCATCGCGTCAAGGATTGGGTTGTGTGTTGATGCAACGCCAAAAGGTTATCGCCTACGCATCACGCCAACTGAAGGTGCATGAAAAGAACTATACCACTCATGATTTGGAGCTAGGCGCAGTGGTCTTTGCTTTGAAGATCTGGAGACACTACCTTTACGGTACAAAGTGCACAATCTTCACAGATCACAAGAGCCTCCAGCATATATTCAATCAGAAGGAGTTGAATATGAGGCAAAGGCGATGGGTCGAGTTGTTGAACGATTACGACTGCGAGATCAAGTATCATCCAGGGAAGGCGAATGTGGTCGCTGATGCCCTAAGTCGTAAAGAGAGAATCAAGCCCATAAGGGTTAGGGCTATGGAGATGATAATTCAAACCGACCTTTCCTCACGCG
This sequence comes from Helianthus annuus, assembly GCF_002127325.2. Classification (NCBI taxonomy): domain Eukaryota; kingdom Viridiplantae; phylum Streptophyta; class Magnoliopsida; order Asterales; family Asteraceae; genus Helianthus; species Helianthus annuus. The sequence goes on from NC_035435.2 coordinate 29,875,129, forward strand.
TTCGTGCTGCACAGAAGGAAGCTCTCAAGGAGGGAAACCTTGAGGAAGAATATCTCCGTGGGATGGAGAAGATTTTGGTGCCAAATAGGGAAGGAACGTTGTGTTTTGAGAAAAGGATTTGGGTTCCTTTGTTTGGTGGTTTAAGAGAGGTTATCTTTGAAGAAGCTCACAAGTCGCGGTACTCTATCCACCCTGGAGCGGATAAGATGTACCAGGATCTTAAAGATTATTACTGGTGGCCTAGGATGAAGGGCGATGTTGCTATTTACGTGAGCAAATGTTAAGGCGGAATACCAGAAGCCTTCGGGACTTCTGCAGCAACCAAAAATTCCCCAGTGGAAGTGGGAAGAAATCTCCATGGATTTTATTACGAAGTTGCCAAGAACGCCAAAAGGCCATGACACTATCTGGGTGATAGTGGATCGCTTAACGAAGTCAGCACACTTCTTGCCTATCCGCGAGAAGGATCATACAAGCAAATTGGCTGAAATCTACATGAGAGAGATTGTTACACGCCATGGAGTACCTCTCTCGATTATTTCTGATAGAGACGGAAGGTTCGTATCGAGGATATGGCAATCCTTCCAGGAAGCTTTTGGCTCAAAGCTGAATATGAGCACAGCTTTTCACCCGCAGACCGACGGTCAAAGTGAGCGGACGATTCAGACGTTGGAGGACATGCTGAGAGCATGTGTGATGGATTTAGGCGGTAGCTGGGATAAGCATTTACCCCTGGTTGAATTTTCCTACAACAACAGCTACCACACAAGTATTGGTGCCGCGCCATTCGAAGCGTTATATGGACGCAAGTGCAGATCGCCGCTCTGTTGGTCTGACGCAGGTGATAGACAATTGGTAGGTCCCGATGTAGTTCAGGAAACTACAGATAAGATTGCGCAAATCCGAGATCGCATTAGCGCGGCTCGTGACCGTCAGAAGACCTACACAGATCTGAAAAGGAAACCTCAGGAGTTTGAGGTTAGGGATATGGTTTTGTTGAAGGTATCACCCTGGAAGGGTGTGGCACGCTTTGAGAAGCGTGGGAAGTTGAATCCGCGCTACATTGGTCCTTTCAAGGTTTTGGAAAGAATTGGGACCGTAGCGTACAAGTTGGACCTACCTGCTGAATTGAATAATGTTCACGATACATTTCATGTATCCAATCTGAAGAGAAGTCCAACTCAAGTTAACGTTGCCATTCCTACCGACGAAATTCATATTGATGACACACTCCACTTCGTTGAAGAACCTGTCGAGGTCACGGATTGGAAAGTGAACAAGACCCGCCGGAGCAGTGTCAAGCTCGTCAAAGTTCGCTGGAATGCTAGACATGGTCCTGAGTTCACCTGGGAGCGTGAAGACCGAATGAAAGAGAAATACCCCCACTTATTTCCTAAGAACCCTGCTTCTACAAGCAGAATTTAAAATTTCGGGACGAAATTTATTTAACGGGGGGAGAATGTGACAACCCTCACAAAACCAGGTATCCGTACGACTTAATTAACTATTAATTGTTGCCTAATTACTGTGCTTAACTGAGATTTCTGATAAACTACTACTTGATTGTTGATACTTGTACATATCTGCATCATACTTTGATTTTTCGTCACTACATTATTTACTTACTGAACTCTAGTGACAAACATGATGCACAAAAGCACAGTAGCATTTGAACGGATAACCTATTGACATGCTGATATAGCCAGCATCAGGCAAACACTGCCTCTAAAGGCCTGAATGAGCCAGAAATATTTTACTACACCCATAGTGTGTGTAGGGATACAAGGGTTGTATAACTACGTCTCTAGGAATAAGATATAGAGATTGGATGTGCCAAAAACGTATTCTAAGCACAAAACACAGCACTTTTATCAACATACTAGCTTCTAGCTAATTAATAAAGTGCCAAAACATGGGGAAATATTCCTGACACTTTGCAGAATAAATTGTGTTGCTAAAAATATTAATTACGACGCTTAAAGGATTACTTAAGCACTTTAACGGATTACTATCCAACCGAACAACCGGACTATACCCGGAACATAAAAATATTGCCAAAAATATTATTGGTCTTTTTCTGAGCCAGTTAGGGTCCCTGATTACCCTAACACCCGCTTTATAACGCGTCAAACAACTAACGGGGTTAATCACTAAAAGTAACCTACTTAACATAACTGAACTCTAACTGAACAATCGAGATCCAACCGGATACCCCCCCCCCCTAATGGAATCGGCCAACATGATGGGACAAGGGGAGTACACCTTTTTGATATTTTATTAGATTTCGTGGATATCTAGACGACATAAACCGTTGGACGATGATCAAGTTTTTGTCTATAAAATCCACCCAAGACCCATGAGACTTGTCATCCACCATAAATCACCAACTCACTCTCTCTTGCTCTCCCTCTCTTCTCGGCCGTAACCCCCCACCCACAACCATCCATCTTTCGGTTCTTGTCTTGCCATTCCAAGCACATACAAGGCATTCGGGTCACGTACGAGGAAGCTTGAAGCAAGCGGAAGTTGAAGGACCTTGTTCATTTGCTTTTATCCACGCCTTTTCCGACTAGATTCTTCCCTAGCCCCGAGCTAGAGGTATAATGTTTAATACTTACTCTCGAGCGTATCTAAAGTGGTTAATATGATTTTTAACGGTTAAAAGTCGGAATCATGTGTTTTGAATCTTTAAAGACTACTAAAACTCGAATATTGTTGGTTAAAAGCTTATAACGCGTGTAAAAGTCGTAGTATCCGAATATGTTGATTATTGAGGCCCGATCTACGATGTGGTGGCTCTTATCATCGTTTAACCCGACTTTGTTAAGATCACGAATCTTGACATACGCTTGTTTCTATTGGTACAAGGGTTAAAAGGTGAAACTCCACCACACGAGAAACATGAACTTGTGTAAAAGTATTTTGACTTGTAAAATAGTATTTAAAACGAGCCGATCTACGTATGTACAAGTGGTATGTTCGTAGGACCAAGTGTCGAGAAAATCATGTTTTATAAAAGTTGGATGACATGTTAACAAATATGATTTTTACAAACTACAAGGGTATAAACACTTGTGAAACGAAAGATCCGACAAAATAACAATTTTTACAAAAGTTGTCGGGAAGTTGTAAAGAATGATTTGTTCCAAAAACGGGGTTTTTGCAAGACTAAACTATTTTATATATAGATCCACTAAATATAAGGTGATCTACACTATGATTTTCGGAAAAACTACAAGTTCATGTAATAATGAGATTTTACATACTAGTCTACAAATTTGATGTATTGAAACTAGTTTGAAGCATCGGAAATTGATTGGTTGATTTAAAGAAGTGTTGGAATGATTTTGTAAAAGAAAATGATACGCTTGAAAGCGTGGCCACCTCCAGTTACAGGGGAAACTCTGGCGAAATTTTTCTAAAAATCTAACACTTAGGATTATTTACAAGTGTTAAACTATTTTGAAATGTTTTCAAAATATATTTCGCCATGACTTTATTTACTAAATAATCGGAGGTGGGATTTTCACAAAAACTAAACGTGATAAATATTTATTCAATAAATATATTTTTCACCGCACTGTTTATGATTATTTTGTGAAAATATATAAATATTATTTTTAGAGTAAAAATAATATTTACAAACTGTGACGAACCCAAAATAATACCGACGCCTACACGACAAACATATAAGTTACAACGGTAATTACTATTACCACTAAATCGCCAAAACGTAACTTACGCTTTATACGGAAATATTCATAAATGCGGATATTGTCAACGTATTATTTTGGAAAGTATTATGTAAAAAGAAAATATATTATTTTTGAGAAAAATAATTATATTTTGGGATGAGAAATAAAATATATTAAGTGAGACTTAATATTATAAACACGCATGTATTAATTCCCCCATCCTTGGGAAGGAGATTTACTACCAAATATATACAAGGAACGGTTGTCTAACTGTTTCCCGAAAATTAAACTATAAAGCTAAAGCACGGCCATCCGTCTAATAGAATTAGCACATGTAGGTCGTTGCACAGCTTTCGGACATTTGGAGTGCTTGATTTAGCTACGCACTGACTGTGAGTTCATGTCCCCCTTTTCTCTTAACTGTTTTCAGTTTTATAAACTGCGGGGGTGAAATACATGTTACAATGATTATGAATATGTTTATACATGGTGTGGTTAGCGTAAGGAGGTTTGTTACTTAGATCATGTGAGTGGGTAGGCGGAAACTTGAGGCCATTAATCCTCATGGTAGGACCGAGGGACAGGAGCGGTAGATCTATCTGGGTGTAGCGAGCCCAGCCCCAGGTCCAGCTGAACGGACCTCGGGGTGACTTAGTGCCCGACGCATAAATCCGCTAGGTTTGAGTCATCCCTACTTGCACTTCACACATATCAATGGCCTTGCAAACCATTGGTGATCTCTTTTTCCTTATTTGCTACATACCAGGGTTTTTGATAAATACAAAGGTTTGTTTACTCACTTTCGCATGAACTCGCTCAACATTATTGTTGATTTTTCAACCTACATGTATTTCAGGAAATTAACGATCTGGCGCGGTATGGCTTGTTTTCCGCTGCATTAGGCCCGAGGTCATCCAGGGTTCGAGACTTGTGACTCTTTCCTTGACAAGTCACAGTCCCTGAACCATGTTTACTTTAAGTTTGCATTTGTAATGTTTAGACAAAGTTATGGTTGTTGGGTGTTAACCCATTAAGACAATGTTTAATATTTTTATTATCAATGGATGATCTTGCATATTTTTAATTCATATAGCTTGTTATGGTTAAGCTATGGTATTAAGAAGTCACACCAAATTAACCACGCTTCCGCAAAGCCAGGGTGTGACAGAATTTTCAAAGATAGAAACATGAAGGATTGCATATAGATCGAAGTAGTACAAGATTTGAGTTGAAAACTTACAAGAATCGCGAGAAATTGGAAGATTAAGGGGCTGGAACGTCTTGGTCGGGTAACAGCAGCAACAACAAGTGTTTGAGGGTGAAAGAGGGGTATTTATAGGCAAGGGAGGAGGAAAAAGGAGGAAAGGTGGGCCGGATCGGTTGGCCCGTTCGGTCGGCCGGCCCAGCCGATCGGCTGGCCTGTCCGATCGGACGGCCCAGCCGATCGGCCGGTCCGTTCGATCAGATGGGCCCAGCCGATTGGCTGTCTATCCGATCGGGCGGCCCAGCCGATCGGCTGGCCCGTTCGATCGGGCGGCCCAGCCGATCGGCTGGCCCGTCCGATCGACTGGCCCAGCCATTTGGCTGGCCCGTCCGTACGGAAGCCCTGGGTCCTCGTTTTTGGCGCGATTTCGACTGTTTTGGCCGTATTTTCATATATTTATATAATTATTTAATTATTTATTATAATTAATCACAAAAGGGCCGTATATACGTATATATCCAATATTTGGTGCGATGATCGATTTACGCGTGCCTTCGAGTGCGTTCTTCGATGTGGTGTGTCACAAGGATTATCGGGGCACTACTTGCTCATGTTGCCGTCACCGTCATGATGGCTGGAGACATGGTACTCACCCGATAGTCTTTGTTAGCATTGCTTGTTTACGTTTTGACACCTTACAGTTATCGAGGAGGATAGATTAAGCCCTCACTCAACATCATCGTGAGTGTTATTATTTATTGAAAATAGGTTTGTAATAGCGATAGAATATGCGTAATTATTCGATTATACTTCGATTTAGCGATAGATCTGATATAGTTACATTATGATCCGAATCTCTGGTGCTAGGCGTAACGAGTGTATCGAGTAGTAACAACGCACGAAAGTGCGGGTTGTTACAGTCTCCCCTGCTTTAGGAAATTTCGTCCCGAAATTAATCCATTAGTAGGGTCGTAAGGGTTGATGCGAATGAGAGTAACGATTAAAAGCGTCTAGATAAGCGAGCGATCGATTAAAGATTCGACGAGTGAGAGCGGTGCGAAGATACGATTCGAATAACCAAAAGCGATGACACACACAAAAGCGATTCCATAACGTTTTAAACTTACTGATAATCGACAAATTTTCGAAGATATTTCAGGAAAATCCCCTCATGGCGCGGCGCTAACTGCATCGATGTGCACACCGACACTATGGGGAGGGTTCTTTTGTTATTTTGAGAACATATTTTCGAGTTATACATTTTAAAAGAATTCGGCGGCAAAATAAGTTTTAAGAAAACTTTCCTACAACGTGAGTTCGAGCTGAAACTCGATTGTCGAACCATCGTCTTCAGGAAGATTTCTTTTTGTCATTGCAAAAGTTTTTAAGGAAAAACTGAACTTATGAAACTTCCTTTAGGCACGGAGCCAAACTGATCCGATGTTCTCTTCATGTTGTAAGGAGATTTCACTTGTCCAACGGTTTTAACAAAATTTTATAAAAATCGGTTTTCTTTAACAGTACGGAAAAATAATTTACAACGAGCCCCACGTGGCACTTTCCCACTAAAGTTTGTTAATATGATTAAAACACTTATATATAGGAAGTACCAGCGGCGTATCCACCATGTTTTACCCATATTACCTCCGTTTCGTGAGGCGGTGTCACGCATGCCGATACGACACAGATAGAATTTTGACCCCTCGGTCCAAGCGATAGGGCGCTAGACCGAGTACTGGAGCGACTTGGATGTAGACAAAGCGTTGATAGCGAATGCGAGTAGTTCGATCATGCGAGATATTGATATGGCACACTGGGTTAGACGACGGTTGATAAGTAATGGCGAAAGACGCGATTTTTGATTCGACTAGATGTGATTTCGATTTGTTCCACATAAAACCTACATGGCATGTTTCCACGAGAGTTGCTAATATAGAAAACACCACGTTTCCCATGTTAGTTTTGTCCCGTGAAAGATGTCATGTACCCTAATTCTACACAACTGCGATGACTTCCAAGTGATAACCGAATATCGATAGGCAATAGACCCTGATAGATGATAAGTGACGATCGTTGCGTTGCGGACGACTTTGAGTTGATTACACCACAACAGTAACCATTGCTAGCCCGCATGGCCTCTTTCCATGAAAGTCTGCTAATATGGTCAAAACACCACCATGTTTCGACCCTCTTAGTTTTGTCTCGTGAAGCAAGGTCGTGCCTGCCAAGATAACACAGTTGACACGAGTATCGATGAGTGATGATGACACGCGATGAGGGTATCGAGTCGGTGAAATAGGCGCGAAATGCGTTAAGTCGAAAAGCGACGAGTGATTCTCGATACTCGTCTAGCGATCCACAATAAGCGATCCACACTAGGCGGTAGAAGTTTATACAATAGTCAATAACCAGCGTTAGAGATTTCGAGATGAACACATGATGCGATTGCGATTTCGAGCCACATATCGAGTGATTTAGATTGCGAGATTGATCTAGCAGAACTGCGATTGAGTTGCGTTCTAAACTTACGACCAGTCTTGCGTTGCTCCAATTGCTCTTCGGGGTGAACTTACCTAAGTCCATCGATGTGGCAATTGTGTTGCGTACGCAGACTTACGAGAAGTCTCGCAGTGATGCGATTTTAGTTTGTTACGCCTTGTGATCGATTTGTATCGTGTCGAAAGTAACCATTATAATATGATAGGTCTAATAACGTCCAACTCCACATGGCACTTTCTTCACGAAGCTTCGGTAGTATGGTAAAGACACCTTGCGTTACCCCTACTACTTATGCCCCGTGCTTTGGTGTCACGCTTCGTTGACATGGCCAAGACCCTTGATCATGCTTTTAAAAGTTATGGCACCATTAGAACTTCACTACGATCTCCGTGCACTGACCAAAAATAATCCCGTGTGCACCCGCGATTAGTTGCTCCTTGCACGTATATCGTACCTCATTCTAAGAGTGTTGTAAGGGTAAAATACATTATATAGTACATAGTGCTAGCGTTTAGGTGGTGCTAGAGTAAAAGGAGAAATAGAGTCCACATGCGACGATAGATGAAATAAACTCCGCACATAAAAAGGAAATGATTAGCGATAAGTCATATTATTAAAACAACATTAGAAGCAAAATAACGTTGCTGTGGAGAACACTAGCGGAGACTGCGGCTGTTGTTGACTTCCTTCAGAGTTGCTGTCCTGCGCGGCAGTGCTGTGTATGATGACCATACCAGTTGCAATTTGTGCAATAGCGACAATTTGCTTCTGGCGGGTGATGATACGTGCACGTGAAACACAGGGGATGGGGCCCATTGTAAGCACGTTTTGGTTGAACTGGGACTGATTGGAGAGGTTCGGGTTGCGGCAGTCCAGTTGTTGATGAGTCTGGGCTCACGGTCTCTCGTTTGCGGCTTGGTTGTGCTTCCTGAGATGATGCAGTGTCGTTGTCGGATTCGCCTGCTGATTTGATGGAGACGTTGTCGGAGCAATCCTTAGAAAAGCTTTTAGAGGAGCTGTCAGATGATTCCTTGATCGGTTCGCCAGAGGAATCGTCAGATGAGTTGATGATGATTGCTTGACGAGCTTGTTTGACAGGCTTCTTGGAGAAAAACCCGTCCAAGACTCATTTGCTGTTGATCTCTGTGGCTAAACGGTAGGCTTCTTCGATGGTAGCAGGTCTTGCAGCTTCTACAAAATCGCCCACACTCTCAGGTAAGCCGCGGAGGTACTTCGCGATGGCTTTCCTTGGAGTGTCAACTTGACTTGGGCAGATTGCACTAAGCTTCTTGAACCTTGCTGTGTAGTCAGCATTGTCACCTCCGGTTTGCTCGATTTCCCAAAATTCGTTTTCTAGCTTTTGGACTTCGTGAGGGGAACAATATTCTTCCTTCATGAGTTCCTTCAGCTCGTCCCAAGAGAGGGCGTAAGCTGCGGAGATCCCACGTTTGTTGCGTTCGGCGGTCCACCAGTCGAGTGCTCGTGATTGAAATACCCCGGTAGCACAAGTAGTACGGAAACCATCGGGACACCCACTTTGTCGAAGGGTGACTTCGATAGAATCGAACAACTGGAGCAGTTGGGTCGCATCTCCTTCACCTGTGAATTCCATCGGGTCACAGGCTTTGAAGTGTTTGTAGAGGAAGGTAGATTGCGGCGATTCCGTCTTAGAGTCCTTCGTGGCTCGAGAGTTACTGAGAGAGTGCACTTGAGCAACAATTTGAGGAATGAGCTTGACCACTTCCTTGGTCACAATCGAGGTAATCCTCTTATCGGCGCTTCGTTTGGCTCTTCTCTTAGCTATTCGTCTCGAGATAGAGTTGTTGGAAGGCATCTAGACAGAGAGAGATTTGGAATGAGATTCGATCATAATGATTTCGAGTTTACGATGCGATTGAGCGCGGTCGAAACTTGTAATGTGCAATATAAATAGACTTCACATAGGAGCCACATAGGAGACACGAACTTCCTAGATTTCACACAATGTCTTGATCGTACTTAGATATAGATAGTTGTAGTTCATACTTACACACACACATATCACGGTTTAGAGTGCGCGAGGACGCGTTAAGGGAGGGATTGCGAGAGGAATCAGACAATTGGATATTAGTTTTGTTGCGATCATTCGGTCCTTGTTTTGGATTGCGATGGCTGTGCGAGTTGTGCTTTGTAAAACAGAGGGCGAAAACTGATAATCACAATCAAACACATAAAACGTAACTGAGGTCATCAAATCGTAAAATCCGGCGAGTTGTAGGCTTAGTAAGATACTCGGAGTGCCTCGGGTGTTTAGGCGTTGACTACCCAAGGTAACTCAATCACACTCAACAAGTTCGTGCACGCGCGTTAACTCTGGAGGTTTATGCTTCCACTGGGATGCAGCTCATGGCATTCATCCTCCAAGTCGCCGCGTGGCTCGAGTCATTGTGATGGTCGAGTCCCTGGTGAGAGCTTTTTGAAAAAAAATTATTTTAGGGAGTGGAACGGTTCATTAAGGTACGGGTTTCACCCATGACTTAACAGTTTCATCCCCAAATTTGTGGTTACGCTCATCGAATGAATCCGAGAGCTTCACTAGAATTTCGAAAGGGAGGCTTTCGTTGAGGTATGGATGTCACTCCTGACTCAACGAAAGGTTCTCGTGCTAGGAAAATGCGCTGAGTGAGCAATCCTATCGAGAGTTACTGGTTTTCACACCTGGTCTCGACTGGATCGCTCGGTTGTGAGATGTGAGTATTTTCGAAAATATGTGTATTATGTCTACCTTAGGAAAGGCTAGTAGTATTTCAGCCTTAGGAAAGGCTTCTTCGTGTGCAGTTGTAGTATGCGGGATTCACACAAAGTCATAGTTTTTGCAATTTCGATCAGAAGCATCAGGTAGGCGCAATACAAACCCTACTGGGTCTGTACGAGGCAGCCTGTGGGTGCTTAGACTATAGACTAGGTCATTCTCTAAGACGTCGACCCGGACTAGGTCGAGTCTCGCCTAATTCCCTATAGTTATGGCTCTTATACCAATCTGTCACACCCCAACCGATGGCGAAATCATCGGGGCGCGGCACTAGGCGAATCAGATTGCTCAAGAGAATCCATAACAACTATATTGCGATAATATCCATTACATTTGTCATCCCATACTAACAAACAATATAATCACAGAAGTTATCACAGATTTCTTGTCCTCTCGAACAATTCAAATTCGTCAACTTAGAATTTAGGTGTGTTTCTAGACTTCCTAGCTGGATTTGATGTAGACTTCGACTAAAGTATTGGCGAGTATACAGGTTTGATATGTAATAGTATAATAGATTAAAAGTGCTGCGAATTTCCATATGCATAAACGTAATACACGACATATATACTCACAAAACTGATACTACCAGCTAAGTCCTCGATGTTCGACTCTTCGATGGCATAACTAGACCCCGTCGGGCGCAATAGTACTATACTAGTCTGGGTGGGACGTCACGAGTATAAGTCCTAGCATACATGCAACTAGCATCACGTATATCTATGCAAACAGTTATTCGCAAGTGATAGATTGATAATTTGAATCATTCGTTTGATAAGTTCGATTTATAAGGAACGTATGTTACACCCAAAATTCGATAAAAAGGGTCAAGTATACTCACAGTGCATATTCGGTTGGATTGACGGGATGGTGCCTGAGAATGTCCTGATTTTAGATTAATTGCATGAGTATTGGATTACGCGTTAAACGGTATCGATCTACGTGAAATTGGACGGAAAATTGAACTGAGCTGGCCCATTCGGATGGACCGCTCGATCGAGTGGGCCGCTCGATCGAGTGGGCCGATCAATCGGCTGGTCCAGCCGATCGGCTGGGCCGCTCGATCGACTGGGCCGCTCGATCAGCCAGCCTGTCCAGCTGTTCTTGATGATTTTTGAGCGTTTTCGGTGTTTTTGGTCGAGACGTTGTTGTGACGCGTTGAACAACTGAAATTCCATCAATTCCGACCTGTTCTATCGGCCGGGAATCACCCCGTTCCATCAGAACTGGCCGTTCTTGGCGGTTATTCCGTGTTTAACCCGAATTTGGTCGTCTCTCCGGTAGGAATCAGATCCCTGACCAACACGACACTAAGAATGAGTAGAAGGTTGGTCTAACCTCTGCTTCTACCATTTTTGTGTATAGATCAGATATGAAAACCTTGATTATTCTTGCGGAAGTTCTTAGATCTGAGTTGTTCTTGGTGGAATGAGGCCAACACTTGAAGTTCATAAGAACTTCATGATGACATCACTCTAGAACATCTCAAATCTGTAACTTCTTAGTTAGAAATCATGGATTTGGACGAGATTCATGAGGAATCGTATGGAATCCATTCGGATCTGAGTTGTTCTTCTTAGGATGACATCACCCTTGAAGAACTTCATGGTGACATCACCCTAGAACACTCCAAATCCGTTGATTTCATGGTTAAAAGTCGAATTTTCAAAGATAGAAAGATGAAGGATTGCATATAGATCGAAGTAGTACAAGATTTGAGTTGAAAACTTACAAGAATCGCGAGAAATCGGAAGATTAAGGGGCTGGAAAGTCTTGGTCGGGTAACAGCAGCAACAACAAGTGTTTGAGGGTGAAAGAGAGGTATTTATAGGCAAGGGAGGAGGAAAAAGGAGGAAAGGTGGGCCGGATCGGCTGGCCCGTTCGGTCGGCCGGCCCAGCCGATCGGCTGGCCCGTTCGGTCGGCCGGCCCAGCCGATCGGCTGGCCTGTCCGATCGGACGGCCCAGCCGATCGGCCGGTCCGTTCGATCAGATGGGCCCAGCCGATTCGCTGTCTGTCCGATCGGCCGGCCCAGCCGATCGGCTGGCCCGTTCGATCGGGCGGCCCAGCCGACCGGCTGGCCCGTCCGATGGACTGGCCCAGCCATTTGGCTGGCCCATCCGTACGGAAGCCCTGGGTCCTCGTTTTTGGCGCGATTTCGACTGTTTTGGCCGTATTTTCATATATTTATATAATTATTTAATTATTTATTATAATTAATCACAAAAGGGCCGTATATACGTATATATCCAATATTTGGTGCGATGATCGATTTACGCGTGCCTTCGAGTGCGTTCTTCGATGTGATGTGCCACAAGGATTATCGGGGCACTACTTGCTCGTGTTGCCGTCACCGTCATGATGGCTGGAGACATGGTACTCACCCGATAGTCTTTGTTAGCATTTCTTGTTTACGTTTTGACACCTCATGGTTATCGAGGAGGATAGATTAAGCCCTCACTCAACATCATCGTGAGTGTTATAATTTATTGAAAGTAGGTTTGTAATAGCGATAGAATATGCGTAATTATTCGATTATACTTCGATTTAGCGATAGATCTGATATAGTTACATTATGATCCGAATCTCTGGTGCTAGGCGTAACGAGTGTATCCAGTAGTAACAACGCACGAAAGTGCGGGTTGTTACATTTTGAGTCTGTTATCTTCCTTCTCTATCAACTTCTGTGTCACGGCCCCCGACCCGGTTTGACCCGTTTCAGGAGCCGCGGGACAGAAATCCCGTGATATTTAATTATGTGATTTTATTTAGCAGCGGAAGTTTATTATTGTCAGGATCGTTTTAAAGCTAAAAATTTTTCCTGATTATTTTATTTCACAACTCGGGATAAAACCCCGGTAATTTACAATAACATGGTTTCAATGAGAAATCTTTATTTTTACAAAACATATTTCTTTTTTTATAATGAGCCACTACTTTAAGCCTGCACTGCTTCCCAGCACTTTTCCTGAATTACAATAGATCACCTGAAACATGTTTGAAAAAGGTTTTGTCAGCGGGGAAATACTGAGTGAATCATTCAGTTTACTGAAAATGACACATTTATTATAATTTACAGTATTAAGAGTTTTTACATATGTTTCAGATATCAACCAACTACCCACAGTATTTGTCACTCGACCGTATCTGTGACTGTGGTCATATCACCATTGGCTGCCCCAATGAATGACGTATATCACTTAATTTTAGGTTCGCCCACCTAATGTGATTAAAACAGTAGTAATGTGCACAATACCCCACATACTGGCTGTAATTTGGTGATTACATAAACTTAATCACTGTAATTATAATTCTGAAAATAATTTGGAGTATTGTAAAACATTTGATAAAAAGAGAATGACTCACATTGCAGATTTAACACGGGCAGAATATGGATTTAGCCTTGTTAACCTAATTTAATAATAATGCACACATAACCGGGTTAGTAATCAATACAGCAGTTACGATAACTCACGAGATCAAATTCTCACAACGAACGACAAAGTGTGATACTTAAACATCCATCGATTTAACGACGAACGACAAAGTATCACCCTGATGTGGGCGGCACTTAAACATTCATTGGATATATTGATCAGTCGGAAAATGAATCGTAATAGCGATCGAGTGATTACCCAGTTTTGCGGCAGCAATTCGATACTAAGTGTGTTTTTGAACTGTTTCTGCTTATAACTTGACGTCTACACAGAATTTATGCGTCGAATTAACAACAGAAGGCAAGTGCCAATGTCTGCTATTTATAGTGATTTTTGGACAGGCTTACGGACCGTATGGCTTTTCCCTTTACGGTCCGTAAAGGGTGCAGTCTAATTACGTAGACTAGCTGGAAACGGGACTAGCTTGCATGAATCATCTAAAAATCGAAATTCAATCTGTACAACACATTTTTAAGATAATTATCAATACGGTTTAATCCCCCCTGAGTTTTAGGGGCCCTGATCCTAATTCCGATTGTTCTGGAAATTTTAGGGTTAGTGCAGAATTACTTGGGTGTCTCAATTAGGGTTTTCTTATTATCTAATTATCATCCTAATTATGGATTTTAATGAGAATTATTACATCCTCCCCACCTTAAGAAAAATCTCGTCCTCGAGATTTACTGAAATAGATGAGGGTATTTCCGCTTCATTTCTGACTCCAGTTCCCAAGTATATTCTGGTCCTCTCTTTGAATTCCATTTGACTTTCACCAGCACTAGTCGCTTGTGTTTGAGAAACTTGACCTTCCGGCCTTCTATTTGTAAGGGTTTCTCTATAAATTTCAGCTTTTCATTTACCTCCACATCTTGAAGAGGTACTACCAGGGATTCATCTGATAGACATTTCTTGAGATTGGATACATGAAATACATCATGTACTCCAGCTAGTTCTTCTGGTAGTTGTAAGCGATAAGCTACTGGTCCTATTCGTTGGATCACTGGGAATGGTCCAACATATCTGGGACTCAGTTTTCCTTTCTTACCGAATCGTACTACTCTTTTCCAAGGAGAAACTTTTAAAAGTACTTTATCTCCTATCTTGAATTCTAGTGGCTTGCGGCGATTGTCTGCATAGCTTTTCTGGCGATCTCTGGTTGTTTTCAATCTTTCCTTGATTTGAGTTATCTTGTCAGTGGTTTCTTGTACGATTTCTGGACCTGATAATTGACTTTCTCCTATTTCTGCCCAACATACGGGAGTTCTTCACTTGCGTCCATACAGTGCTTCGAATGGAGCGGCTTCGATGCTTGAATGATAACTATTGTTATAGGAGAATTCGATTAATGGTAAATGGTTATCCCAATTACCACCAAAGTCAATTACACATGCGCGGAGCATGTCTTCTAGAGTTTGGATCGTCCTTTCACTTTGTCCGTCTGTTTATGGATGATATGCAGTACTTAGATTGAGTCGGGTTCCCATTGCTTCTTGGAAGCTTGTCCAGAAACGGGAAGTGAAACGACTATCTCTATCCGATACAATGGAGAGTGGACTCCATGTAAGGATACTATTTCATCCACATACAACTTGGCTAACCTTTCCATGCTAAAGGTTTCTTTCATAGGTAGAAAATGAGCAGATTTGGTTAATCGATCCACAATTACCCAAATCGCATCGTTACCTTTTCTGGTTTTGGGTAACCTAGTAACAAAGTCCATTGTTATAAGTTCCCATTTCCATACAGGCATTTCTAACTGTTGTAGTAGACCTGAAGGTTTCTGATGTTCGGCTTTAACTTGTGAACAAGTTAGACACTTAGATACGTATTCGGCTATATCCTTTTTCATTCCTATCCACTAGAAATTCTTTCTTAAATCTTGGTACATCTTATTGTTTCCTGCATGTACAGTATACCTAGATTTATGAGCTTCCTCTAAAATCTTTAATCTTAAATTGCCCTGTTTAGGTACCCAAATTCAGCTTTTGTGGAATTTCCAAATTCCATCATTTCCTTGTTCCAATTCTTTTAGGTAACCTTTCATTCCTTCGGTATCGTCCTTGATCGCCGTTTCCTGAATTTCCTTCAATTGTTCCATTAAATCTACTTGTAGATTTATTCTAAGAGCACGGACTCGCCTTTGCTTTTCATGGTACTTACGACTTAAGGCATCTGCAACTACGTTTGCCTTTCCTTCGTGATATTGAATATCACAGTCGTAATCACTCAGGATTTCCATCCATCTTCTTTGCCTCATATTTAACTCTTTTTGCCCAAATATATACCTTAAACTTTTATGATCTGTATAAATAGTAAACTTACCTCCATACAGATAATGTCTCCATATCTTAAGGGCAAAAACTATAGACCCTAATTCTAAATCATGAGTCGTATAGTTTTCCTCGTGCTTTTTCAATTGTCTGGAAGCATACGCAATTACCTTCTTGCGTTGCATTAACACACATCCGTATCCTAATTTTGAAGCATCACAATATACTTCAAAATCTTCTGTTCCTTCTGGTAAGGCTAAGATTGGTGCATTGGTTAATTTCTGCTTTAAAATTCTGAAGGCTTCTTCTTGTTTAGGTCCCCATTCAAACTTAATGGCTTTACAGGTTAGCTTAGTTAATGGTACAGCTATCTTGGAAAAATCCTTAATAAACCATCTATAATATCCGGCTAAACCTATAAAACTTCTAATTTCCATTGCAGTTTGCGGAACCTTCCAATTGGTAATTGCTTCTATCTTAGCAGGATCTACGTGAATACCTTCATGATTCACCATGTGTCCTAAGAATTGCACTTCTTGTAGCCAAAATTCACACTTCGAGAATTTAGCGTACAACTTTTCTTTTCTTAATAAAGTTAAGAGTGCATGCAAGTGCTGACAATGTTCGTCCTGACTTTTTGAATAAATAAGTATATCGTCTATGAAAACAATTACAAATTTATCCAAATATGGTTTACAGATCCTGTTCATCATGTCTATGAATGCTGCAGGTGCATTAGTTAACCCAAAGGGCATGACTGTAAACTCATAGTGTCCATACCTAGTTCTAAAAGCAGTTTTAGGTATGTCTTCTTCTTGAACCTTTAGTTGATGATATCCGGAGCGCAAATCTATCTTAGAAAAGTACTTAGCGCCTTGCAATTGATCGGAAAGATCATCAATCCTAGGTAATGGGTATCGATTCTTAATTGTAACCTTATTTAACTCTCTATAATCGATACACATTCTCATCGATCCATCTTTCTTTTTCACAAACAACACTGGTGCACCCCAAGGGGATGAACTAGGTTGTATAAATCCTTTGCTTAGTAATTCATCTAATTGCTTCTTCAATTCTAGCATTTCGGTAGGAGCTAATCGATAGGGTGCCTTGGCTATCGGTGTAGTTCCTGGAATTAGATGAATTCTGAATTCTACCTTCCTATCTGGTGGTAACCCAGGTAAATCTTCCGGGAATATATCTGGGTATTCTGAGACTACAGGAATTTCCTTAAGTTCCTTACCTTTAGTACTAATGATTACTGAAATCATATATACTATTCCTTGTTTTCGTTCATAATTAGCAACTTTCATTACTGATATGAACTTCAGTGGTTTTTGAGGTTTATCTCCTGTAATCATGATTACTTCTCCAGTAGGTGATTGAATTTCTATAGAGTTCTTATCACAAATGATTTGAGCATGGTTGGCTATTAACCAATCCATTCCTAACACAACATCAAATTCAGCTAATTTCATAGGTAATAGGTTTGCAGCAAATTTATGACCTGCAAGTTCTATTCCTACTTTTTGCAAAACAAGATTGATTTTTACTGAATTCCCATCTGCAGTTTCGACTGTAAAATTCTGCCTAATGGTAGTTAAGGGTAACTTAAGAGCTTGGCAGAATGAAGTATTTATAAAACTTTGGTTTGCACCAGAGTCAAACAATACTTTTGCATAAATGTTGTGAACAAAAAACGTACCGGCTATCACATCCGGGATGAGTTCTGCTTCCTGAGTGGTTAGCTGGAATGCTCTGGCATTCTTCTTAGTAGCTCCTTCAGTCGCCTTGGTTTTGTTGTCTACTGGTTTGACTAACTTAGGACATTCTGTTTTGAAATGTCCGATTTCTCCACAATTGTAACAAATTATGGATTTCTTTCTGCAGTTTTCTTCACGATGTCCTATCATTTTGCAAAAATTGCAAAGTTTATTACATTTTCCAAAATGTTTCTTTTTGCAAATTTTGCAGAATGGCTGTGCTGAAGATTGCCCTGCACCTCTTTTCTTGAAGCTACTATTATTACCCACCCTAAATCCTTGGGTAATTTTCTGAGCTAATTCCTTCTTTCTGTCTTCATCTCTTGTGCGTATCAGTTCATCGGTTAGGGTGTTAGCTAATTCTACTGTATCCTCAATAGTGCGAGGTCTCGCAGCTAACGATATTTCGAATTTCGCTAATTAATCCCCAAATATAGCGAGAAATGAGTACCGGTTCTGGCGAAGCCAGGTTAGGTACTACTCTTGCATATTCGAAGAATGTCGAAGTATAACCACGACAATCCACACCTAACATCCGATGAGTTAGGAACTTATTTTCCATTTGTTCCTTTTCATATTCGGGACAGAATTTTCTTTCGACAAGACTCTTAAATTCCTCCCAAGTCATAGCATAAGCCCTATTTCTTCCTTTAGCTTGTAGCACTGTGTTCCACCATTCGAGTGCTCCTTCTTTAAACAAATTTGATGTGTACGTGACTTGATCATCTTTGGCACACTTACTTATTGCAATTACTGCTTCGGTTTTCTCTAACCAACGCAGTGATGCAGTTTCCCCTTCATTGCCTGCAAATTCAGTGGGTTTACAAGCAAGGAATTCTTTGAAAGTGCAACCAGGTGTTGCAGCTTTCTGTTTCTTAGGGAGCGGCGTGTGCTGAGATTCATTATCATGATTATTGCCTCCATTTATACTATTACTGAAGTTATCTTCAGAAGTACGTTTACTAGGAACGATATGTTGCGGTTCGATTGGACTTTTTACAGCAGCAACGAATGCTGGAATAGCATTGGCTATCCCTTGAGCAACAATATTTTCAATATCTTGTCTAGTCATATATTGATCCCCTGGATGTTGCTCCGACTGATTAACCTCATTTACCGGTTCATTACCAATATTTGCCATCTGATAATATATATATAATTTTTATTAGTATTTGATAAATAGCAATCATACATAAACAATCAGACAATTTACAATACACATATAGTCAAAACTATCGATTTCTCGATTCCATTTTATATCCGTTATAGTATGCATCACTACACACAGATATTTTACAAAGTTTTATTCGGAGTTATGTTACAGACTGATTTCACTATTTACACAACTATAGTTTTACTACCCTCCTATCTCTCACCACTTGTCGTTCTAAAAACGCATTTCCCTTTCATCATATTTCCAGGCAATTTGTCCCCCTATCTCCCTGATTCTATTTCCTGCATCCATCAATTCTTCACCAAAATGACGGAGTTCCGCCATATTTTCATTACTCATTGGTGGATTAGGTAGGGGTTCTAGATCAAATTGTGGAAAAAAGGAATAAGGGTCGTTGACAATATTTTGAAATTGCCAATCATTTGTCCACCATTCATCCATTTCTACAGGTTGGGAGTGGACTATTGGTTCTGGAATTGCTGGTTCAAAGTTCATAGGAAGTGGATTTTCAGCAGGATAGGTAAAAACATTCGTATTGACATGCTGAATAGTTTCACAGTTTGCCAATAGAAAATCTATTTCATCCTGAAAAGTTATTCCCTGGTTTTGGTTTTGATTGGAGCTCTCTCCAATTTCTATCTGTGTTGGTCTAGAACCTTGTCCTACTTCCATTTCTATATCTTTAGAATATTCCTCAAACTGTTTTTCCATTTGCCTAGAATCTTTCTTGACTTCAGTTTCTATCTCTTGCTGTTTGGAATTTTCTTTGATTACAATTCCTTTTCCTTTTCCTAAAGGGTTGTTTATTTTAGGAAGTTTCGGAGCTGGCTTTTTCCTACGGATACGACTACCCCATACATAATTCTTTCTTTTCTTTCGTTTTGGCTTTGTCAAGGGTGGAGCCTTGAATTCTACAGGTTGTTCCACATCAGCAAAGTATCCAGTGAAATCTTGAGAAACTCCTACATTCACCGGGTAAAGATCGAGGTTCTGAAAGGCTTCAGATATCTCATTCATGCTGTGTAGCATATATGCAAAATGCACAAAATACTAAGTTAAAACTTTGGAACAAAGTTTAACAAATAAACATCAAAGTTTTATTGCACACTATTTGTACAAAATACAGGAAAGAACACACTCGGATTTATTTATTTATTTACTGGGAAGTGCTATTACTAGACTTAGGGTTTTTAAAGATTTGCATGTTCTGCTACTGTAGCTAGCATATACAAATTTGCCCATTTCTCATCTAGCTTGTCTTCCCAGGGTGATTTATTAAGTAATTCCTGGGTTTCCTTTTTAATCCTCTTTTCTCGGATTTGCTCTTTACTTTTCTTAATAATCATACTCCTTTTTCTAGGAGAAAGCGGTTTCTCATATTGTGCTTTTCGCACAAATATTCCTTCTTCAGGAATTGTAAGGGAGTTTTGAAGATGAACTTCCCTCTTCATAGACTGACCTATCTAATTTAAGATAGATATCTTGCAGCTTTTTCTTACCCATACTGTAACTAACAAATAATCAGTTTAATAAAACACATAATCACATAATAGTAATAAGGAAAAAATTAAGTATCTCTAAATACTTAATTAGCTTAACTCAGTGGCTCTGATACCACCTCATTTCTGTCACGGCCCCCGACCCGGTTTGACCCGTTTCAGGAGCCGCGGGACAGAAATCCCGTGATATTTAATTATGTGATTTTATTTAGCAGCGGAAGTTTATTATTGTCAGGATCGTTTTAAAGCTAAAAATTTTTCCTGATTATTTTATTTCACAACTCGGGATAAAACCCCGGTAATTTACAATAACATGGTTTCAATGAGAAATCTTTATTTTTACAAAACATATTTCTTTATTTTATAATGAGCCACTACTTTAAGCCTGCACTGCTTCCCAGCACTTTTCCTGAATTACAATAGATCACCTGAAACATGTTTGAAAAAGGTTTTGTCAGCGGGGAAATACTGAGTGAATCATTCAGTTTACTGAAAATGACACATTTATTATAATTTACAGTATTAAGAGTTTTTACATATGTTTCAGATATCAACCAACTACCCACAGTATTTGTCACTCGACCGTATCTGTGACTGTGGTCATATCACCATTGGCTGCCCCAATGAATGACGTATATCACTTAATTTTAGGTTCGCCCACCTAATGTGATTAAAACAGTAGTAATGTGCACAATACCCCACATACTGGCTGTAATTTGGTGATTACATAAATTTAATCACTGTAATTATAATTCTGAAAATAATTTGGAGTATTGTAAAACATTTGATAAATAGAGAATGACTCACATTGCAGATTTAACACGGGCAGAATATGGATTTAGCCTTGTTAACCTAATTTAATAATAATGCACACAAAACCGGGTTAGTAATCAATACAGCAGTTACGATAACTCACGAGATCAAATTCTCACAACGAACGACAAAGTGCGATACTTAAACATCCATCGATTTAACGACGAACGACAAAGTATCACCCTGATGTGGGCGGCACTTAAACATTCATTGGATATATTGATCAGTCGGAAAATGAATCGTAATAGCGATCGAGTGATTACCCTGTTTTGCGGAAGCAATTCGATACTAAGTGTGTTTTTGAACTGTTTCTGCTTATAACTTGACGTCTACACAGAATTTATGTGTCGAATTAACAACAGAAGGCAAGCGCCAATGTCTGCTATTTATAGTGATTTTTGGACAGGCTTACGGACCGTATGGCTTTTCCCTTTACGGTCCGTAAAGGGTGCAGTCTAATTACGTAGACTAGCTGGAAACGGGACTAGCTTGCATGAATCATCTAAAAATCGAAATTCAATCTGTACAACACATTTTTAAGATAATTATCAATAGGGTTTAATCCCCCCTGAGTTTTAGGGGCCCTGATCCTAATTCTGATTGTTCTGGAAATTTTAGGGTTAGTGCAGAATTACTTGGGTGTCTCAATAGGGTTTTCTTATTATCTAATTATCATCCTAATTATGGATTTTAATGAGAATTGTTACATTCTGTGGTTGCACTGCCAATTCTTGCCTCTCCGAAGCTGTAAGTCGCTAAAGTGCATCGACTACAGGCGCGACGCCTGGAATCAAATCGATGCAAAGATTCGTCTTGTCGTTGAGGGGATAATTCTGGCAAGTCTTCAGCGTAGACTTCAAGATATTTCCTTATCACAGGAATATCTTCGAGTTTTGGTTCTTTGGCAACCTTGTCCCCGACATGAGCCAAGAAAACAACACATCCTTTACGCAATAACTTTTGGGCCTCCCCGCAATTAGTAATTTGTAGGGGCGTATCCTGCTTCATGAGCCACGGTCGTTTCTTCGTTTGCCATTGTGATGCGGTTATCAATCTCCGCTCAAACACTCGGCAGTTGATCCATTCCAATTACCTTGTCGAAGCTTTCCAACTCAACTGGCAGTAGATCAAGCGTAAATTCACGCTCTCCGGGTTCTATCTTGCCGTTTCTAGTCACTGCGTTGACTTCCACTAGCTTCACCTAGCTAGTCCCATCGAGTGCAAGTTATCTAACTTACGTGCTACTATATCAGTACACTCTCGATCTCTAGAGATGCGAAACCGAAAATTTGCAACAGTATTTGGCAACACAGATGCATAACGTTGAGTGATATTGGACGTACCGATATCCATGCTTGGATTCCTGGTGTGCTCCCCTAGCTCTGCTACTGAGCTTTTATCCTCGTGCCTGATTCTTCTTAGGGCAGTATCTTCTGCAATGCTTCTTGCTCCCACAGTTAAGACAACCTTGAGCACGTTTTTGTCTGTCACTTGTCATGCCTGGATAATCGTCACTTTCGTTGCTCCCTCCGTGATTCTTGCTTCCATCTTGGCATCCATTCCTACTTTCAGTAACTTGCCTACAAGTTTCCTTAGGATGCCCTCTCTTGCCACAGTTATCACATTTCCCATATTTACATCGCCCGACATGATAGCGTAGACAATTCTCGCACTTAGGGAGAATACCCATGTAGTCCTTTCCCTTTTTGGCCTTTTTCTTGTTACTTGCCTGAGTAATCTTCTTGAAATTTGCGATCTTTCTCTTATTATCCCCAGATGACTCTATAGGAGTCTCCTTTTTCCCGTCCGTAGTGGAAAATTTTCCTAGTCTAATCGCTTCTTCAGTGAGCGCCACGCTTGTGTTGATAGCCTCGGTGATCGTTGAAGGTTTAGATGTTGTTACCAGGCTTAGAATCTGAGGTGCCAATCCCCCTATGAAACGTTCAATCTTCCTAGGTTCTGGTTCCACCAAACGCGAAGCAACTTGTGATAATTCGCCAAATCTCTGCACATATTCGGCTATCTTTGGACCTTCCATTTTCAAGTTCCACAGTTCAGTCTCCAACTTCTGCACTTCTGCCCTTGAGCAATATCTCTTACGCATCAGTTCTTTCAGTTCGTCCCACGTCAAAGCATACGCGGCGGTCTCGCCCATTGTCTGAACATGAAGGTTCCACCATGACAGAACCCCATCTACAAATAGCCCAGCTATGTACGTGACCTGGTGCCCTGGGGCACATTTGCTCAATCTTAAGACAGAATCCGTTTTCTCAACCCAGCGTACGAAGGCTAAGGCACCCCCAGTGCCGTCAAATTCCCGAGGTTTGTGGTCTAAGAACTGCTTGTAGGTGCAGCCTTCGCTGTTTTCGGAGCAGAGGGCCTCGAGCTGTGCAATGGCCTGTGAGATGCGCTCTTGTAGTTCTGCCGCTGGCGAAAGGTTGTTGGCATTGACGTTCCATTGTGCCGACATCTTCTCAGAAGAAGATTAGTTAAGTCAGGTTATATTTGTTCAGGGGACGCGTTTAGTTGTTTAGTGGTCATATATACATACACACAATAGGTTATCATACCAACCAATCAAGCAATAGCATAACCAAGCAATTTGGTAATTATGTTTAACGAGAGCATAGCAAGTAAGTACGTAGCGTTAAAATTATAGCACACACATATAGATCAATAACGTGCTTAACGAAGACATAGCGTCTGAGCTTTCGCTGGTCATTGGCCACAGCGTATTGTCGCATGTTTTATGATAATTGGGCTCTCATTATTCTCCGACCACAATTGTTTCGTCTTTCAAAATGTATCACATCAAAGGGGGAAACAGGGTCACCCTACCCTTGCCGAACAAGTATATCAGTGTATCAAAATCACGTAGTCTGAAGTAGTCTTTAAAAGTCTCCACAATCCCGGCTTATCATTAGTGTCTTTACCCAAATGTAATGCAATCCGCAAAATCCAGAAATCAATTATATTGGTGACTGAGGTGGAGTGGGAAAGAAAAGTAAATCGTTAACATGCGTGAACTCCTCCTCGAGCTTGTATATACGTCGAAGTAATTAACCGATCTGCCGCTCGACAGTAAAGAAACGAGCCTTGATAACCAAGAAGGTGTAATAGCAGCAGGTGAGTGTGCCAAAGGAGACAGTGATGAATGTGGAGGATCAAAGTATACTGGCAATAGACAGGGTGGAGGACGTGGTGTCAGCTCAAGCTCCAACGTTCTGCGACTCATATCCTCAAACTGTAGCTGTGTAGTCTCCATAGTGTGAGGGTCTAAAATTAGCATAGTGTATTATAGGGACCATCGAAATGGCTCGTCCAGCGCTGTAGGGTTGAAAGTAGCAACAACGCGGCCTGTGAGGTCATAGAAAATGTTGTAGCAGCAATAGGGATCGTTAGGCGGGTGCCGTCCTGGAGTACCTTTCTGTGGTGTGGGTAAGTCCTAAGAGGAAGCGATAGGCATGCTGATGCAATGGACGTCGGTCTCCATAGGAGAGAAGGAGCAATCATCATCGGTTGTGGGTGCAAAAACAAACGTCTCAACCAATAAGGGGATCGTCAGGTGCAGGTACTGGGTCAGATATAAGAGGTGCAATGTCTGGTAAACCAAAAGGAAACAGGGTTATGATCAATCCAGAGTGCAGGATCAGCCGGTTGAACATCAAGTTGTCCCACAAAGGTGCAGAAGCTAGCTCAGGGGCAGTCTCCGGGTCATGTAATGGTGTGGCGCCTCGAGCAAGTGATAGTGCAGCAGTCATAATGGCGTCGTCGTCTGTGTCAGTAGTAGAAGGTTGCAATCCGGCCATCTATAAGGCTGTAAATGTCACAGACTCAGAGGAGTCTGAAATCGTGTGTATTCTAGGCGCAGAGGATAGCCTGATAACAAAGGTCTCAAATGTGAAATTTGTAATAACGTTCTCGTCTAACTTTCCATCACCATGGATGTCGTCAGGAGGACCATCAATAGTCATGTCGACGTCATCGGCTATTCGTCGAGTAGCCTACCTTCGGAAGGAATGTCCACAGGGGGCGTATTGTCGTGGTTCGAAACCATGGTGTGTTCACCATCGGGGTGACCAGTGATGAAGTGGTCATGGACTGAAACAAGAGTAGTAGGAGGATTTTTGTCGGAGAAGCCTTCGGTAAGGATAAATCATCCCAAAATCTGGTAGCACGGACTGTTGTAAGTCGTCCTTGCCCTTGGTCAACATATCAGGATCACTCTCAGTGTCTGACGTAAATATCTCTGGTGCAAGTGCAGTCTCATCATTTGTGGTGGTGGCCATAGGGTCATCAATGCTTGACAACCCGCTTTTTGATCAAGGCGACATGTGTATCGGTACATGGTAGTCATAGTATGTATTTCCATAGTAATTACTATCAGTTAGCGTATGCAAACAGTTTCCACATATGCACGTTTATCAATAATCAGCAATTAAGCATGTATGTGATAACAATGTAAGCAAGTAATCATCCTAGTCTTCCCTAGACTATCCCACCCAGTCTCTTAGACTGAACTCCCTAGTCTCTCAGACTAACTCCCTTGTCTCTAAGACCAACTCCCTGGTCTCTAAGACCAACTTCCCCAGTCTCTAGGATTAAATCCCTGGTCTCTAAGACCAAACCTCCCAGTCTCTAAGACTAAATCCCTGGTCTCTAAGACCAAACCTCCCAGTCTCTAAGACTAAATTTTTCCCCAGCCTCTAAGACTGAACCTCCCCAATCTCTCAGATTAAACCCCTCAGTCTCTAAGACTGAACCTCCCCAATCTCTCAGATTGAACCCCTCAGTCTCTAAGACTGAACCTCCCCAATCTCTCAGATTGAACCCCTCAGTCTCTAAGACTGAACCTCCCCAGTCTCTCAGATTGAACCCCTCAGTCTCTAAGACTGAACCTCCCTCAGCCTCTAAGGCTGAATTATAAACATATATTTTGGAATGTGTATTTGTGCCTTTTGTTTGTAAAAATGTTTGTTCCCTGGATCTGGGCGTTTTGTGTATGCAATGAAAAACATGTTTGTAAAAGCGTTTTCGTGAGAGCCCTATTGATCGTAGTCTAGACTCGAGAATGAATCCTAGTTCGCTACGATCGAAGCTCTGATACCAAGCTATCACACCCTGACTTTTGCGGAAGCCTGATTATTGGTGTGACTTCTTAATACCATTGCATATGATCATAACAACACTATATGATAAAACCAGTAGATGTACATCCATTAATTTAAGTTTAAAAGTAGTACAACATAATTGTCTGAAATGACGAGACCAATTTCTAGTTACCAACCATAACATGTTTTAAGGAGTTCAAAAAGACTCAACAAAAGATTTTTAAAACAACCCCGAGTTTAGGACCACGTATCTCGTCCAGGATTAAGATACGCCTCCTAAGCCCTAATGACTTGGATGACATCTTTATTCACAACGCAGCTTAAAAACTCCAACGCCCGCCAGATTCATTTACTAATTCCCTGAAATACATGTAGTTTGAAAAATCAACAAAAGTTGAGCGAGTTCATGTGTAAGTAAGTATGTATAAACCTTTGTAAAAATGTCTGTATGTATGAAAATCCCTGGTATGTAGCAATAAGGAAAAACCATCATTGGGTTACAAAGCCAATGATAAGTGTGAAGTGATGCAGGAAGACTCAACCCTAGCGGATTTGTGCGTCGGGCACTTAGTCATCTCATGGTCCACTCAGCGGACTCAGGAGTGGGGCTCGCTACATCCAAATAGATCTATCACTAATGTCCCTCGGTCCTACAACGAGGATTAATGGCCTTAAGTGTCATGCCCACCACTCACATGTTCGCGTAATAAAAACCCTCTTTAAGCTAACCATACCATGTAAATAAATGTCTGTAATGTCTGTAAATGTCTGTAATGTCTGTAAATGTCTGTAAATGTCTGTAACATGTATTTCACCCCCGAGGTATAAAACTGAAAACAGTTAAAGAGAAAAGGGGGACATGAACTCACTGTATTGCGTCTTCGGTACTCGTAACCCAAATCTCTTCAGCAAACACGACTACCTACAATGGTCTAACGTCTATTAGACGAACGGGTCGTGCCTTGTCTTAGTATTTATGTCTTTGAGTTACGTTTCTTATATTATTTCGAGTGATAATTATTTGTCAAAATAATTTGTATTTCAACTTAATCATATGTCGTGTTGGAATATTTGTTCGTTCCATATTCTAGTATCAATACTTCTAAAGTATCTTATATACGCGTTTCCTTCCCAAGGATGGGATGCCGGAAATATATATTTAACCATATTCATGTATGAAACCAACCTCCGATACTTTGTATTTTGTGATAAATATTATGACGAGTTTTATTTTTGAAAACAAAATCTAAAGTATACTAGTAAACACCCGTCTCGAAAATATTTATTAAGTGTTAGGATTTTCGGAAAATTTCGTCATAGTCTCCTTTGTAAATGGAGGTGTCCATGCTTAATTAGCATATCATTTTCTACTACACATATCCCGTAATTCATTTTCAATAATCAAACCGACATATAAACGTACAAAGCATTACTTACTTTATTTCAGCTTCATTACTCAAAACTGGAATGTTTTCGAGGATTTTTATAAAATAGTTAACCTTTTCCAAAAATTCTCAAATTTTTACAGAAGGTGCTATATATTCCAAAATTTATTATGTAAAAATATCAGAGCCCAGTTCGTTACCCATATTTTATAGAAATACATTTTCTCGACTGCAATCAGATTTGTTACTTTCTGATTGCAGTTTACGGGAATATTCACTAAAAACTAACCGTAAGTCCGTTTGACAAAATTCCAGGTGGAGGGTCGTCCTGACAACGGTGACCAACTACTGTAAAAATTCCATGAGTCGATTTTGCTCAGGTTTCATGTTATGACTCCAAATATGACACACTTTTTCTGCAGTAAAAATGCAGCTTGAGCTGCTGTCCAAAAACAGTCCCTTAAAAATAGTAAACGGTTTCGAAAAATTACGATTCCAGTGCCATTTGTTTAGTTATTCCAAAATACACATTTTAGGCTTCAGAAAATCCGTTTTTCGATTTAAAATGATCCCGTTACAGCCTGTTGAAGTTGGCTGGAAATTCAACTCAGCAAGCTGTTTACATTGTAGAAGTGACTAAAAGTGCATAAACGAAGATCCTAACCATGGTTTATTGATGAACAAATGTTAAAACTTCAATCATGATTTAACCAACCCTAAACCATCCAGATTTCAACTTCACACAACCTTTTTATATATGGTTTTTATGCAGAATTTTAAGTTCACATTTTAGTGTTTTAGCTTTTGTGTGACTTGAACATTCAAATAAAACATAACAAGAATAAGATGGAACAAGAGTGTGAAGAGACTTACTACTAGCACAAGGCTAGGGTAGTAATCTTAGGACAAAGATGATGGTGAAATGTTGGTGACAAAAGCTTGAATCAAGCTTCCTTGAGAGCCCTTCAATCTTGCACTTCTATGGATGAATCCTCAAACTTGAATGAGAGCTTTTAGGGAAGAAAATGGAGGTGGTGAAGTATGGTGGTGGTGAAATCGGTTATGGAGAGGGGGGGGGGGGTGAGCCGAAAATAAGAGGAGGAGGGTGAGGTTGAGTGTGATTGAAATGATTCCCTTGCACTCCATTGGCCCTTTTGTGATCATGATTATATCTTGGCAATTACAACAAGTAAAGGAGGGCCAATCATGTTTAAAGGGAATATTTAGTGGAGATTTAGTGATGATGATGGTGGGTCCCATATGTGGGCCGAAATTTATGAGGGGGTGGGGGGTTAAGTGTAAAATTTGATAGCTGGGAGGTAAATAATTAGGAGGTTAAGGGTATTTTCTAGAATAGTGGGTGTATGTCATGTTTACATGGTGTATGGGGATTTTTGTGACCATAATTAATTTAAAATGATAAAATAATATTTCTGAAAATATTTTCGTGTCTCGGGTAATGTCTGGTTGTTCGGTTTCGTATCGTTTCGTTAAAGCGTTTAATTGTCCCGTATAGCGTCTTTTGTGCATACTTGCTGCTGCGCTGGTTAACCTATTGTGTACGAATAGGGCAAAGTTTGAATACAAGGGCTAGTTTAGGAGTGTAGGATCTAAAGGTCCTAGTGTAAGTTATGACTACAGGATATACTACCTGCTTGAGCAGCTGCAAGTGCCGCAGCAACTTGAGCTTGAACGAGAGCCTCTAGCTGGGCTTGAGTCATGTTAATTCGTCCAGACATGATCTTCATAGTAAAAGTAACGTAAGTGAGAGTGGTTCGCGAGTAGGGCGTTGACAGAAAAGTGTAAGCACGTAGGTATTCTCATGTAATAGTATCATGTGTATCTAAACGTAATGCGAGCAAAGTTCTATATAGTTCTAGCATGCAGGTAATAAACATAAACCTTATTACCTAGGATGTCGAGTCTTGCACGTGGAGCGAAGCGTCGTTGTGGATCGTTGAGAGCACTGTTCTGGTTATAGTCTGGTTTTAATAAAAACGTTTTCCCATATTAAAACCAAGTTCTCTATAACCAATGGCTCTGATACCAATCTGTCACACCCCCAAAATCCACCCGCGGAGTATCACCGCTTGGGAGCGTGACTGACCAGGACCAAGCCACCAATCATATTGAACATGTAAGTATATAGTGAAAGTTATCCATCAATACGAAAGGTGTTTATCAAAACCAACATAGTTAAGTATAGCGGAAGCATTTAAGTAAACCCAAACATAAGTATTAAATATCATAAGTGTTCAAATAGCATTCACGATCCTTTGCCCACAACGACCTGCTCCTCCTTATGCAAGCTCCATATGATACCTAAGGTCCTGCAAGGCATGCAGCAGAGAGTCAACAACTAGTTGAGCGAGTTCACAGAAAGTAAGTTCAGTAATAGAAATGGTATAGCAAGCATTGCGTTCGTTCATCTATCATGTATCGTATTAGTTCGTTCATTGTTCCTGTATAGTATTGGCTTCCATCGCGGGCCCTTTCGGCATGTATGCGAAGATTTGGGTTATTACTCCCAAATATCCTAGACTATGTATATTTGTATCGCTGGCCACCCTGGCATGTGTGCGAAGTTCTAATATGTATAGTTCGCAGCCTTCCCGAGGCATGTGTGCGAAGATTAGTCATAATTATCGCAGCCAACCCTTGGCGTGTGTGCGAAGATCAGTTCAAGTAGGTATACTAGTCTAGCCGTAATCTCATCATTTACCATCCTCACCCTGAGGACTCATATCATTAAGTTCCATTAACTAAGTATGTACGTATAATTCATTCAATCCCATTCCCACCCTGGGAACCCCATGCCTTGGCTGTGTGAACTCACCTTGGGTTGCTCGGCAGATACACAAAAGGTTCTTGAACTAAGGGTGGTCAACCACGTCCTAACAGGGTTACCACACAAGTCAGGTTCTGACTTCAAATAATGCACGTATAAATCAAAGCAAACACGTATAGCACGTTTAACAGCTAAAAGCATATCATAAACATACTTGTGCGTCTCGGATGGTTGGGCCGTTGAGCTTGTGCGAGCCCAACCATCTTGTGCGATATAAATCTAGGCCCAAACAGTTCCCGGCCCAATTAATATAACAATCCAATAACATATCGGCCCAATACATTAAACAAATAAGTGACATTGTGCGATCCAAGCAGACTTGTGCGATCTGCTTGGGTTGTGCGATGTATCAAATACCCGGCCCACAGCTTAGAAGCCCAACAGACAAATGTATAGCCCAAATCTCACATAAACAGCAATCCGGTGCGGTCCAGTTCGTCTTGTGCGACTGGACGATTCTTGTGCGATCAGTGTGGGCTTGTACGGCCCAGCCGCCTTGTGCGATCCGTACCAGCCCAGTCCAGCATGCACGTCCGGCCCAAATAGAAAGCCTTGTGCGACTGAGGACTGCTTGTACGCTCGGGTCCTCTTGTGCGAAGAGACCCCTTGTGCGACTAAGGGACCTTGTGTGATTTGTTTAACAAACTTTCGTGAATTAAGCAATCAGTTACAAACAGTTTATCCGTTTCCTATTTTAGATAAATCAATCAACAGTTAATCGGTCTCAATCATGGCAACTATTCGATCAAAACAAAGCATCTAATCTTTAATTCATGTGAACCCTATGTGATTATAACGTGAACAATATTCAAAACATTCAACATATAGCATGCATCATGAACATCAACACAATCAACAGCATACACCCGACTTATATCATGTCACAGCCGATTTCTATGCATTCGGTTCTACTCTAGATCATGCAATCCAATCGTGTGAGCATTATCAAACATACTCGTGATCCAATTATCAAGAACAACATCATAAACGATCATCCAACTATAATCCGTAATAGCCGATGGATTATAAACAACATCAAGCAACCTAGACCATTAATCCGGTTATATTTCAAGCACATAGATTCAATCATGATTACAATCGTAGCAACAAACTTACTAGCATAAAACCCTAATCGATCACATAACAGAATGATAACAACATAACATAATATCATCAATCAAGCAACACTAACCGATTGGATATTAGGTGATCCAACCAACGAACGAGAAAGCCTTCGGGATAAAGGATCCGGCTGCCACGAGTTTGTGAGGGAGAGAGAGAGGAAACTAGGGTTTTGTGAACTTGTGTGTGTGTGTTATGTTTGTAACAATTGAGAGAACAACACCCTAAGGGTGTTTGTTTGCGTGAAAGGGGAGTGGGCCGAGCCCAACTCGGCTGCCACTAATCCAAATACAATGGTACGGCCCAAAGGCCTTGTGCGACTTGAGTCTATGTGTGTTGTGCGGTTAGTACTTGTATCATTCACATAACATACATACATACACTCATACCAAGTACGTATCAAATAAACATGCATTCATTCACTTAGTATAGTTCACATAAACACGTAACGTTACACAAGAATGAGTCTAAGGTACGAGTTGTCACATTATCCCCAACTAAAAAGAAATTTCGTCCCGAAATTTGGTATGCACTCACTGAGGAAGCTAGGTAAGTTATATCGTTCACTGGTTTTCCTGGGGTGTCACATCCTCCCCCCGTTGATCTGGAATTTCGTCCCGAAATTCCGAAGTAGTAGCTTCAGCCTCAGTAGTGGTTGCATTGGTTCCGAATAACTGGGGGTACTTTTCTGTCATCCTGTCTTCGCGTTCCCAGGTGTACTCTGGGCCACGTTTGGAGTTCCAACGAACTCGAACAAGAGGGATTCTCTTGTTTTTGAGGACCTTCACATCCCGGTCCGTGATTTCAACTGGTTCCTCGACGAACTGCAACCGCTCGTCGATAGTGAGTTCTTTGAAAGGAATGATAAGGGTCTCATCTGATAGGCACTTCTTCAGATTCGACACGTGAGATACATTGTGAACTGCCCCGAGTTCAGCTGGTAGGTTTAGCTTGTAGGCTACCTTGCCTATCTTCTCAATGATTTCGAATGGTCCGACGTACCGCGGATTCAGTTTGCCCCGTTTGCCAAAACGTACCACATCCTTCCAGGGTGAAACTTTAAGTAAAACCCGGTCCCCGACCTGAAATTCCAAAGGCTTTCTACGCTTGTCCGCGTAGGCTTTCTGACGGTCGCGTGCTGCCGCCATGCGTTGTCTTATCTGTGCAATCTTTTCTGTGGCGTCCACTACAATCTCTGGACTCGTAATCTGACTATCCCCCACCTCTGCCCAACAGAGAGGTGACCGGCATCTTTGTCCGTACAATGCCTCGAATGGAGCGGCTTGTATGCTGGTGTGATAACTATTATTGTATGAGAATTCCACCAAAGGGAGATGCTTTTCCCAGCCGTTGCCGAACTCAATCACGCATGCCCGAAGCATGTCTTCAAGAGTTTGAATCGTTCGCTCAGATTGTCCATCCGTCTGAGGATGATATGCTGTGCTCATGTCTAAACGTGAGCCGAAAGATTTGTGCATCGCTTGCCAAAGCTCTGACGTGAATCGTGCATCCCGATCCGAAATGATGGAGGTGGGCACCCCGTGCCTCGAAACAACTTCTTTAAGATAGACGTCTGCGAAAGTGGAGAACTTATCCGTTTCCTTTATAGCCAGGAAGTGTGCAGACTTGGTGAGTCGATCCACGATCACCCATATGGTATCATTCCCCCGCTGGGATCTAGGTAGGCCTGTAACGAAATCCATGGAAATTTCTTCCCATTTCCATTGCGGTATCTTAGGTTGTTGAAGTAGGCCAGCTGGTTTCTGATATTCAACCTTGACTCTCGCACAGGTCAAGCATTTTCCAACGTACGTAGCGATGTGGGCCTCCATGCTGGCCCACCAATAAGTAGTTCTGATGTCGTGGTACATTTTGTCCGATCCTGGATGTACCGAGTAGCGAGACTTGTGAGCTTCGTCCATTACCAGCTCTCGTAAACCACCATAAAGTGGGACCCAAATACGCCCCGTTACATAGTAGGCGCCGTCTGCCTTCTGTTCCAACCGCTGTCGTGAGCCGCGTAAGGCTTCAGCTTTGACATTTTCGGGTTTCAATGCTTCCACCTGAGCATCTCGTATCTGTGCAGGAAGGCTAGACTGAATCGTAAGCTGTAGCGCTCGCACGCGCCGAGGTAAAGTGTCTTTCCGACTGAGGGCGTCAGCCACCACATTGGCCTTGCCTGGATGGTACTTGATGGCGCATTCGTAGTCGTTAAGTAGTTCAACCCATCTTCGTTGACGCATGTTCAAATCCTTCTGCTTAAGGATATGCTCGAGACTCCTGTGATCGGTGTAAATCGTGCACCTGGTACCGTACAGGTAGTGTCGCCATATCTTAAGCGCGAAAACAACAGCTCCCAGCTCTAAGTCGTGCGTCGTGTAGTTCCGTTCGTGAATCTTAAGTTGGCGCGAGGCGTAAGCAATAACCTTGTCGCGCTGCATTAACACACATCCAAGACCCTGGATGGATGCGTCACAATATACTACGAAATCGTCCGTGCCCTCTGGCAATGAGAGAATAGGTGCGCTGCAAAGCCTATCCTTTAGGTGCTGAAAAGCAGTCTCCTGGGGATCTCCCCAACGGTAGGTGACACCCTTCTGTGTCAGTAGCGTAAGTGGCTGAGCAATCTTTGGAAAGTCTTTAATGAATCGTCTGTAGTAACCCGCCAAACCCAAGAATTGGCGTATTTCCGTTGGCGTACGTGGTGCAGGCTAGTTTCTGATCGAGTCTACCTTGGATGGATCGACATGGATCCCATCCTTGTTCACTACGTGGCCTAGAAAGTGGACTTCACGAAGCCAGAAGTCGCTTTTCGAAAACTTAGCATACAGCTGTCCCTTCCGAAGGAGTTCCAGAATAAAGCGTAGGTGCTGCTCGTGTTCCTCCTGACTCTTGGAGTAGATCAGGATGTCATCGATGAAGACAATGACGAACTTGTCAAGATAGGGTTTGCACACCCTGTTCATAAGGTCCATAATACGGCAGGTGCGTTCGTTAATATCAAACCATTCATCATATCAAACATAAAGTATAGTAGTTAAAATAATTCATAAAACCCAATACGATTGATGTTCAAACCAAACTTTGTTTGAGTAGCGGAAACATAATAATGAAAACTCAAAATAAGTCATAAGTTCAAATATCGTTCATTGCGTCTCCTCGTCCTAACACGAAAGCTCGACCTCTTGCCTCGTTGCCATTGTTGTCGTTGTTTCCCCCGTTGTTGTTGTTGTTCCCGTTGCCCTGGTTATTGTTGTGGTTCTGATTCTGGTTCAACTGAGGGCAATCGCGTTTGTAATGACCTTCAGCCCCACACTGGAAACATCCCCGGTTTCCACGCTGTGGATGCTGCTGCTGTGGGTTCTGAGGAGCTGGTGGTAGAAGTTGCTGGTCCTGATTAGCTGGCCGTGAGCTTCTACAATCTTTGGCTTCGTGTCCTAGCTTGAGACATCTCTGACAACGTTCTTTGCGACACCTTCCACTGTGGTGCCTGTTACACTTGTTACATAGTGGGTGAACTCCCCGGTATCCACCCTGCCCCTGACTGCCAGATGATTGCTGACTCGAATTCTGGTAGTCATTCGTCCTGCGCTGCTGTGCTTGAGACTGAACGGACACTGATCCCCTGCTGGAATCCCCATCCCATTTCCGTTTGTTGTCGTTGGGTGTAGCAGAAGTAGCAACTGGAGTAGTAGTTGCACTGACGCGTTTGGGCAGCTTGTTCTGTTCTACTGCCTGATCTGTGAGTCGATGGGCAAGACGTTGGATGTCTTGGATGTTGTCGAGGTTTGCCGATGTAACATGGCTCTGGATCTCTGGCGCAAGTCCCTTGAGATACAACTCAATGCGCTTCACTGGAGGGTCCACCATAGTTGGACACAGAATGGCCAGTTCGTTTGACCGTTTCGTATAGGCTTCAATCTCTGACCCCGTCATTTTCAAGTGATAGAGCTCGTTCTCCAACTTGTGGATGTCATCACGAGTGCAGTATTCCCTCTTAATGAGTTCCTTGAAGTCGTTCCAGGGTGTGGCGTTAGCAGCTGCCAACCCTAAGATCTGAACTTGGGCGTTCCACCAAGTTAGTGCTATTCCTTCTAGCGTGCCAGTGGCGTATTTCACCCTGCGAGCCTCAGGGCATTCACACATCTCGAACACAGACTCGAGCTTTTCAAACCAGTGGAGGAGTCCCACTGCCCCCTCTGTGCCGCTGAAAGTACTTGGACGACAGTCCATGAAGTTCTTAAAGGTGCAAACTTGCTGCTGCGCTGGTTAACCTATTGTGTACGAATAGGGCAAAGTTTGAATACAAGGGCTAGTTTAGGAGTGTAGGATCTAAAGGTCCTAGTGTAAGTTATGACTACAGGATATACTACCTGCTTGAGCAGCTGCAAGTGCCGCAGCAACTTGAGCTTGAACGAGAGCCTCTAGCTGGGCTTGAGTCATGTTAATTCGTCCAGACATGATCTTCATAGTAAAAGTAACATAAGTGAGAGTGGTTCGCGAGTAGGGCGATGACAGAAACGTGTAAGCACGTAGGTATTCTCATGTAATAGTATCATGTGTATCTAAACGTAATGCGAGCAAAGTTCTATATAGTTCTAGCATGCAGGTAATAAACATAAACCTTATTACCTAGGATGTCGAATCTTGCACGTGGAGCGAAGCGTCGTTGTGGATCGTTGAGAGCACTATTCTGGTTATAGTCTGGTTTTAATAAAAACGTTTTCCCATATTAAAACCAAGTTCTCTATAACCAATGGCTCTGATACCAATCTGTCACACCCCCAAAATCCACACGCGGAGTATCACCGCTTGGGAGCGTGACTGACCAGGACCAAGCCACCAATCATATTGAACATGTAAGTATATAGTGAAAGTTATCCATCAATATGAAAGGTGTTTATCAAAACCAACATAGTTAAGTATAGCGGAAGCATTTAAGTAAACCCAAACATAAGTATTAAATATCATAAGTGTTCAAATAGCATTCACGATCCTTTGCCCACAACGACCTGCTCCTCCTTGTGCAAGCTCCATATGATACCTAAGGTCCTGCAAGGCATGCAGCAGAGAGTCAACAACTAGTTGAGCGAGTTCACAGAAAGTAAGTTCAGTAATAGAAATGGTATAGCAAGCATTGCGTTCGTTCATCTATCATGTATCGTATTAGTTCGTTCATTGTTCATGTATAGTATTGGCTTCCATCGCGGGCCCTTTCGGCATGTATGCGAAGATTTGGGTTATTACTCCCAAATATCCTAGACTATGTATATTTGTATCACTGGCCACCCTGGCATGTGTGCGAAGTTCTAATATGTATAGTTCGCAGCCTTCCCGAGGCATGTGTGCGAAGATCGGTCATAATTATCGCAGCCAACCCTTGGCGTGTGTGCGAAGATCAGTTCAAGTAGGTATACTAGTCTAGCCGTAATCTCATCATTTACCATCCTCACCCTGAGGACTCATATCATTAAGTTCCATTAACTAAGTATGTACGTATAATTCATTCAATCCCATTCCCACCCTGGGAACCCCATGCCTTGGCTGTGTGAACTCACCTTGGGTTGCTCGGCAGATACACAAAAGGTTCTTGAACTAAGGGTGGTCAACCACGTCCTAACAGGGTTACCACGCAAGTCAGGTTCTGACTTCAAATAATGCACGTATAAATCAAAGCAAACACGTATAGCACGTTAAACAGCTAAAAGCATATCATAAACATACTTGTGCGTCTCGGATGGTTGGGCCGTTGAGCTTGTGCGAGCGCAACCATCTTGTGCGATATAAATCTAGGCCCAAACAGTTCCCGGCCCAATTAATATAACAATCCAATAACATATCGGCCCAATACATTAAACAAATAAGTGACATTGTGCGATCCAAGCAGACTTGTGCGATCTGCTTGGGTTGTGCGATGTATCAAATACCCGGCCCACAGCTTAGAAGCCCAACAGACAAATGTATAGCCCAAATCTCACATAAACAGCAATCCGGTGCGGTCCAGTTCGTCTTGTGCGACTGGACGATTCTTGTGCGATCAGTGTGGGCTTGTACGGCCCAGCCGCCTTGTGCGATCCGTACCAGCCCAGTCCAGCATGCACGTCCGGCCCAAATAGAAAGCCTTGTGCGACTGAGGACTGCTTGTACGCTCGGGTCCTCTTGTGCGAAGAGACCCCTTGTGCGACTAAGGGACCTTGTGTGATTTGTTTAACAAACTTTCGTGAATTAAGCAATCAGTTACAAACAGTTTATCAGTTTCCTATTTTAGATAAATCAATCAACAGTTAATCGGTCTCAATCATGGCAACTATTCGATCAAAACAAAGCATCTAATCTTTAATTCATGTGAACCCTATGTGATTATAACGTGAACAATATTCAAAACATTCAACATATAGCATGCATCATGAACATCAACACAATCAACAGCATACACCCGACTTATATCATGTCACAGCCGATTTCTATGCATTCGGTTCTACTCTAGCTCATGCAATCCAATCGTATGAGCATTATCAAACATACATGTGATCCAATTATCAAGAACAACATCATAAACGATCATCCAACTATAATCCGTAATAGCCGATGGATTATAAACAACATCAAGCAACCTAGACCATTAATCCGGTTATATTTCAAGCACATAGATTCAATCATGATTACAATCGTAGCAACATACTTACTAGCATAAAACCCTAATCGATCACATAACAAAATGATAACAACATAACATAATATCATCAATCAAGCAACACTAACCGATTGGAATTTAGGTGATCCAACCAACGAACGAGAAAGCCTTCGGGATAAAGGATCCGGCTGCCACGAGTTTGTGAGGGAGAGAGAGAGGAAACTAGGGTTTTGTGAACTTGTGTGTGTGTTATGTTTGTAACAATTGAGAGAACAACACCCTAAGGGTGTTTGTTTGCGTGAAAGGGGAGTGGGCCGAGCCCAACTCGGCTGCCACTAATCCAAATACAATGGTACGGCCCAAAGGCCTTGTGCGACTTGAGTCTATGTGTGTTGTGCGGTTAGTACTTGTATCACTCACATAACATACATACATACACTCATACCAAGTACGTATCAAATAAACATGCATTCATTCACTTAGTATAGTTCACATAAACACGTAACCTTACACAAGAATGAGTCTAAGGTACGAGTTGTCACAGTCTAAGTGCTGGCATTGTCAGCATGTGTCTGAGTTATTCGCTCACTGTACTAACTGTGCTTTGTGCATCAGGTTTGTCACTAAGAGTCTGTATGAAATAATTGAAGTGACTGTATGTAAAGAATGCACATGTATGTATATAACATAAATCAGTAAGCAGTTTAAAGCGTCAGATGTAATCAAGCACAGTCATTAAGCATATATTTAGAGTTAATTAATTTGTACAGTACCTGCAATTGTGAGGGTTGTCACATCAAGAAAACTTAAGAGTTGCTTCCCTGGCTCCATCAACCTTTCATACAGGAAGAATAACCAGTATCTGGTTATATGTGAAGTGCATGTATAACGTGTTGGATGAAGAGGATGTGTAGTTAGGTCTATCGGTGTTTGTTTTTGCTTGTTTAATTTTTTTTTGTGTGTTCTAACCAACTTTCGTTTAGTAATATATTAAGTTTTTCTTAATTAAATGTTAATTATATATGTCAATAGGTCCAGGGGAACTAAGAAATCTTGTCTGACGGTAACAAGGAATATCTGGTAAGAATCAAATAAAATCTGATAGGATATAATGAATCATCAGAATCTGACAAAATTTATCAGAAACATCATCAAATCATCAGAATTTGATTCAAATTCACCAGTTAAAACTGAAAAATTTGATACAAAACATCAAAAGTAATTTTTCTTGACAAACAGGAAGGATCGATTGCTTATAAAAAAGGGAAAGTGTTAACCAAGGTTGATCAGATACAAAGAAACTCAAAAAAAAATCTAGATTATTTTTAGATAACTTTCTTTCAGTTTTTTTCTGAGGACTAGAACAAGCTATATGAAAAAGATTTCCTGATACACCAGAACAAAGGTGTGGAGTTCACAAGATCAAGGTAAGAAATTTTCTCAAACTCCACTCATTCCCTCTCATCTTAAAAAAAAATATATTCAGACTTCTATAAATGAATCAAATGTTTTCTGATGATATATTTGAAAAATTCAACTCTCCAAGAAATATTTAGAGATTTTTTTTTCAATATATATCATTAAAAGGACAACATGGGAAAGCACTTAATTGAAGAAAAGGTTTTTGATTGGACCATGTCTGAAATAAAAAAGGGTCCCGCAGAAAAAGGTGCAAGTTGGATACTAGTGTTTATCCTTTTGAAAATCGTTGGAATCTCTAATTATCTTTAATGAGATACACCTTAAATTAGAGATAAACCAAAGGTTTTTCAAAAACGGTTGCTTCTTTAAAAGATTAAAACATCATTAAGGTGTCAAAAAACACCTTGAATACAAACAACCCATGAAAAACACTCAAAAATCTCTGTCTCAACTCAGTATAAATATCCCCTCCAAAACAGAGACGTCCATCTTCAATCTTCATTCTCAAACCCTAAAAACCCTTCTCAAAAGCAAAAACCCAAATCCTTAATGGCTGCCACCAACAACAGTCCACCTCCAGCTGAACACTCTGTTCCCTTAATCACTGAAGCTGAATATCTTCCTTTGAAGAACCACAATGAAGCAATGAACACCAATATCGAACAATATGATGTGAAGTGTCAAATTCTCATTGAATTTCTGATCAGAAGCCCAATAGCTCATGCTCTTACAAAGACCAGAGAGGTACTAGAAAGACTGCTACAACAAGTTGTAAAAACTCTCGAAGCTCATAGTACAAGTATGGAGCTAACAGCACATGTATGGGAAGATATCTTCATCATAATCACACCGGAGAAAATAAGGGAATGTTTGGAACTACCCTTAAATCAAGTGTATGAAGAAGCACCACCAAAAGAAGACATGTTTGAACAACTTGATGCTGTAATGGGATGCAAGGCAAAGATTTCAAAAATCAATGAGTTCAAGAGGAACAAGCTGCCTGCCTTCTGGCAAGTGTTGATGGAAATACTGAATAAGTGTTTATCATCGAAGATTGGAGGTACAGATCAGATAAATATGAATATTCTAACAATCATGTTCAGCCTCATAACTGGGTTGAATATTGATTTTGGAACATAAATATTTAATCTGATCAAAAGATCAATTCTGGCCAAAACTGGAAAAATAGTTTCACATCTACCATTCCCCAGATTTCTATCCATCATAATTTCTGATGCTTTTTCTGAAGGGAATCTACAAACTCCAAAATCAAAATATATGTGGAAATCGGAAATTATGAGACCTTGGAGTGCTCAGGGTCATGGAACTCAGATTTTGATGTACCTGTTCTGCCAGAAAATATGATGGATCTGATACCAGAAAACTCATCATACAGAGCATAATATCTAAGAATGTTAAGTAAGCAAGCAGAAACAAAAGAAGGATTTGAAAAGGTGTCACCCATGGAGCATGATGCAGAAGAATCAAGCACACCAAGAATAGAGCAGCAGGATGAATCTGATCCTCATCAAACTGATAAAGATGTGCATATGACTCATACAACAGAAGAACATCATGCTAAAGGCTCACATATAGGAGAAACAGGTGCAACAAAATCTAAACTCAATATATTTTATACTTCTGAAAGTGATTCTGATGAATCAATTCAACCAAAATATGATATATTACAAAGAAGCACTGTTTTTACAAAACAAAATGTGAGTGAAACAAAAGACCCATTTTCTGAGTCAGACTCTGAGGAGGAAAATGTGGTAACAACAGGTGGAGATCAGTTCACTGATCAAGGAAACTTGGATGAGAAAAATAAAAGTTTCTCAACAACTCATGGAGAACCTGAAAGGGTTCAAGGATGTGAGGAAAACCAGGACTTGAATTTGTTTCAAGTTTCTGGTGAGGGAACAGAGAATTTGGATACTTCCAATCCTCTTAACCTCAGAACATCAGAAAATGTGTTTTCTGGTGGTGTTAGAAGAGAAACATCTGTTGTTTCTCCTACTTTCCAAGAACAACCATCTATGTCTCCAAAACAACTTCATAAAGAACTTGAAGATAAAGCTGCTACTGAGAAAACAGTCATGGATGAAAAACTTGATCTGATATTGGAAGAAATCAGAAATCAAAAATCAGAAGTCAAAGCTCTATCAGAGAATGTCAAAGCTATGCAGAAACAAACTGAAGAAAATAATGCAGCTCTCAAAGAAATACAAAAGTCATCAGAAAACAAAGGAAGTTCTTCAGAAATGGAGAAGGCTCTTAAAGAACTACATGATATCAAGAAAAAGATGACTGAGATTGCAACTGCAGGAGAAAGTTCAAGTTCATGGAGGCTTCTTGAAGAAATACAACTTCTCAGAGCTAACAACAGCAGTCTGACTGAGGCTTTTGAAAAGTTGATACTGGAATTAAATGAACAAAGAAATAAAGAAAATCAGGAGTTTCAGAAGATAAAAAAGCAAGAAGAAACAAGCAGTCAAGCTCTTACTAACATTCACTTGCTAGTAAAAAGACTGCAATACAATGTTGCCACACTGGCAAAAGTTGATCTTCATAAACTAAAGACTCCAATTCCACAAGAAAGACAAGCAACAGAGTCAGAAATTCCCCAACATCAACCAGAAACCATCCAACAAGAACAAATGAAGCAAACAGAAACCGTAACAGCTCAAAAACAAAAGCAGACCATAGGTCCACCACCAGATAAACAGAAGTTACCCATGGGTCCTCCACCAAGCATATCTAAGCCAGACACTTCAAGGATCCAACATAAAGAATATACTTCAGCTCAACCATCAACTACAACCATCACTGGAGAAACAAAATTTAGCATAAGGATGGACATAAAAGAGAAGCGAAGAATGGAACATGAAGTGACCTCTTCAAAAAGGCCAAGAAAAATAATGAGAGTACATTCAGAAGGCAACATCGAAGAATCAGAAGTGCTGGAAGGTGATCTACACACAATCATGTATCCAGAAGAACATCTGAAGCACTACTATTGGAAAGGTCCAGAAGACAACCCAACAAGACCACTCTCACCAATGAGTAAAGGTATTTATGAAGAAAGAAATAATGGCAGCTGGGTAATATTGCACAACAAATTGACCAATCCAATAGTATCAATTGAAAGAGTTGATACTTTGACTACTGGAGGAGGCTTACTAGGGAATAAAAGTCAAAACAAGTACACCCTAGTCAGAAAAGACAAAGATGTTCAAAAGGTTACTGATGCAGACCTGGCTGATAAAATTCATCCAATGGACATAGTCAAGATGAAGAACATCATTGATGAATGGAAAGGTGGTTCAGCAGTGATCAGGAGAGCTCTTGACAGTGTTAAAAGTGCAGGAGCAAAATTATACAAAAGAGCAGCATTAGCAGACTTTGATCTGTGTATCAATTTCGAGTATAGCACTAAAGTGTTAATACCCCCACCCAACACAATGATTCCAGCTGAAATCCCTTCAAAATTAGCAAGAACTGGTGCAATCTTTGACACACTAGAAATTTGTGCAGTCTTCAAAGATGCCCATGATGAGAAAGCTCTATTCAGAATCAGTGAAATTTGCAGGTATTCAAACCAAACTTTAAAGTATATAAGAAACTGCATAAATGAAAAACAAGAGCAACTCAAGATGAAAGGAAAGAACAATGAACAGCTGAGAAAGAAAATTGAAGATTGCATTGAAGATTGGATGGAAGCAAGAGAATGGTACAAATCAATGTACAAGGCAACTCAAAAGATAATTGATCACAAGAAAAAGCTGAAATCAGGAGACAAACACAGAAGTGGAGTGAAGATCAATTGAATGCATTGATGAGATAGTACTTTTTTGAACAATGTTTAGAATTTGTTTTTCTCTTTCTTTTACAATGGTTGGATGGTCTATGGTTTAAGTTTTATGTTTTATGCTTTATGTCTGTGGGACATAGTCACTTGATCTTTTTTTCAAGAATTAGTTAAAAGTTGTTTACATTTGGACATAGAGATAGTTCATTTTCTTACAATACTTAGGGCGAAACTATTAGGAAACATTATTTGTAAGTATTGAAGAAAATCTCAATCAACTGGATCTCTGAAGAAGATAACAGTCCTGAAGAACACAGCAAGATGAAGAAAATCAGTTGGGATAACTGAAAAGCAAAGTATCTACTACAAAGAATCACAAGATGATCAAGAGTTGATTTAGATTACCAGAGAAGGTCATTTCTGATGGATCTGATGATATTTCTGATGAAATATCATCAGTTTCTGACAAATTCTGATCATCAGACTTTCTGATGATTTGTTCACCAGAATTTCTGATAAAGTGGTTTATCAGAAATTCTGATAAAAGACCCACTTGTCTAAAAATCACAACTCTATCCTGCCACCCATGACCGAAGCATGACATTATTGGTTTTCATGATTACAAATGCAACTTGAACGATGGATTCAATGAATATGTCAAATTGCTACTTTACGCAGGACTTATTGCATGAATAAACAATTGTTTATTCATGTCCACGGCCGTCTATAAATAGAAGGCTCGAGAGGCAGAAGATACTTGAGTTTGAAGCTTAGCATTCACAT
Source organism: Helianthus annuus (assembly GCF_002127325.2). Taxonomy (NCBI): domain Eukaryota; kingdom Viridiplantae; phylum Streptophyta; class Magnoliopsida; order Asterales; family Asteraceae; genus Helianthus; species Helianthus annuus. The sequence goes on from NC_035435.2 coordinate 29,919,386, forward strand.
ACAAACACCCAAACTCCACTGCTCTTCTCACCCACAGAAATCAAGATTCATTTGTATTAGATAATAATCTTACAATCACCTTGTTAAACTAAATTGTTTCAAAGTGATATAAACTTGATAATTCTGTAGGTCTTGTTTCTTGAAAGTCTGATTTCCATTTCCGCACATCTTTTTCACATATACTGAAATCACTTGCCATATTACGTAAAAAGAAGTTGTTAAGGCCATACTGGGTCCAACACTCCCCCTTGAATGTTGATCCAGAATCTGTATCTGACTCTTACGTCTTTAGACTCCCCCTTTCAATACGCTGGGATTACAGTCCTAAATAGCTCTCATTCTAGAGTCGTATTCTGGCTTAAACTTTGTTCAGACTTAGCCACGGGGATCTCGCTTTGCTGCTTTCACAGATTCAAAACTTTTTCCTGCTTCTCGGAAATTTGACATTATAACCTATTGACTTTTTGACTTCTTTGGTTGTTTTTATCAGTTTTTAATAATCCACTTAAATCCAGATCCAAGTTAATGATCATGGGTACTTAATTTGCCTACCAAGTCCAACTTAATGACCTTGGTTGACACAAGACAAAGCAAAACTGACTTTTGTTCAACATTTTTCAAAACATTATTTTGAAAATTACAAGTTTCAAATTAGTGAACTTGTTTTAAATTTTCATTTTCAGGTTTTAACATAATGAGCTCCCAACCCATCTTCCAGTTTAGAAACTTCCTGCATTTGCCACGAACCGCGAATCTGATGATCAGCTTTCCACTTTGATTTGTAGATAAAACAAAGCAGAAATGAAAAATCTTTTTCGATTTTGAATAAAGTTTCTAGACTAGAATGCTAAACGGAAATAAAATGCAATGAATGTAAACTATTTACAAACATATTTTTGGTGAGCGTGTTAGGGAATCATATCAGCTATCGACAAGTTACAAGTATCGTTAAGCTTTGATTTCATATTCAGAATTAAACAATTCGCTCAGATTGCCGATATACTGATCCTCTTAAGTTTTTACACAAATTTCAATCTGTTCAGGATACGAATTAGTGTTTTATGATCTTAACTTATACGCGTGTACCACCTCAGAATATACTCCCGTATCCAGACTACTATATTCAGTCTTACAGGTGAATGCACACTAATGATATCTGTAAGGGGTAAATGCGAGGCCATGAAAGCTCAGGTTAGAACTTCCGTTCGTACAGAGAGATGATGGCTTGACTTTAGGTGGGTCCCCTTTGGGGATCTTCTTTACAACAACACATGATTAGCATTTTTCAATGTTTCATCATTTTTTATGCTGAGGGTGAGCTTTAAGAATAAAGCAGCGCAGAGCATTATACGAGGACTAGGCTATTGCTTCCGCAAAATCAGAAGTCCTAGTATGTCAGAAATAGAGTCTTTCAAACAGAATTTCAGGGGTTACCTATATATCCGAGAGATGTTCCCCATGTAATAAGCAAGTAATGATTTAGGTTTATATCCCGAACAAACTTACTAAGTGTGTAAAAACCTACTGGCATATCATCAGCGAGACTGCTTAATGCTTTTAAACTTTACATTTCTTTAGCGTACCGTAATTATCTAGCTGATGTACTATCATTTTCCCTTTTTACACTAGCTCTTTTTCAGTTTTATATTGTTTTTGGATTTTTAAAATATTTCATGTTTTTTGGTTTTTGAATTTTTTATTGTTTTTGTTTTTTCTGAAAAAATAAGCTATCTCCCCCTAAATACCAAAACATCTAAAAATTCGACAAACCATTGCAGATTGCTTTTCAACATCATCTAAGGTGGTACCTTCATCTACGCTAATAATCCCCTCCAACACCGATAAAAGCTTCATACCATTCAGTTTTAATAGATATTGAAAACGAGTTTTATCAAACGCTTCGGTATGTAAATCAGCTTTTTGTTCGTCAGTGTGGATTTTCTCAATTCGTGTCAACTTCTTCTCGAAACAATCTCGGATGAAGTGATGACGAATTTCAATATGTTTCGTTTTAGCGTGATGAACAGGATTTTTTGTTATGTTTATAGCTGCCTCATTATCAACAAAGATAGGGGTGTTAAGAAATTGCAAACCGTAGTCTCGCATCTGTTGCTGGATCCACAAGATCTGAGAGCAGCAGCTGCTAGCAGATACATATTCGGCTTCACATGTGGATAAAGCTATAGAGGTCTACTTCTTACATTGCCAGGTGACCAATCGTGGTCCGAAAAACTGGCATCCCGCAGTTGTTGACTTAGCGTTAACTTTGCAGCATCCGAAGTCGGAATCAGAATACCCTTCGAGCGTAAAGTCGCCTTCTTTTGGATACCACAACCCCAATGATGGAGTTCCTTTTAGGTAGCGCAATATCCGTTTCACAAATATGCGAAGCTCTAGGGCTTGACTGAAACCGTGTTGCAAGGCAGGTTGGATACATGATATCGGGTCTTGAAGCTGTCAAATACATCAGCGATCTGATCATGGAACGATACATCGTTTCATCCACCTTCTCTCTGGTGAGATCAGGGTTTATCCTATGGTTCGTCGCTAACGGGGTGGAAGTTGGAGTAGTTCCGGACATCCCAAATTTCTCTAGGATATCATGAACATACTTCGTCTGATGTATGAATATTCCCTCGGGCAGTTGATCAACCTGAAGTCCCAAGAAGAATTTCATCTCATCCATCGATGACATTTCAAATTTTTGCTTCATAACTCTTTCAAAATCTTAGCACAGATCTTCATTTGTTGACCCAAATATGATATCATCCACGTATATCTGAATTATTAGAAGATGTCCATCGACTTCTTTCGTGAAGAGAGTGGCGTCCACTTTTCCTCGGATGAAGCTGTTGGCAAGCAGATGTTGAGACAATGTCTCGTACCAGGCTCTCAGGGCCTGGTGTAAACCATACAACGCTTTATCCAGTAAATAGACCTTGTCTTTGTGGATTGGGTCGGTGAAGCTCGGTGGCTGTCCGGCATATACCTCCTCTTTTACCTTCCCGTAGAGAAAAGCCGATTTAAAATCTAGCTGATAAACTTTAAATCCTTTCCAAGATGCAAATGCTAGGAAGATTCTAATCGCTTCAAGTCTAGCAATGGGAGCATATACTTCGGTGAAATCTATACCCTCCTGCTGACTAAAGCCCTGGACTACGAGTCAAGCTTTGTTGCGAATAATAACCCCTCGGTCTTCTCTTTTGCACGTAAACACCCACTTGGTGTTTATCTTCCTGTGACTATCAGGCAAGTCTACCAATTTCCACACTCCCAACTTCTCAAACTGACTCAGCTCCTCCTGCATCGCGTTGACCCGAGAATCTTCGGTTAGTGCTTCCTTATATGTTCTCGGTTTAATCTGCGAAATAAAACAACTAAGTGAAAACTCAGTTTGTAACGGAGCAACTGTAGAATAAAAACAAGTAAGGCCTTGGTCAATTTGTCGTCTGGTGCGAACGCCTGATTGCAACTCTCCAATAATCAGCTCCTCTGGATGGTACGAAAGAGTTCTCGGCATCACCTCGCCTGGAACATCTACCTCGCCTTCCAAATTTGTGACATTCTGATTTGCACCTTGTTCACTGACTGGAATTGTTTGACTTGAAATTTGGATTTTGTCCCCCTCAGAATCTGAATCACCACGATCGAATATTGGCCTATCATCAGATTCTAGATTATCGTTGACTGTCGTCTGATTGTCAGGAGCATGTTCACGTTCTGAAGATGATGGAGTTTTCTGAATATCATCATGTTCTCCAGCATTAATTGGACTGGCTTCATCGTCATTTGAAGTTTGCCATTGACGCCTAGAAGACTCAGCTGGGAACCTTTCTTGTGATGACTCATATTCTCTTAGAATATCCATCTTGTCAAAGAACTCTGGTTCTTCCTCCATGTGAAATGAATCCCACAGAGTGTCATAGTTAAATCGCCATGAGTCGTCGGGATTCTGCGGTGGCATTGTGTAACCTTGACATTCAACATCATGTGCTTCGATAATCCGCTTAAAACTTGGAACAAAGACTCGTTTCATTGGACTTGCATATCCCACGAAAATTCCTTCGACGCTCTTTGGACCAAATTTACCACAGGGTTCCAGAACAGTGCAGGGAGACCCAAATGGTTCCAAATACTTGAGATTCGGTTTGCGGTTGTTTATTAGCTCAAAACACATCTTGTTGAATTTCTTCACTATAAGAACCCGATTGAGTGTATAGCAAGCGGCTGACACTGCTTCTGCCCAAAAGTTGACAGGTAGCTTTAAATCAGCAAGCATTGTCCTGGCCGTTTCAATCAGCGTCCTATTCTTTCTTTCTGCTACTCCATTTTGTTGCGGAGTGTAAGGCGCGCTGAATTCATGCAGTATACCTCTTTCATCACAATATACTTCCATTTTGCTACTCTTAAACTCTGTACCGTTATCACTTCTTATTCTTCGAATACGAGCTTGGTACAAGTTTTCAATTTTTCTGAACAACGTTATTAAACTCCCAAATGTTTGATCTTTTGTCTGCAGAAATGTTACCCACGAAAATCTCGAGTAGTCGTCTGTTACTACTAGACAGTAGAGATCACCAGTTATGCTTTTGACGTTCACCGGACCAAAAAGATCCATATGAAGTCTCTCTAACGGTCTCGAGACTGAGTTAACTTTCTTTTGAGGGTGTGATTTCTTTCTTTGCTTGCCTTTGATGCAGCTAATGCACTCCCCTTCCAGATGGAAACCTTTTAAATGAACACCATTTACTAAGTCATTGTGTACCAAGTAGTTCATTTTTCGTAGGTGAATATGGCCCATCTTTTGATGCCATAATTGTGACTCCTTTTCGGTGGCTCGTGACATGAAGCAGTGAGTCTGACCCCTGGTAGTAGTGGCTACGTTCATATCCAACATGTACAGATCATCGACTCTTGGTGCTCTCATGATAATCCATTCTTCGGGAACAACAAATCCTGGTTTCATAATCAAACATTCCTTATCTGTAAAGTGCGTTGAATACATGTGATCACAGATCTGAGAGATGCTCAGAAGATTGTTTTCAAGTTCAGCGATGTAGTTTACTCTTTCAAACATTACAAAATCATTAGATAGAGTTCCTTCACCAACTATTCGACCACCTTGATTGCCTACAAATCCCACATATCCTCCATTAAACCCTCGAACATCGTACAATAGGGTTTTCTTCCCTGTCATGTGTCGAGAAGCTCCACTATCCATAATCCAACGTGAAACGGATCTTAGAAGCTCCTGCACATATCACAAACACTTAGTTAGATTTTGATGCCACCCAAGCCTCTTTTGACTCAGGTAGCTTGACATTGAGGTAAGTTTTTGCAGTGTAAAGTGGCGGAAAATTCTTGTCATTCATCTTTAAGCTCTCTTTAGACCCAATCTCAACCTCTTTGTATAAAAAGAAATCATTTGTAGGAGGTTGACTAGATGATTGATCTTTCTTTGGTACATCCTTCTTTTCAGAAGTGAACATTTTTTTTTCAAGTTTCTCATAGTAATTCAAAGGTACATACATATTCTCAGTTGAAGATGATGATTTTGCAGTCTCAGACACCTTTGGTTTTGGAGAACTTGCTTTCTTTACTACAGATTTTGGCTTCCAAGTTTGTTGAGACGAAGCAACCCGTTTGTAAAATTTATCAGTTTTAGTTACCACATTCTTTACGGGTTCAGTTTTGAATTTGGTGTTTTCATTTTTCAAAACTTTCTTCTCAACAATCATTGGAGCTTTGCCTTTCGCATCAACTTTCTTTTTCGGACTCTCAACAACTTCAGACTTAGGCTTTGAGTTGGTGCACTTTCGTGCAATGTGTCCAACTTTGTTGCACTTGAAGCATGTACGGGTATCAACTTCCCGACTTGTACTTTCGGTCTGAGGTTGTGAGGCCTTCTTTTCAAAGAACTCTTCATTTGATTTTGAAAAAAATTCAGATTCTTGAATCAGAAAGTGAGCTTGAACTTCAACTTTTCACAAACACCTTTTTCTCAACAAACTTTTTGTTTTGAAAATTTCTTCTTTGATAATTCTTACCACCCTAATATCCACCCGACCATTTGTTTTGATTGTTATTAGAAAATAGTGGTAGAACAGCAGGTTTTTTGTAGTAAGCTTTATCTTTTTCAAAGTTTAATTGCCTTTTGGAACATTTCAAACCTTTGATCTCAGACACATCAATCTCAACTAACTTTCAAGGTGTCAACATTCACATTCTCCAAAGGAAATTCAAGATCCGAATACAACTTATCTGAGCCTGACATTTTGTACATTACAAGAGTAGGTTCTTCACTTAAGTTGTTTTTGGATTTTGATTTCGGAATGTATTTATCCAAAAAACATTCTTCATCCTCAGTTGAGTCACTGTCAGATTTCAAAACATTTTCGACCATATTTTTAACAACTTCGGACTGAACACTGTCATCATCGGATGATGAAGTGAATGTGACATCAATCGTGTCTGGAAGTTTAACTTCATTTATTTCTTCATCATTAACCAACCCGGACTTTTTCTTTGAAAAATTATTTAATACTGTCGGTGGAACCTGATGATACCCAACCCCAGTTTCGTCCGAATAAACATCTTCGCCAGCTTTGTTCTTCCCAATTGGTTTAGGAACGATATGTTGAAGAACAAAACTTGCGGAGTTGTAACTGTTGAGTTTCAAATTGATGCTTTCATTTTCAATCTTAGCTTCCTGAAACTGAAGCTTCAGATTAGCAATCTCATCCAACTGTTGGTTGATTTGCTTTTCTTTCGACTGAAGTACTCCTAACAGTTGAAAGTTTTCTTTGGTTGTTTTATCATTTCTTTCATCAGAATCTTTTATCGTGCTTTTTAGCTTCTCGTGATTTTCTGAAAGTTGACGGTTTTCATGAATTAACTTTTCGTTTTCTTTTCTGATTCGTTCTACATTAATTTTATCATTTACAATTTTCTCAGTTAATTCCTTTATTTGATCATTTGAAGCTTTTACCAATTTGTCACAACTTAAAATCTGATTTTCAACTTCTTTGACTCTTTCTGTCAGTTCTTCAGTCTTTTTACCACTGAGGTAAGCATGTGTGCTACAAACCTTGCAGTCTTTCATGCAATTTTTGCAGTCACTCTCAATTTTGGCTTTATCAGTCTTACCTGACTCATTTGTTGAATCATTAGAACTGATCTTGCTCTTTGACTCTGTTTCAGACTTAGAATCTACCTCTAACTCTTTCGCTGCAAGAACTTTATAAGCCATTTTCTTCAGATTTTCAGCAGTGAACTCTTTCGTCGTGTCGATTATTCCATCATCGACCTTTCTCGACTGTAGCTCCTTTTCTTTCTCTTCTTCTTCACTTCCCCACCACATTCTTTCTCTTGCTTCTTCCTCTTCTGTTATTTGCTCGATAAGAGTCTCAACAAGAAATGTTGATGGTTCCACACGTATATTTCCCTTAGGATCCAAATAGCATTCTCTATCAGCGTCCTATCTCTTTGCACTTTTTGCCTCTTTCCATGCACGATAATGTATGTCTTTCATGGTTTGGGCTAACATCTTCCTGTTGACATATTTTATTTCTTTTGTTCGGGTATCATTGAAAGGAATAATTTTTGTCATAAAGGCATAACCCACTGCATCTTCTTCCGGTAACAAATCACTCCAATCAAATCCCTCATCATCATGGATAACAGCTAATGCTCTTGACTTTTCTTTAGGATTTTCTTCTATCTGTTTCATTCGTGGAGGTTCGGATTTGTTTTGATGATAGATGGCTCTTTTATAATAGTCCTCACAGAATGGGTTGGTCGTTTCATCAGCATCTGCATTTCGACATTCTCGTTTAAAATGCCCCTTTTGCTTACATTTAAAGCATGTAACCTTCGATTTATCAAAACCTAGCTTTGTTGAAGGTCCACCGATGGAGTGTCTGCCTGTTATCTCCATAAATCTTTGAGCCCTTCTGACCGCACTCGCCATACACCACCTAATGTCAATCAACTCCATTTCTTCGGGGTCGATTTGATCATAATCTTCTTTGGTGAGGTTGGTGTTTCCGATCTTTCCAGCAACAAGGCTCTCATATGATTCCAAGACGGATGCCAAAAACACCATTTGTTGCTTGGCTACTTCTTCACTAAAGTTTTGTGCATTGTTGAGGTCTACAACAATATTGCACTGGAACATGTTTTTCGGAACCGATTGTTGTTGTTGACTTGGAGCAGTTGAAGATGATCCTCCATGATAACCACTGCTTGGACTTTCTTGATTTGGCATGTTTGAGTTTTCTGCTGAGAATGCAGTCTTCGGTGACACAGTTTTTGGGATCATACTTCCCCGATAATATAAATCAACATTCTGTTGATACGAGGAATTGTTGACTTTGTTCGTCTTCCTGATTTCCAATTCATGACTCTCTAACCTTTCGATTAGTAAATCGACTGTCAGATCAGTCGACTTCACTGTGTTCTTCAACATTAAAGCAAAATACTGCCAATCTTTCTCATCAGGTAGTGAATCAAACAACTTATCAACCAATTATTCCTGTGAATACACAATTCCATATCTTGCAAGTTCCATCTTTAAGTGACCGAATCTTTCTATCATTTTTGACACAGACTCATTTTTCATACACCCAAACAGATCGAATTCGTTTTTAAACTTTTTTTCTTATTTTTAACAATTTCGGCACCACCCACACACTTCATCTTTAATTTTTCCCATAAATCTCTGGATTCTTTGTAGTCGATTAATGATATAATGTCATCCCTCACTGATTGATGTAGTAAGGCGATGCATTTTTGTTCTGCCACGAACCTTTCTTGTTCAGTATCATTTAAATTTTCAAAGTCAGTTCTTCAGATGTCAAAACCATTTCTCATACTCTTCCAACTTAGATATGCGAATGCTTTCAGCCATTCCTCAAACCTACTTGCCCATCTATTGTATTCCTCTTTCGCCATTAGCTTAGGCGGTTTGTTGTAGGTTCCATAGGCGTTATCAACACTCAAAGAATCAGCAATGGTTTTCCTATGGATTGGGTTTGGTGCTGAAGTGTTCGTGTTGTCTGATGTGTTCTCTCCTGTGCTGCTAGTGTACGCATAAACATCACTAAACGGATTCAGAAAATCATCACCCATTTTTAAGTACCTGAAACAATTAACAAACACTTAGACAATTTTTGTGATTAAAAAAAAAACTTCACACTGATACTAGTTCACTTCGTGCGAACTGAAGCGAATCAACTCCTGCGAACTGATTGATCCTCAAACAACCTGACTTGATGCGAATTGAACTGGTGCAAATTGGCCACTTGATGTTCAATTCGTGCGAACTAGGTCCAACAATGTCCAATTCGTGCGAATTGGATGAATACCTCAACCGAAATGACACCTTTCAAGCGAAATGAACAGGTTTCAAGCGAAATGGGTCCAATCCGTGCGAAATGGAGGATTATTTCAAGCGAAATGGCAACTCTCAAGCGAACTGGGTCCAATTCGTGCGAAATAGGATTCAAACTAATCAATTCGAGCGAAATGGGGTTCAATCTACTCAATCCGTGCGAAATGGGGTTCAATCTACTCAATCCATGCGAAATGGGCTAGTTTTTTTCAACCGAACTGATGCTGACGTCATACGATCGGGAATGTTTTTGTCAAAATTGATCACGTTTTAGGTCGAATTACGGTCTGATTCTTTCAAGGATTGATTAATACAATGTTTCGCTTATTATATGTAAAAATCAAGCCATTTGAACCGTAAAATCTCAGTTAATTTTGAAAAACGTGAAGAAGAATGAGTAGAAGTCAGAAATTTCGGTGAAATAAGCTGAATCGGTAAGAACTCTTCCTCCTGAGCTCTGATACCACTTGTAGGATCGTTGTACGACCTAAACGAGTCGATCAGAAGAGTTTTAATCCAAATCAAAGGCGGAATTCGATGATACGGACTTGATTACAGCTTGATTCACGCTTATATTCTTTTGTTTATTGATTTCAAAGCTATACAGATCACTTGACAATTTGGCAGCACATCGGCTCTGAAATCTGCAACGTTACAAATGAGAAACCATGCTCAGGTTTTTATAGGAGATCCCAATTCGCATGAAATGGACCTGACCCATTTCGTACGAAATGGCTTTGTCCCATTTCATGCGAAATGGCTTTGTCCCATTTCATGCGAAATGGCTTTGTCCATTTCGTGTGAACTGGTCAATCACCACTAAAACCCTAATTTCTAGCCTTCTGAGCACTGGTTTATCCTATCTAGTTACAAGACTCGATACAAGACAAAGTTAACAGACATATATGCACCAACAAAGTCTACATCAGCAGGATGCCAGTTTTTCGGACCACGTCTGGTGACTTGGCAATGTAAGAAGCAGACCACTGTCCCACTCTCAACGTGTGAAGCAGAGTATGTTTCAGCAAGCAGTTGCTGCTCTTAGATTCTGTGGATCCAACAGCAGATGAAGGATTACGGTTTGCAATTTCTTACTACTCCTATTTTTGTAAATAATGAGGCAGCAATCAACATAACTAAAAACCCAGTTCATCACGTAAAAACAAAACACATTGAAATTCGACATCACTTCATCTGTGATTGTTACGAGAAGAAGTTGATCAGAATTGAAAAAATCCACGCAGACGAACAAAAAGCTGACTTACACACAAAACCATTTGATAAATCACATTTTCATTATTTGTTAAAACTAAACGGTATGAAGCTTTTGTCGTCAAGGGGAGCAATTGTTGGCGTTGATGAACAATCCAAAGTAGAGGATGTTGGGAAGCAATCTGCCCTGGTTTGTCACTTTTTTAAATGTTTTGGTATTCAGGGGGAGATAGTTTTATACATAAAATCCAAAAACATTAAAACATGTAAAAAGACAAAAAACAGTAGAAATTTCAAAATGTAAAAAACAATAGAAAACCTAAAAAGAGTTAGTGTAAAAAGAGAAAATGATAGTACATCAGCTAGACTGTTACGGTACGCTAAAGATTTGTAAAGTTTAAAAGCGTTAAACGATCTCACTGATGATGTGTCATTAGGTTTTTACACGTTTAGTAAGCTGTTTTCGGGATATAAACTTAAATATCAATAACTTTCTTATTTCGTGGGGAACATCTCTCGGATATATAGGTAACCCCTGAAATCTTGTTTGAAAGATTGCCTGTTTCTGAGATACGAGGTCTATATACTTAGTGATATCTGGGGTATTATACCAGGACTTCTAATTTTGCGAAAACAATAGCCTAGTCCTCGTATAATACTTTATGCGCTTTAAACATAAAGCTTTCCCTCAGCATAAAAATTGATAAATATCGAAAGATATAAATCAAGTGTTCTTGTAAACAAGATCCCTAAGTGGGACACACCTAAAGTCGAGCCATCATCTCTCTGTCTGAACGGAAGTTCTAACATGAGCTCTTATGGTCTCGCACTACCCAGAAAACAGATATCATTATAGTATATTCACCTATAAGACTGAATATGGGGAATCTGGATACGAGAGTTTATTCTGAGGTGGGACACGCGAATAAGTTAAGTTTCTTAAAACACTAAATACGTATCCTGAATCAGTTGAACTTATGTGAGAATTTAAGTGGATCAGTATATCGACAATCTAGGTGAATCGTTTAAAACTTAATGTGAAATGTAAGCTCAACGGTGCTAGTGACACGTCGGTAGTTGATATGATCCTGTAACACAGCTCACAAAAATATGTCTGTAAATAGTTTCCTGTCATTTCAATTCTGCTTTAACCCAAAAAGATTTTCAGTGTGTTTTGACATAATGTTCGATATCCAGGGTCATTAACTTGGACCTGGATACTTGAGTGGATGATTAAAATCTGATAAAATTGAAAAAGTTAGAAAATTTGAAAAGTTGGATTGGAAAGTCACCCAAGCGGATGATCATTCGAGCGGATGGCCATCTGAATGGATGCAAGACAATATATAGCCATTTAATCAGAATTCATCTCATTCGATCGTATAGCCATTTGACAAACTTAATATTTTTTTTCTCTCGAGCAATTTTGTGTTTCTGAGTCGTTACTTTGCCGGATTTCTTTCCTAGGCTTGTTGGTTTGCACAACATTCACTACGGTGAAGGTAAGTTCTTTTGATTTCAACTTTTAATGGTTGTTATTGACGTTTGAACATGCCGACACTACCGACATCATATAGACTTAGATCTAGGCTTTGTTTGTGGATTTTTGTTGAAATTGATCATAGATCTAGGTGAATCGGCCTTAGATTTAAGTGTTTACCGTTCCAATTTCATCAAAACATGTGTAGATTAGAACCTAGGCTCATTTGATTGACCGAATGGCCGACATGGTTTTCTTTAGATCAAAGGTTCATTACGTAGTTTTTGGAGAAATTGAACATAGGGAAATCTTAATCGGTGATATCTTTAAGAGAAATTGAGTTCAATTTTGCAAAAACTTGAAAATTTTGAATTGCTGTGTTTTGAATGTTCTTGAATGCTTAATTGTTTTCACTCGGATGACTATCCGAGCGGATGACCATCCGAGCAGATGATCATCTGGGCGGATGACCATCGGACCATCATACTATCTTGTTTATATAGCCATTCGGTCGAATGACCATCCGGACCATGTTACTTTCTTGTATATATTGCCATCTGGTCGAATGGTCATTCGGACCATTTGTCATTCAAACCTTTGCCATTCAGACCATATCCATCCGAGCGGATAACCATCCGGTCGGATGGACATTCGACAACTTGTCATCCGAATGGAGTGCACAGTGTAAAAAGTGTTAGAGAATTTTTCAAGTGTTGAAAATTTTCACTGTGTACTACGTGTCTCGATAAACATGCATATTCTAATAATGAAAATTTTGCAGGCAAAGGCTTATGATTTTCATAAGAAACACAATATATGTTGTGTTTTGGACGAGAACTATCCAAATATTGAACCGCTTAAAGATGTCGTGCCATTCTTGAAAGATAATAGGATTTTAAGGCATTGACAGATAGGCATAAGTGTTACGGTTCACATGTAAGATTCTTCTGGAATGCTGCTCATTACGTCGAGGACGAGAAGGAAATACACTCAGCAATGAGAATCAAGGACAAGAATGACAAAGACGTTGATATTCCTGTGAAGATCACAGTGGGTGATATAAGGAGAGTGTTAGATCTGAAGGATAAGGATGAAGATCTGATTATTGGTTCGGAACGACTGTGTAAGGGTTTCTGGCTAAGAATGGGATATATTGGGTTTGTAAATGATCAAGGTTACACGAAGTCGAAGTTCTGTAGACCTTATAAGTTCTTGGTGCACTGTGTGATACATGCCTTAGGGCATAGAAAGGGTGCGTATGACGAAGCTTCGGATTATATCATGAACATCATTTCAAGCATAGTTCTCAACAGACCTTACAACATTTCTCAAGTTATATTCAATCACATGCTGGACAATATTAAAGGTGAAAAATATGTCCAATATCCAAGGTTCATGCAGATGCTTATAGATGATCAAGTGCAGAATCTATCGAAAGATGATAGTGATGAATTACCGTTGGATCACATGGAGAATGAAACACTGAAACATTTGGTTGTTTATAGAGGAGTCAAAAAAGAAAATGAACCAAAGCATAGACAAAAATTTGCTGCCATCAAGAAACCTAATTATGTAGCTCCAGAGGGTGATAAATGGAGACATGATAATAGTGGTTCAAACGACGAGACGAAAAGAATGCAGCCGTTGGTTTATAAGAAGACAAGATGGTGGTTCGTGAAAGAAGAAAGATCGAGGAAAAGAACACCAAAAGTGACAACTCCAAAAGTTGTTATAAAGGGTAAAACAAAGAATCAGGAATCACCAGAAAGGTTGGTAGATAACTCATTTGAATCTTTTACTAATAATGTTAATGTTTATGTTGCAGATACACAGAAGAAGAAATCACCACCTGACTTGGTTAATGAGCCTGTGATTCCTCCAACAGAAGTGATTAATCAAGGAGTTGATCTTCTCAAGATGTCTTTTGCTGATTATGAAAAGTTATCCAATGCTCAAGTTGATACAGATGCGGCAAAGACTGCTGAAAATGTTGAAGCTGGCGGAGAAGGGTTGAAAGAAACATTTGTTGAAGGAGAGGGGCATACGGATTCGAGTGAAATAGAAAGTGACATTGATCCTACGAAAATAGCACCTACTTCTTACATTAGTGGAAAGTACAAACTGAAGAAATCTCCAAAGAAGAAGAAAGCTTCAGATGAGGAAGATGCTACTTACGAGCCAACACCTCCAGAAAAGGAGAAACTGAAAAAGAAAGGTATTCGTAAGCGCAAGGCACGTCCAACGGGTGAGCTGCTAAAGAGAAAGAAAAGTAGAAAAGATACAACTGTAATTCCAGAACAAGATCCAGAGTCTGAAAAGGTTGAAAGCGTTGACGTGGAGACAACTAGAGTTAGAATTGTGTCACACCCCGACCGCGTATAACATGCAACCGCGGCGGAAACGTCGGGGAGTGTTGAGACAGAATTTTTTGTTTCACAACCATGGCATACAAAATTATACTTTATTTATTAAACAAACGTGTTACATTGTCTTCAAACAGGAAATAAAGAGTTTATAACATAATTAAACTAAGTCTATCTTCGTTTTATGTCTCTAAGGCACAGGTCCGCCCTAGTATCACAATCATCATCCTAAGCGACAGCTCCTGAAAACACATGTGAAAGTAGGTACGTCAGCATAAAAATGCCTGTGAGATACATAGGTTTTGTGAAAATAGAATTCACGACATATGTTTGTGAAAATGTTTAGTCATGAACCTTGTAATTTGCTTTGTCTTATAAATCATATGAAAAACGATAAGATCAGATGATATGTATAAATGAAATGTAAGGTTAAATGAGAGTAAAAATGAGTTTGTATAAGATAAGTTGTTTGTAAAACAATGTCTTGTGAAAAATATGTTATTTGTATAAAATGTAATATGTCTATGCTGAAATGATTTAAATAATGCTACGATAGGTAATATTATACAAACATTTATATATAGGAAGTACCAGCGGCGTATCCACCATGTTTGTATCATATTACATACGCCACGTTACTCAAACCATTTACCCAAACCAACCACCATGTAAATTGTTCATGTATAAATCAATTGTCAAGTGTTATTGTGTAAACCATATCAAAATGTTCATGTCTAATGTAAACCACCAAACGTGTATGTCAATGTCAGATTGTTTATGTTTAATGTAAATCATATAATGTGTATCCAAAATATCATGTATGGCATGTGAAATATATCAACTAGGCCATAGGTAAAAATGCACAAAAACAGGGTATTGAATTAAACATAGTTTAAGTCAAAGTTATGTTTTGTGGAACGATTGCATGCTATACTGATACAAACATTTATGCGGTATTGTGAAAATGCATACATTCAAGCCTTTGTGACTTGTGGTGATAGACCTTTAAACAAATTAAAGGTCTATATGTGTTATTGTTTATCGAATTCGGTCATTCCTTCCAATCTAAACAAACCCGAGAATTCAGGAATGGGAGTTGTCAAGTCCTATGGTACCATTACCTACTAACGAGCGGCATGATCGGTGTTAATGAATGTACATTGTATAATTTAAACAAACCAAATGTCATACCAAAATGTGAGCATGTGATGAACAAATGTACTAAGTATGCACACAATGGGCATACATAGCATAAAATGTAATGTAAAATGATGTACTAAATATGCACACAATGGGCATACATAGCATAAAATGTAATGTAAAATGATGTACTAAATATGCACACAATGGGCATACATAGCATAAAATGTTATGTAAAATGATTGTACTAAGTATGCACACAATGGCCATACATAGCATAAAGTGTATTTTAAAGTGATGTACTAAGTATGCACACAATGGGCACACATAGCATA
The DNA here is from genome assembly GCF_002127325.2 of Helianthus annuus. Lineage (NCBI taxonomy): Eukaryota > Viridiplantae > Streptophyta > Magnoliopsida > Asterales > Asteraceae > Helianthus > Helianthus annuus. Next base: position 29,935,307 of record NC_035435.2, read on the forward strand.
AAATGTATTGAAATCATGTACTATAAATGTACTAATAAACATAGCAAGTATATGATGTGAAAACATGAAAGCATGAAAGTAACAAGTAGGCACATGTGTTTCACCCCAAAACAGTTTGGAAAACAGTAAAAGAGGGGTCTATGTACTCACCTGAGATTGCTTTGAAATCCTTGTATAACAACCAAATAATGCTAGAGATCACGGATATCAAACGACACCTAATATAGGTAACTATGTTAATATACCGAACCTAAATCGGAGGATTTTGGATAGAATGAGGGTTTGTAAACCAAACGAGTATGGAGACTCGTGTAATATGGTTTAACAAAGCCTTCATACTAAAATGAAACCTAACCTAAGCGCTTACGACCCATTACGACCCGTTTAGGTAGCTTATGCTACTTTAACGTGTCGTTCGCGTAAAACGCGTTTGGAACGCCTAACGTCGTGACCATAAGGTATAACCTCGGAAGGTTATTCCCTATACCACTATGGTCACCTAATGTGTTTGGTCGGATCCTAATGATCGACCAAATGGGTCGGGTTCGAAAGCATACGCGATTGTTTAGATCGCTTACCTTACGACCCTATATAAGCACTATACTAAAAGTGACGAGCTAAGCATGTTAGAACATGCTTAACTAAGTTTAGAAAACAGGTTTGGTATCAAAACAAACGGTTTTGATACCCACGAGTAGTTTGGTTACAAAATACGCAAGAATGCGCATTTTGGCCGAAACTACGACTCGTCACTGAGCCTAGATAACGTGGTAATCAGTAGGTATAGTCACTATGGACTACAACCATCGTGATCACGCTCACGTTATGAAGTTCCAACGAACTTCGTGTTGACCATAAGCTGGTCAACGCAGAAAGTCAAACAAAGTTTGACTTTAGCACTCAAAAAGCGATAAAAGAACGAAAGAACACTTACGAAGGGTCCCCAAAAGCTAATCTCGATCCAGGAGCTCAGGTATGAAGCAAAGGCCTCAACTTAGAGCTTTAGGTCAGATTTTGTGGGTTTTTAACCAAAAGGGGGGAGGGGTATTTATAGGAAAAGCAAGACCGTTAGGATCGTTTCTTGAATAACGTGCCTCAATCTTATTCGTACACTTGTCAAAATGTTGTGGTATCAAAAAGTGACCCCAACCCCAGAGATTGTGAAGAGGCATTGCCACTTGGATGCTTGAAAGGCCATTTTCAGCAAGAAAAACGAGTTTCTGCATCTGCAGGGTTGACGCGGCCCATGTAAGAGTTCACCTTGGCTTTACGCGGGCCGCCTAGAGGTCCAGATCAGAAAACAAGTTTTAGAAATGACAGTTTAGGTCCCTGTTGTGGTTTAAGGCCATTTCCGACATGTTTAAGGCCCGTTAAGCCATCTTTGAGGCCCTAAAATGATGCTTAATCATTGAGAACATGAAACATGCTCAAAAATCTGTCGGATGTTGGTTCGTTTGGCCGTACGATCGCGATGTTCGCATAATTACGACGGAATGCGCATAAGCGCGAAAAAACGATCCAAATTGCGCGACGAATGGATTTTTCTCATGCCAAACACTAAGGCATAATATTATGATGCTTACATAAATTTTTGGATGTTCGGATGTATTCAGAACGTAAGTTATGCGCGAAAGTGCAAACTTATGCACTTTTTGACACTTTTAGTCCCTGAATGATCCAAAAGTTTATTTTAGCATACCGAACCCCTCAAAGCCTATTTCTAAGCTATTTAAAGGATATTTATGGTATGTTTAACTTATGGACATGTTCCAGAATGTCTGTTTTAGTACGAATCGTCATACTTTCGCAGTTTGTCAAGTTTAGTCCCTGTAAGCGAATTAACTTGTTTTTGCCATACCAAAGCCTTCAAAACTTATTTCTAAGTTATGTAAAGGTTATTTAAGGTATGTTGCATATATGTTGATGTTCCGGAGTATTTGTCGCATTAAACTGAGTACGTTTACGCACCAGTTTGCGTATAATTCTCCAGAAAGTGATGTAGAGTTAAAAATCGAACAAAAGTCAAAACATGAAGAATGTAAAACATAACCAAACAAACATTGGGATCAAATAACTTTGTTTTATTGATAACTGAACTGTTCATAATGATTTCAAGCACAGATGTTACAAATTGCAACACTTCCACCTTCACCGGTTCAACAATCTATTCCTATTCCTATCCCTGAAGTTTAACGTGAAAAGACTCCAGAAAAACCACCAAAGACTGTGAAAGAACCAAGCTCGGCATCAAAGAAACTTCCAACACCTCAAAGCTCAAGCCATAGTTTTCCAAAGGTTCCTTATGATCTTCCTTCTGATTTTGGTGACATGTTTAATGATGGCAAGATCAATGCGTTGACGAGGAAAGTAAGCTTGTTGGAGAAAGGGAAAGCCGAAGCTGAAGCAGAGCTCAAAGCAACTAAAGAAAAGCTTAAAGATGTTGAAGCTGAGAATGTTGCTTTGAAAAATGAAGTTGAAGAGCTTACAGATGTAGTTGAAGAGCTAGTAGAAAAGATTATTGAGGTTAATGTGCAATACAAAGCAATGGATGATTCTAACAAGACATTGACAGAGTTGGTCGGTGATCTGCACACATCTACTACAAGTGAAAATGAAGTTCTGAAGAAAGAATTAGAAGCGTTAAGAGCAGATAAGGAAATCAAAGATGAACAACTCAACATGTTGTATACTGTGATAGAAAACAAACTTGGTATTAATGTTCAAGCAGCTTATGACGAGATAGAGATCCAAAGAGTCGAGGCTCGGAGGATGGAAAGAGAGAAAAGAATTGTTGTAGAGGCTGCTGAAGCACTGAAAAATAAAAGAAAGGGTCTTTTTATTGATAAAGAAGAAATTCATGGATCGACAAGTCAACCTGAACCTTCACAAGCTGATGAGGTAAATGTTTCTAACATTGAAGTTAATGTTAATGATGTTAAAATGAAAGAAGTAGAGGTTGAAGTGAATGAAGATATTGAGGTAAACCTTGATATTATTCCTGTTGGAGAAGTGAAGGATGTGATTCATAGTGAATTTGCTAGTCTTAGACGAATCGAGGTCGAACGTCGTCAATTGAAGGAGAAGTTAAATAAGTATAAAGTTGTTGATGATGATAAAGAATTGAATGAAATGTTTGGAGATGAAGATGAAGATGATGACAAAGTTGATAAAGACAACAAAGACGACAAAAATGATAAAAATGATAAGGATGATGATGATCAAAACGGTGCAAGTGGTTTATTGATCGCAAAGCCATCAGGTCCGAGTTCTATTGAAGATTTCTTGAATGGTGAGCTGAACGAGCAACATGAAGAAGATCAACATCAGGGGGAGTCATCGTCTGGTACCAAACATGCTGATATTCACTAGGTATTCCTTAATCTTCCTAAAGTTATTTATTTGAATCATACAGAGGAAGATGGGGAGTTAGTCGAAAACTGGACTAGGGAGTCCATGTTAGATAGGTTGGATTTGGATGAAGATAGATTTAAGTTTGATATTGAAGAGGAGATTCCACCGACTCCTGATAGGGAGTATACTTTCAAGTTTGTGAACGAAGCTGATAATTTCAACGATGTAATCATTGAGGAGGGATCAGATTCCGACCAGGACACTCCATTTCATTATTCTGGTTTGGATGATGATTTTCATACCTTTGATGAACTATTCCGATCACATAACGTAGATGAAGTTAGGAGGAAAGTGGTTGAGAAAATTGCTACCGAAGGTATTCTAGAAACTGTATCTGACGAAGATCTTTTGGAAGAAAAGAAGTGAAGGTTTAAGGTGATGTCTGAGGAGAGGAAGTTTAAGAGGCAGTTACACTTCTTCACGAGACATCCAGATAAGTCTCTTGGTGACATTTAGAAGATCTAAAAGTGTATGCAATTAAGAGAGAGTTTGGGGTAGAGTATTTTGAATTCTTATCAGATATAAAAACTCTACCTTGGTGGGATGTAGAAGAATTGGTGCAGACGAAGAATATTAAGCAATACTACTACGAGTCTGAGGTTAAATGTCACGAGCAGAGGTTGTGGGATTACATAAAGCAACAAGCAAAGTTGAACTTTCCTGATTGGAAACCACACCAACCGAAGCAGATAGTGAAGATCGATCCTATCACTGGAGAGAACTACATCACGCTTCAAATCAGATGACCAAAGTGTTTGAAGAATATGCCGTTACGCGAAATGGAACAAGACTTTTACAAAGACTTTAAAGGCTGGATCTTCAACCCTAGTACTTGTGAAGCGGTGATTACGTTATTAGACGCAAAGATAGGAGACTGGAGGCATATACATGTGTTAGATCCTATATGGTTGGTTAATTTCTCAAAGAAAGAAATAGAATGCTTATTCTTCAATAAGATCATCTATAATGAAGCTGACAAGGTTCAAGCTCAACAGTATCAGAAGTTGGTGAATGTATAGTTTGCAAAAGATATTAATTCTGGACGATAATGGGAGTCAAAGTTCAGAGATCTTGAGCTGGAAGAATTCTTGAAGACGGAACGTCGTAGTGAAAGAATGAAGAAGATAAGAGCTAAAGTTGCTACACGTGCAAGCTGGAAGTTGAAATGGCATGAAACAGATCAAATACCAATCGAGTCTCAAGAGAAGAAGATCCTGAGATGGTCTAAAGCTCGAGATGGTGATCCAGTTTACCGTGAATGGTGGAATAACGTTGGAAGACCTCAGAGGTAGAGAATGCTTGAAGAAAGGAAATAAGAGAGGAAAAGGAAAGCAAGAGATAGAAGACGCAACAGGAAGGAACGTTGAAGACTATATAGGAAGAAAGACTGCAGCTACATCCAATGGGGAGTTTGTAGATGCATATGTCTGTAGCTTTCGTCTGTATTTAGTCTATATTTACCTGGTTGTTGTCTATGTATAGTTTTGTATATGTTTTATATAAAATCAGGGACGAAACGGAAGTTAGGAAGTTTTGTAAGTCCATCCGGGCGGATAATCATCCGAACGAATGATCATCCGAACGGACAGTGCTTTCTCCCGGATGAGCGCGCCTATAAGTAGAGGGTTCTGGTTCTCATTTGAGATATCTGTTTTGAAACCTCTGGCGGAGCTCTTACAAATTTTCTCTGGAACGTTGTACGAATCAACAACTTCAATGAGAAAGAATGCATTGAACGGTGTCTATGTTGTATATCTTTCTCCTACATCACTATCGGATTCCGCACAATTGTGTTGTTGCTGATCTGACCTGAGCGTGTTCAATCAAACCGAACTCCTGGTCCTCACAGATGGGAGGCGGGGTTTTACTGATTATTCCACCGTCGCGCCTTCGGGTGGGTGGAGGTCGGGTTTCCGTGCATTTGGGAGAGCCAGGGGGCTTGTGGCGGTCGAGTAGTCGACCTTGTCCACAATGCCCGGTGTCACGGTCGTTGGCACGCCATTCCTTGCCATTCAAAACAAATATATTATTATAATTAAATTTATATTAAACTAAATTACTAGATATGAAAATTTCCCGTTGATCCTTGGCTACCGTAAGTTTTTCTAAATGAATACTTTTTCATTTAACTTTTCTTTTTTATATTGGTACGACGTTAATTTCGTCCGAACATCGGCACCAGTATCAATACTCTATGAACCGTTACCGCTACTGATATTTTGAACAACATCGACAAGTTGTTTGTGTATGCACCGATACAACTACATACTTATACACACATACACAGACATATAAACATGAGAAATACATTTATATATATATATATACACACCTCTGCATAATTAAATATGAAAAGAATAAATGTTTTAGTCGGAAATTTCCGACAACTTTCCAATGAAATGTTAATTTCTAACCGTTTTTCGACACCCATATCCACTTTTTCAGTTTTTCAACCTTCTAACAAGGTTTTTTCAATACGTACTTTACACCTTACTTATACGTATAATTATACCCAGTCATACGTGCGTGTACGCTATCGGGAACCATTACTTAAACAAGGCTTTTACTATTGTATAAGTGTGTACATATGTATATGTATATATACGACGAGACAACTACATACTTATACACACATACACATACATATAGACACGAGAAATACATTTATATATAGATATACACCTCCGCATAATTAAATATGAAAAGAATAAAGTGTACTACTACCTTTGCTCAAAAGCAACCAGTTCCTTGACAACTAGTTAACCAAATATAATACACTTTAGTAAGATACTATTGAAAAGGATTTTTTATACATGGATATAAATATGTACAAGTTTTTAGTTGCGTGTGCAATTTCTACTAATGCGGTACCATGTGGACCCTAAGGTTCGCCGTCGGTTGTATCTAATACCTGTGCCAAAATCTCCAAGATTAAACCAATGAACAAAGCTACAACATCTATCTAACCCTAACTAATTGTGAGCCTTGCCTAAGAAAGCTTCAAAGTTGACAACCTGTGACAAATAATAAACAAACATTAGTAAGTGAATAAAGCAAACTACCATATTTAAGGCAAGAACAAACATATATTAAAAAGTAAAAAAGAGCTAGATAAACCGACCCAGTTTAGAAGCTCAAATTGCAACTGCAGCTAACGTCAAACAAAGTGCACATCAAATTACTATGAATGTACGGAATCCTGGAAATATAAAAACAACAAAAAAACTGATCAAATGAACTATATAAAGATCAACAGAACATGTAATTATCCTTAATCAAACATAAAAATCTAAAAAAATAATACCAAAATTTAAACAAAGTATACCCCAAAGTTGAAACAAAGCATAACCCAATAACATCAAAAGCACCTAAACAATAAAAAAGATCATCAATACAAACATCTGATTGTAATCAATGTTGGGAATGTCTAAAAATCAATGCGTACACACCTGAATTGAATCTGGTGAACTGGCATCTACGATGGGATGACATTTCTTCACCTCATTCTTTGAGAGACCAAGTTGTTTGCTAAACCTGGATTCAAAATGCTTCACAAAACACCTTATCTAAAATGATCGTGAATAACACGAAACATAGTAAGGAAATAAGAGAACACGACCATAATGAAAAGCTAATCAACAATGGTCACTTGAATGTCTAAAAAACAATAGGTACACACCTGAATCTGGTGAACTAGCATCTACGAGGGGATGACATTTCTTTACCTCGTTCTTTTAGAGACCAAGCTCTTTGCTAAACCTGGATTCAAAATGCTTCGAAAAAAACTTATCTAAAATGATCGTTATTCACTAACGAAACACGTAAGGTAACAAGAGAACATGACCATAATGAAAAGCTAATCAACAGTGGTCACCTGCTGCCATTCTCCATCAACAGTTCTGTTCCATAAAGTCACATTATTATCGCCAGCAGCAACCGCCAAAAGGTTTCCTGTTAATGACCAATATACCCTCCAAATAGGAACCTTGAAGTCATACAACACCTTACCATTCCAATTGTCACCTTCTTTTCCAATAGTCCATATCAGAACAATACCATCCTTAGAAGCGCTTCCAATTGTCAACTTTGGGATTCCAAGGTTCAGGGCCCATGAAAACTTTCTGTTTTGAAATATTCTACAAACTTTCTGTCGGTAGAATATAAATGCTCATGCAAAGCACCTTCTTCCCTTTTAATCTCCTCAACAATCAACTTTACTCTGTTTTGAAAAATTAGGAGAGTGTATCTAAATTCAATAAGAAAAATGCTAGTTAGGAAAGAAAATAAAGATATTTACAAACCTTTCTGGAAGATGAGAACTTCAATTTTGATTACCAAATGGTTTATCTTAGGGATGAGCATGGTACCCGTTCGATACTGTACCGGTACCGGTACCGGAAATCGAAGAAAAGTGGTACCGGTTCTAGTACCGGTATTTATCGGTGTTTTACCAGTAAGTAGTGGTACCGAATATATCGGTTCGGTACCCGGTACAATGCAGACGCTAGAATAAGGTTTGGGTTGATATACTTAACCTGTTTAATAAGCAGGTTGTGTTCAGGTTGACCTGTTTAATATGTTTATTTAAAAGGTCAATATGTCGGCCGATTTAATTAAACAGGTAAACAGGCCAACTCTTCAACCCGTTAATGACGTGTTTAACACTTTAACCCTTTATTACATCCTTCCAACCCTTTTATTGTGTTTACAACACGCTAACACCATTTTAATTGTGTTCAGTTGATGTTTGACATGAATAAATACATGGGTCGTGTTTGGGTTCCACGATTCAACCCGCTAGCTAACCTGACACGATTGACACCTGTAATACAAACTATATATATATATGGTAGGGTTCCAGCGTGAACAACCTCCCAAGAGCGAACTGCGTGAACAGATTTGGACCCTTGATTTCCTTTTTAGTTGTTAAGGGTAGGATTATAATTATATAAAAAATTAGATTTAAATCATTATTTTAATAATTGAATTAAGTTACATCTTTCCTAATTTAAATTCATTATCCACATTATGTTTTATTTATTAATAAGATAATTATCAAAACAAACAACAAATCACCAGATTTCAATTTTAATTTTTATTTCAAATTTCATCATCAGAATTCAAAATTTGATTTTTAAGATCCACGTAACCTTCATATTTCAACGGTATACACATGTGTACTTGGATATAAATAGAACAGTACACATGTGTACTCAGCATCTTACATATGTGTAATTAGCTACATAATACATACATAGAAACAATACCTGTAAAACTATTTTATATTTAACAAATTACAAGTTCTATAAACAGTCACGTGCAGTCATTCCATTTTTTCCCAAGTCATCTTACATTTCTTATACAAAAGAGTGCGGCATTTCATCGAACACTTGGCGTGCAAACTTACAGACAAGAGAAAGCCCCAAGAGTGTATAAGAAAACTAAACACCATATAAAATTAATCATTAATTCTTTTCAATCCTCTTCTCTAAAGCATCTTATATCACAAAAGTCACCATATAAAACAACATATTGACTTTCCTTTTTTTTATTTTCTCTAATCACAATGACATAACGATCTGTCATACAAACTTTCAATTTTTAAAGTGACCTCTATGTTTAAGAACAGAAAAAAAAAAACGAGATTAACAAATACAAACTCCATAGAAATCCACGAAATAAACAAATATCTTATCACCACCGGATTCCCGTCGTCTAAATCCATTGACCGATACATCTTCTCCCTGTACTATGCGAACATCACCGAAGTAACAGCAATCTGGTCAGTCAGTCAATCAACCATGATTCCCCAATCAACAAAGCTTCCTGAAAATCAATCATGAAGCCGAAAATTTCCGGAGAGCCCCCCTTTTCTGTTTATGAGTTGAACCAATTAAACAATTGAGAAATAGGAAAGGTGATTGATGACGTATATATGTCATTTTATCCGGATGGTTTTTTCATTCCTTTTAACCTATAATTCACCCCTCCCCATGCAAGCTTTGATGTCTCCTCTGTTTTGGTTGATGTCGGCGATGATAAGTGAGAGAGAAAGATATGTGTGTTTGAATAGGAGGTGAATAAAACCTAAATATAGATATAAATAGGATTTATGCAATCAATTTAATATGGAAAATTACACAAATACCCTTTTTCACTTAACTAAATAGTAACAAATAACCAAATAATTACCATCATATCATTCACTTAAAATCTCAAGATTATAAAAATCAAGGGCCCAGATCAGTTCACGCAGTTCACTCTTGGGATTTTGTCCACGTTTGAACCTAATCCTATATATATATATATATATATATATATATATATATATTATGAGCAATTATCATATCCTACCATGGCCAATGGTGTATGTTAGACCTGAGTTTTCCACAAGTAAGCAAGTGTTATCCAAGAAACCGATTAGAAACCCTACCAACAGTAAAATCTCCGGCATCAGAAGCATTGGTAGAAGACACAATATTTGTTGAACCACCATGTTGATTTGATTGAAGAAATATTTGTACGACTACTATTAGTCAACATGATACACCAGAACTCTTTAAATCATCAATGTCAAATAGAAATGTAATAAAGTTGGTTGCAATTTAAACTTGGCATCCCCCTTTTCCAATTTTCACATCACATGCATATCCACATCAGAATAACAATAACATCTTCATCTTCGATGCATAAAATATAAAAATATGAACAACATATGTAAAACTATATAGCTGAGGAAAATTCTTAAGGCCGAGATTGGAGTGTATCCCTGGCTTGTCACGAATTCCCCCAAGATTAGCCGCAGAAACCGCCTGTTGATAATCTTCAACCATCCTAATTGCCTCATAGTATATAGCCTACATTGTAAAATCCAAATCACTTGACCATAAAACTACAAAAAAGGATTAATTGAAACCTAATTGATTTCATCAATAATTGTTTTCACCCTTTCATTTGCTATTCATTCTGGTCTTCGCATTCACTATTAGGTTTTATTTCTATCACAATGGTAATTCAAGTTAAGCCGTATCACAGTAAAACCACACTTATGTTGAAGTTATCAAAAACAAAAATTGAGCCTCTCATTCATAGGATACCAAAATAGGAAATAATTCGCACCTGAGATATAGGGATTCCGGTTACATGCCTATTAAATTAAGCAGCCATGGGGAGGACTGCTTCACAATTGAGGAAATTAAAAGTGAGTGGAAGGGTTATGTACAAGAAAATTAGAAATTCAAACCTGAGTGTAGCCAAATGAAGCTGCAAATGACTACCCAATTCCTTGTGCAGCTGTAGAGATTGAATCATAAAGCCTAATTGATTATACATATAATTGCTTGGACGGTTTGGCGACTGACGATGAATTGGGGGCAAATTTGGGAGAAGGAGATGAATTTAGGGTAAGAACAGAGGATCTTTCGTCTGCCGTCTTAAAATTTGTGGAGAAAATTACTATTATGTACAAGGAAATGCTTTATATAGATGTATAGATTTTAAGAAGTGGATCAATTAACTTTTGGTTTCCTTACTGCTACCGTAACTCATTAGAAAATAAATCATATATAGAGTAATAGTTTAAAACTATTATAAATAACTTAATATAAAATATTGGTGGCTTCCCAGTTTTTGCAGATCAAAAGAATGTAACACTTTTATATAAAGGTTACCTTTCGAACTATTAATACCTTATGAATCCGGCCAAAAGCAGATCTGTAACAGAGCTTGACATCCGAGGCAATTTAACCTGTAGATATAAGTTCTTCCATTGGTTGGTAGTTGTCGACCAAAGTAGATGATTCAAAAAAAATGGCCGACAGTTCCAGAAAAAAGGATTTGGGAGAAAAGCACTTTCCTACTGATAACGTGTTACAAAACATTGGCCGACTAGCGACTAGTATATGAACATAAGAACAAATATCAAAGGAACACAAAGAGAAAGAAAGAATAGAGAATTATTATTCATTGAGATGTAAACTTGCAATACAAAGAACCTCTACATATAGTGTTCTTACACTAATACGAAGAATACGAAGAGACGTGAGTTAGAAAATGGATAGTCACCATAATACAATTTATTTTTAACATAAATTTAATTATAAGAAGTATTTATAGATTTTATAATTATATTGTTTTTATTATTCACTGTATAATACACGCGTCCATAACCTAGTTAAAAATATTTACCGGGGAAGAAACTGACGTGGAAGAAACAGGAAACAACAAGCCGCTGGACTAGCTTGACGCAGGATGGGGAAGCAAGAAACCATAATGCAAGGCCTTACACAAATTTAACTATGTAACCTAGTTGATTCCAACACTTCATTTTGTAGACCATAAGTTTACTTTAGAATATAAAAGTAATTATATTTATTCTATGTTTGCATTTAAGAATTACGGTTATAAGTGTGTATTCTTTTGTTTTATTTGTATACAAGTTTTTTTTAACTCTTTGACATCGCCAAATTCTCAATTGTAAAAACATCATAATGCTCTTTCCTGTGAGAAGTAACTAGTTATAATTAAGAATATGATTTATTAAAACTCTGTGAGAAGGAACTAGTTATACTTAAGAACACAATTTATTAAAACTAACAGTTGTAAATAACATTCTTGTACAAAATTGTCAATTTGATTATATTATTCTCGTATATTACTCACAATCCTTGACACAAATATCTTATTTCCAACCATTGATGCCAAGGGTTTTCATTATTCAGTCAGTTACCAGTACTCAATTTTGATAACTCCGGCAACGGGATCAGCGATGGTTGCGAAGGCTTCTTTGGAGAGATCTAGGGTTCCGCCACACCCGGGACAGTGATCGACGATTTTAACGGTAACTTCTTTACCATCATAGCAAGGATGAGGGAATGGGTTGGTGGCACCCGTGCACTTAACGGTGAACATTTTTCCACAAATGGCTCCATTGTTCCATAAGGGATCACTTGCTGCAGCTATCATCACTCCCTCAGGTGTATTACCGTAACATGCAGATGCTGTTGCAAATGTTAGTCACAAAAGTAATTAATATCAGTATTAGCATCATTTTATGGGGTATTTATAGTCATTTTATTTTACATCATTTTGTTATAATGTGGCATTCATTATTATTACTATTTAAAAAAGATTTATTTGTAAGTATTTACTAATGTAATATGATCTTGTATAGATTTATTATTTAAAAAAAAAAATTTGTAAGTATTAACTAATGTAATATGATCTTATATAGATTTATCAGGAGAGATTGATGATGGAATTAAAAAATATATATATCACATACAGATATAAAAGAACATCATCTTAATTTTTGTATGAAAATAATCAAGGATTAAAATTTTGCTCGACACCCACAAAAAATGGGTTAAACCATGTCGTATTAATTTATACTTATATGCAAACATCTATATATTCACTGATATATGTCAAAATCGACATTTGAAGATAGAATATGTATATATGTTTTAACGTTTAAAGAAAATAAAGAAAAATATACATAATCGTAGTGATCTCCCCACCATACACATTAACATGTGATGTGATAGAGTAGATATCATTTTATGTATATCTTGATACACATAAGATTAGAGACAGTGAGCAACTTACGAGTATATTGCTGGTAGAAAGTGGCTGTGCCTGGAGTTGCACAAGCCATTGAAACAAGGCTACAAACGAGAACAATGCACACTACAGACTTCATTTTTTGGGTATGCAATTTGTATGTGCCAGTATATGCAACTCATATATTTTTGGACCTTTAAATAGAAGAAATTTGTATTCAGTAACGGTAGTAATTATACAAGATAAGTAACTCTTGTAGTAATTACATTAAATTATTTATAAAGAGAGAAAAGAATATCATGCATTAAATAGTAATAAATAGAGTTATTTCTTATTAGGTTATTCTATGAGTTTTTTTTTTCTTTAGGGATGTATATATTGAGGATTATTAATTTTCCTCAAATACTAATGTAGTTTCAAATATTAAAAATGTAGAAAAATAAAATAAAATAAATGAGATGTATGTATGAAACTAAACAAAGATATCTAAACACACTTGCAACTATGTATCTTACTTTCCATAAAATTTAGTAAAAAATATGTTGTTTTAGACGGTGGAAGATCGTATATAATGTAATGGTTCAAGCATCTAAAGGACGGTTTTTTATCACGTGGACACCACGTCAGTATAGATATTTTGAAGCAAAAATAGGTGTAATGGTTCGAGGCCTTTCATGCCCCTCTAATGGTTACGTAACTATTTATAAAAATAATTAAGCCAAGAGTGTAGCTGAATTGTGTAGGAGTGTGCGAGCAATTAGCGTGTTACACAAACTCCCTTTGACTCTTAAATCCCTGAAAACGCCCCAGCGGTGGTAGTGTGCGGCATGAAGTGTTTTCTCAACTAAAGTAAGTTACCAAAATAACCCTTCCCTAAGGGCAGAAAAACTAGAATGAAAACCCACTTAAGTTGAGGAGATTTTGGAAGCTCTCACTAAACACTTGTGTTTCCACGATTTTCTCAATTAGAATAATTAGAATGAAAACCCACTTAAGTTGAGGACATTTTGGAAACTCTCACTAAACACTTGTGTTTCCACGATTTTCTCAATTAAATTACCTATATGGGTGCGTGTGTGTAGGAAAGAGGTAAAGCCAAAACCTCTTTGAATTGTGAGAATTTAGAGAATTCCGACTTTCTGTGCGAGTTTTGCCAACATTTTTTGCACTCACGTAAATTAAAATGTTACCAAAACAGCTATAAAAAATCGAAGCGGCGTTTTCAACCTTTTTAAGCTAATTTAAAAAACTGTTGACATCAACATTTACACTCATTGTAAGTGGTTTCTATAGGTGGTGTAAATCAACAAAAAAACTTTTTTTAAAGTTGATTCCTTTTAAGGTTTTTTGGTAAAAAGCTTGTTTTTGAAAAAATCTCCGGTTTTTCGCTGAGTTCTCTAAGTTCTCACAACTTATAGGAGTTTTCATTTTACGCTATACATATAATCTTCCTTTTCATGTATACTAATATTTTTTCTTTTTGACACGCATCACTTTCTGGTGTCTCCTCATGCTTAAATTATAACATTAAATAATAATTTTGACACGTTATTATATATATATATATACACACACATTCTCCCTCCTATTAAATATTATAATAATAATAATAATAATAATAATAATAATAATAATAATAATAATAATAATAATAATAAAATTTATAAATAACTTTTATGCATGTTATCTGATGACAGCGAGAACCTGCGCGATGCAGTGAAGTGGTCAATTTTTACTTCAATAATAAAATTCAAATAAGGATTAAAAAATGAAAATGATAAGATGAAGGTGTCGGGTATTTGGACTTTATTTTTTTGGTATGCAATTTGTTTGTGCCTATATATACAACTCATACATTTTTGGAGCTTTAAATAGAAAAAAAAATTATGCAGTAATGGTAGTAATTATACAAGACTAGTAACTCTTGTAGTAAATACATTAAATTATTTATAAAGAGAGAAAAAGGATATCATGCATTAAGTAGGAATAAATAGAGTTATTAGGTATATTCTATAAAGGCCTTTTCTTTATTTTTTCTTTTGGGATGTATATATTGAGTATTATTAATTTCCTCAAAACTAATGTAGTTTCAAATAATACAAATCTATCTCTTATACTAAAGCAAAATAATGTTGACTTTTTGACTTTGATGTGGCAATGCTCTTTGGCCAGATATTTATGAATTGAGCGGCAAATCCTTTTTCTCATTCATTCGCCAATTGTGAAACTGCCTATTGTTCAATATAGAAACCTAATTAATTCTCAATCAGTTGAAATTCTTCTCCAAAATTATGAATACCATTCAAACGCCAATTCATTGACGCTTCCTTTTCTTCATTCTATCTAAAAGTTGTATGTTATTCATCCGATTTGAGTCATGGTTTCTTTCAATCGGTGTTTCAGACTTACAATCACCAGCCGTTTCTTTCAATCGGTGTTTCAAACTCTTTGATCATGCCGTTTACAGTTGATTTCAACAGGTATGTTTATCAGACACACTAATTTTAGGTTTTCTGATGTAAAATTGTTCATCAGACACACTATTTTTTGTTGAAGAAAATACAAATTGTATTTTTTTTTTGTTGATTCAAGCATAAATACGGATTCCTCAGGAGCGGGTTGGATTAGTCCCTTGAGTTCATCTCTCTTGCTTCTTATTTGATTGCAAAAACTAGGGTTAGGGTTTTGATTTTTGTTGATTTAAGCACTTACCATTTTTTTTGTTCAATTTGTGTGGTTTCAGGAGACAAGAACGATTGGATATTTTTGTACGATTCTGGATTATCAGTAGGAAAGGGAGGAAAGGGAAATTCTGATGGATTCAAGGAGTTTGAATCGTTTCCAACCAAGGCAGAACGCAAATAGTCTGCTTCGAGCCAGGTTATCTTCATTGTTCTAAAGTCTTTTTTATTTGTTGCAATTATTTTGTTTATGGTAGTATACATTGAGAAAGTTGTAATGACTCTCTTCAATGTTCCATGGCATGACTTAAGCTTATGTATTAACCATTAGTTTGACATCATTGACGTGTAGTAGGCGTCTATTGAGTATGGACTATGTGAAATGCTGAACAAGCACCCCATACGGGCTGAGAATGCACCTAAGTTGGAAAATTTGCTTTTAATATTTCAGAATTTGAAGCTTTTACAACAGTTTCATGCACGTGATGTTCGCGTTCTTGAAAGAGCTGACAATGAAGAACTCTTGTGTTACTTACTTCTGCTGGTACAACCTTTGCGGTTTGAACATTTGGTGGTTTACTTATTATGAGTCAATGATGGGAGTTCACTTCAATAAATTTTAAAGACTTTAACATTTTCTTTTGTTTAAGAAATTAGAGTGAACCTCCCAAATTTAAGAAATTAATAAAATTCACATTATGATACATATAAGTTTATTTTAGTCAGAGCCGTTAAGACACCGAGTAACTACAGAAATATGTTAATTATAGTCGTTAAGAAACTAAGTTTATGTTTTTTATTAATCTTGGTTGAGAATGGGTCAAAATGGCAAATGACTTATTTGCCCAAGGTTGGGTGGGTTGGCAAAAGGGTCGTCGGTCAAATCGAGTTCAGGTTAAAATGGTTTTTTTAGTACCGGGTTAGATTGACCCACAAATGCTTTTTTATCTATTCTTTAAGAATAGTTATATATAAATAAAGTTTTAATTATCCTTAACTCCTTCATGCATTACTAGCGTTTAAATTCGTTTCACATCTTAAGTTATTTAGAATTTTTCTTATTAGTTCTGTATTTAGAAAGATGCCCTTTTTAGAAACTGATGTGGAGCAAACTGAACTGGCCTAGACAGTTATGGAACACTAGGGTGAAGTGTCATTTGTGGGAAAACAAGCGAAATTTAAACACATTTAATTATCAAATAGGCCACCACAACCATCCCATGAAAAGTTCTTGCTAGCCTGCATGCCTGGGCAAGATGGCTTTGTTATGTTGGCCCAATTACCGGGCCTAAGTAGTTCCATTGTTGGGGATTGGATTGCAGATTTCAGAAAATATATATATATATATTTTTTGTGATTTTTTAACCTGTTTTAATTTAAATATTTGGGTTTGGGGTTTTTTCGTTATGTTTTGCATACTTTTGAAATGTGAATTTTTACCGTAAATGTGACGTTTCTTTCAAAGATATTGTTGTTTCTCTATGTCATGCTAGAAAGCATTTAGGCTACTTCTGTCCTGCACCAGAAATCCTAACTCGTAACTGAACCCTTATTTCAACATATATTGTGAAGCACAGGTGCTCTTGAATGATGCAAGCCCATTAGGAAAGACAAGGTATGATTAATTCATTAATTTTCGAATTTTTAATTCAGTTTAATCTATCTCTATTTTTAAAGCAAAATAACTCTGATTATTTGACTATAATGTGGCATAGCTACTTATTCGGAGGTGTACAAATCAGTTTTTTTTTAAACGGTATGTTTTTTAACTGGTTTCGGTTTTTTATGGCACAAAAAAAAAAACATTTTTTATAACCAGTTCGGTTTTTTAAACCGATTTGATACAAAAAGAATTCGACCTGGTACCAACCAGTTCGGTTCGGTTCGGTTTTTAAACCGGTAACGACGAGGTATGTTTTGCCACAAACAAACTGACTAAGAGTATGCAATTAACTGTTTATATTACCCGGTGATTAATTTGCTATTTTTTTATATTATTGTACTATTTTCAAGTAAATGCATTGCTTTTAATTTGATTTGTTCACATTTCTGATGTGAGATTGTTCAACAAATACCCTTGCCTATATCTTTAGACTTGCCAATGGTTCTAATTAAGCCTCCAAAGGCATGCCCCACACTGGAAGTTTACAAGGTAATTTGTCTCTTATGACTAGAGGCCACCAAATGGGTAGGTCATGTGAGTTGCGCAACGGGTCAAAAACAGGTTTGGATTGAAACGGGTCATAATAGACCAAGTGAGGTTAACATTTAAAATCCTTTTTTTTCGCTTCTTTTTAACTTATATATAGTTATGAACAATAAATGGCTAATTTTGATTACAAAAACCATATTTTTCTAATAACGAGTCTGAATAAAATGATTTAGTGTAACCTTAAACCCATTTGACATGTTCTATGTTTTTCATTTGACCCTTTCGAGATAGAACACGACCAAATTTAACCTATTGATTCTTAAATGGATGTAAATTGCCACCTCTACTTACGACAATGATGTTGAAATGTTACTTACCAGTAGTTCCGGTTAGATGTATCAGGTACTGTTGACCCTTTAGCGTTGCTGGAGAAGATATCAAAGAATGGAATATCACAAGATGTTTGGCGAAGAAGAACCGGTCTATAACCGTCGGGTGGGGTTGTGCCCGAATCGGTTAAAAAACAGTTTTGGTTTTTTTTTTTTCAATTTCGATCCTAAAACCAGTTTTTTTTGCATGTAGAAAAATTGAATATCATAATAATGCCATGAAATCTAATTGTGTGTAGGTCATGGAATCTGCACAACAAGTTGGTAGAATGTCAATGCAATAGACCACATATGTCTTTCATGAAAATAATCAATGTGATGAACCAATAGAGGTTAGGTATGCGATTATCGCACTGGTAACGACGAGGTATGTTTTGCCACAAACAAAGTGACTTAGAGTATGCACTTAATTTTTTATATTATCCGATGAGTAATTTGCTATTTTTTTATAATATTGTACTATTTTCAAGTAAATGCATTGTTATTAATTTGATTTGTTCACATTTCTGATGTCAGATTGTTCAACAAATACCCTCGCCTATATCTTTCGACTTGCCAATGGTTCTAATTAAACCTCTAGAGGCATGCTCCACACTTGAAGTTTACAAGGAAATTTGTCTCTTATGACTAGAGGCCACCAAATGGGTAGGTCATGCGAGTTGGGTAACGAGTCAAAAACAGGTTCGGACTGAAACGGGTCATAATAGACCAAGTGAGGTTAACATTTAAAATCTTTTTTTTTTTCACTTCTTTTTAACTTATATAAAGTGATAAACAATAAATGGCTAATTTTTATTACAAAAACCATATTTTTCTAATAACCAGGGAGGGAGTCTGAGTAAAATGATTTAGTGTAACCTTTAACCCGTTTGACATATTCTATGTTTTTCATTTGATCATTTCGAGATAGAACACGGCCAAATTTAACTTATTGTTTCTTAAATGGATGTAAATTGCCACCTCTACTTACAACAATGATGTTGAAATGTTACTTATCAGCAGTTCTTGTTAGATGTATCAGGTATCGTTGACCCTTTTGCCTTGCTGGAGAAGATCTCAAAGAATGGAATATCACAAGATGTTTGTGTAAATGATTTGGGTATAAATTTATTATCTTTATTATAAATTTGACACAACATCAATATAGATTTATCCATATTCAATTGCAGATGTTGTGTCAGTTTAAATATGGATTACTTTTTTTCCATGATGAAGATTTACACATGGAGATAGCATTTTGTGGCAGTTTAAAAGTTATCTTTCTTTATTAAATGATGAAGAGAGGTAAAACTTTAAATCATATTAAAGTTTCATCGTTTTGATGTGTTCTTAATTCACTTAGCTATAAAATGGGTTGAAATAGCCATCTAGAGAGTACTCCAGGACTGTTTTGCTACTATTTTAGCAGCTGACGCGGAATGATTTTTGGTCGAGAAATGGGCTGTAAAACAACTATTTAAAGACTTATAAATAATATAAATAAGGGGAAGCTGGTTTCTTAGCGTTTAGAGCGGTTCATTGTCGTTGCTTTGTTTTATCTTCGCTCGCCAAGTTTGCTTCATATAAAATATATGTGAATAAGTATTTTCAGGATATATGTTCGTCATGTTTGTAATGTAACTTTTAAATCTTCTTACTTTTTATGTGTATTTTAAGGTATTCACATCATTATACCTGGTGGCACTAGCAAGCGGGGGAGTCAAGGTATGTATCTTAGTCGAGCAGATCAATTTGATGACAATGATATGGCTTATAAAAAGGTCAAGATTTTTTTAATTGGTATATTAAAGTGTATAGCCATTTGACGATTTGTGATTTCCGTATTACCTTTTCTTTAGTTCATTGTAATTTAATATTTACATAAGTAATGAAACGTTTCTTTCGTTTCAAAGTTTATGTCAACACTATTAAATGATATAATTTACTTTGAGCCACCCGTATAACACAGTTACACGGGTACTTAGACTAGTGTAGAAAAATAAAATAGAATGAGATGTACGTTTGAAACTAAACAAACAAATCTAAAAATGCTTGCACCAAACATCAGTGACTTATATATAGTTGTGTAGTAAACCAAAAATCAAAACTACTCATTCAATTAAAGAAAATTTACATGGAAGCTCATTAGTGGCTAGGTAGAAATAGTTAGTGATAATCAGGCCAAACAAAAATTTCAACAAAATAAAAAACTACCATTTCTTTTATATTTTTCGACAACTTGTATTCCCTTTTTCCTTTACCTTTTTTTTTCTTCTTACTTGATTAACACTGTTAAAAAATTTAAAGTTTCCATATTTTATTCGTAAACAATTTCAAAACTACTAACCATCTATCTTGATCATACTAACTTGTTCCATTCAATTAAATTCACTCAAACGAATACACTTATCTACGATCAAGACAATAATAGCAATAACAATAATTATATGGTTAATATAAGTATGAATAGAAAAAGACGCCACCATTTAAAACATTATCTTGCGAACAAATTTGTGTACAGGTAATATGCATCACGAATAAGATATCTAGTATTGTATGAATTCACCTATTACGGCATAAGTGTATACCTAGCCAAAAGTATATCTTGGATAATATTGTTACATTCTTTTGAAAAATAACCAAAAATCATCAAGTCCTCATGGTGTTTTATTAACATATGGTAGGAAAAACTTGTCAATTCAATTTCAATAAGCAATCAAAATAATCATATATATATATAGAAAATATACTGCAAAGTCTGTGCATCTAGTCAACACCATCTTACAAATGCATACTACTATTGTATTGTGAAGACAAATGTATTTTATTAACTCTAAAACATGTAGACAATAAACCTTTTAATCACAAAATGTATTAGGTTTATTAGCATAACAAGATTCATGATACTTTTACTAAATAATATATTTACTTTAGTAAATTACTACCTATTAGTCATCTATATACACGAAAATAAACATAAACTAAATCTAAATGCATCATACATTCTATTATGATCCATATCATACTATAGTAAACGGATGTAAAAAAGACTAACACTAACGGAATATGTTATTAACAAATAAACAAGTATATCCTAGCAATGTTCGCAAATAATAATAAACCTTCACTTTGACAAACTCTTAGGAATATCAACATCCTCCACATATGATAGTATTCACAATATACATACCATAATACATATCATATCTACACAGTAATACAAAATTTATTAATAACTAGATTATTAGACCCGTGTACTACACGGGTTTAAGGATATAAATTTATAAATTATTTAAATTTATAATCTTTTCAAAAAATTACATAAGTGAATTTTTTACCATAGATGACGCAATAATCGGTCATGTGTAAAAACTAATTCTTTTAGAAACACACCAACTTTACTTAGAAATTGCTCTATACTTTTATTTATCGTCATGGCAAAACATAAAGCGAGATAAAATTGTCTTCTTTTCAATTTAAATGGAATCCTTCTATTCCGCGGTATTAAACGAAATCTAGGGATAAACGTTCAAGTGCCAGTATTAGTTCCGGATAATATGAGTGTCTCAATAACTTGGTTACCCGGTGATAGGACCTGTAGTCGAGTTCCATTATATAAACCATTTTTTTGAACAATATTTTTTCATAACGTCACTGGAACACTGAACTTTGGTAATTAACAATGGTTTGGCAAGCCTAAAAGTATAACTCTATTTAGAATATCTGGTGAGTATAGACTTGCATCAAAATTATTATGAAGATATTATGTACTTAAACCTGTTTATTATATGAGTCTAATAACATTAAAAGTGTTTTCAAAGCACGGAAGTAAACCGGTTTTCAAATATTGGATTAACTGATTCTTTACCATTTTTATTATTATAATATAAAATTATAATTTATTTAATGGATATTTTAAATATCTAGTAAAAAAATCATTTTAAAGAATAAGAAGATATTATCACACTGACATTATTTGAAATTGTTTATTATAAGTAGAGTTGTTACTAATAATTAACTATATATTTTATATAAGTCAAGAATAAATAATCATTATCTAAGTAAACAATAAAATATTTGTTAGTATTAAGTTGTTAGGGATTTTTTATTGTTTTGTATAATTAATAATAATAATAATAATAATAATAATAATAATAATCTAATGCTAATAAAAAGTATGATTAATTTAAGGATATTTTTATTGTTTTGTATTAATTAATAATAATAATAATAATAATAATAATAATAATAATAATAATAATAGTAATAGTAAATTGAATGAAAGAATGCCATGTGGCATTAAGTTGGGTCTTGTTTTAATATAAGAATACCATGTGGCATTAATCATACTTTTTTATTAGTATTACACATGGTTGTAAAACAAGGTTTCCAAGGCCGAGTACTCCCCGAGTAGTCGCTACAAGGTAGGTTGCCGAGGCGACTTTCTCTAACTCCGCCTAATTACTCGGAATCGATCAAACGCGGTCAAACTCAGCCAAAATCGGATCTATTAGGTCAATTCGGGCCGAGTTTGACTTAAAAATTAATAAAACATAATTTATATGACTATCATATTAAATCATGAACATCATTTTCAAGTATTTTGTTATAAATATTAGTAAATTTATGTTATTAGACATAGATTTAATTTCCGAAAACTAATTTCTTTATAATTTACATGTCCGAGTACTCCCCGAGTACTCTCCGCCTATGCCGAGTACTCTCAACTCCCCGGTCGACCGACTAGGGAGCGCCTAGCGACTTTTACAACCATGGTATTACATAAGCATGCTTGTTGGATATCAATTAAATAATTTTGCATTTAATTATAATTACAAATCTATATCAACCCATGTTGTAGGAGTTTTTTTCCAAAAGAGTGTAGGTGGAAAAATTATTTACCAAAATGGGTGATTTGAAAAATAATTACCAAAATAGATATTTTGCAATGACTTTTTCCCAATTTGGTGACGGTGGAAAAAATATTTACCAAACTGGGTGATTTTTAAAAAAATTATTAAAATAAGTGTTATTTCTTATTTCTTTATTATTAACTAATCTCTTATATTTTTTTTCTTTTTTTTTTCAATTAACCTTAACCTAATATGTTTTTAATCTATTTTCTCCAAACAATTACTCTTTATATTGTATTTACTTTTTAACCAACCAAAATATAATTATTTTTTTCATAACATTTTTTCTTTTATTTCCTTTTACATTTATGTGAGCTAAATCATTCTAATTTTAGAGATATAAACAATCACTAAAGTAGCAAGTTCATGTTCATTTATTTAACGTTAATCGAGCAAACAATCAAACACAAACATGGTTATCTTTTTTTGTAAACGAGGCATGTGTTCATGTTTTCATCAACCCATTGTTAATAAAATTTATGTAACTTTAGGAAATACTATATTATGGGTTTTCATTTGAATTGGTACTCAACTACACGAACAATAGTAAATGAAAAATTAATCTCAAAAAAATAAAATAAATTAAAACAGTAGATGAGAGGTATTAGCACTCGGTTTGTTTTAACATGGGTTTTATTATAAAAAAGAAAAAAATATATATAATAATTAATAAGTTAGTTAAAAAAATCTATATAATGAGTTAGATGGAAGAAAAGAATATAAATGTGATAGGTTGATTAAATAAAAATAGAAAAATTATAACAGATTAGTTAAAAAAATAAAGAAATATAGAAAAAACCCTATTTTGGTAATTATGTTGGGTCTTGTTTTAATATAAGAATACCATGTGGCATTAATCATACTTTTTTATTAGTATTACATAAGCATGCTTGTTGGATATCAATTAAATAATTGTTCATTTAATTATAATTACAAATCTATATCAACCCATGTTGTAGTATATACAATCGATAAGTTCATAATAATTTCCTACCAAAATCGTTTCATGTGCTTATTTTAAAACGCATTGATCTATTCAAAAACATTAAATTTGTTAAGAAATAACATTATTAATATATTTTAAGAAGTGGATCAATTAACTTTTGGTTTCCTTACTACTACCGTAACTCATTAGAAAATAAATCATATATAGAGTAATAGTTTAAAACTATTATAAATAACTTAATATAAAATATTGGTGGGGAATAGATCTTCCCAGTTTTTACAGATCAAAAGAATGTAACACTTTTATATAAAGGTTACTTTTCGAATCAGTGCTACCTTATGAATCCCGCCAAAAGCAAATCTGTAACAGAGCTTGAAATCCGAAGCAATTTAACCCGGAGATATAAGTTCTTCAACCCAAAAGCAGATATAACTACCATTGGTTGGTAGTTATCAACCAAAGTAGAGTGATGAAGGTTTCAAAAAAATCACTACAAGAAATAATGGTAGTAATTACACAAGATTAGTAACTCTTGTAGTAAATACATTAAATTATTTATAAAGAGAGAAATAGGATATCCTGCATTAAGTAGGAATAAATAGATTTATTAGGTATATTCTATAATGTTTTTTTTTTTAATTTTTTTCGTTTGGCATGGTATATATTGAGTATTATTAATTTTCCTCAGATACTAATGTTGTTTCAAATGTAGAAAAACAAAATAAAATGAGATGTACCTCTGAAACTAAACAAACAAATCTAAAAATGTTTGCACCTATGTAACTTTTCATAAAATCTTCGTAAAAAAAGAGTTAAATGCTATTTTAATTCATGTGGTTTGTATCATTTTGTTAGTTTAGTCAGAACGTTTTATTTTTCGCCTATGGGTCCAAAAAGATTTCATTATTGTCATTTTAGTCCACTGGGTTAACTTTATCCATTTTTTCTGTCAACAAAAGGTGTAATTCGGTCATTTTATATGTAATTCTGTTAACTAGAACGACAATTCGGCCTTATAAAATGACCGAATTGCCCTTTTCGTTAAGAGAAAAAATAGATAAAGTTAACCCAGTAGACTAAAATGACAACGGTGAAATATTTTTTGACCCACAGGCAAAAAATGAAACTTTTGTAATAAACTCCAAACCATGGGGACTAAAATGACATTTAACTCTAAAAAATATGTTGTTTCAAATAGTATGTGGAAGATCGTAGGTAATGGTTCAAGCTTCTAAGGAGCATTTTCGGTCATATGCACATCACGTCAACAGAGATATTTTGAAGCAATAATGGATGTAAGAGCATTCACATCCCTTTCCCTGTATTTTGTGAGAGTGGTCTTTATAGTATAAAAAGTTAGTGTATGTGGAGGCGAGATAAAATATTACTATTTATCTATATATTTGAGAGGATACTGTCACTCTTTATAATTTTTTCATATATTTTGAAAGTTGTTTTGAGTGGATGAGAAAGAAAATATAATGATAAAAGTATAAACAAATATTATTTAATTGAAATTAAAGGGAAAATAAAGTTGTCTTTAATATAATTATAGGGTAGATTTGATGGAAAAGATATGGATGCTCTAATGGTTCAAGCCCTTTCATGCCCATCTAATGGTAAGTTAGTTATTTATAAAACAGATAAGCCAAGAGTGCAGGTGAATTGTGTAGGAGTGTGTGAGCAAGTCGTGTTACACCTACCGCCTTTGGCAATCAAGCCCCAAGCCCAAAGTGGTAATGTGTGGCGTGATGTGCGTGAAAGGTTTTCTCAACTAAAGTGAGTTACCAAAATAACTCTTCCCTAGGGAAAGTAACACTAGAATGAAAACCCACTTAAGTTGAGGACATGTTGAAAACTCTCACTAAACACTATCGTATCCACGATTTTTTCAATTAAAGTGGGTTTTCAAAATAACCATTTCCAATATGTATGTGTGTGTAGGATAGAGAAAACAATGTGAGAACTTAGAGAACTCTAACTTTCTGTGCAAGTTTTTCCACCATTTTTTTGCACACACGTAGATTAAAATTTTACAAACGCCTGTAAAAAAAAATTCGAAACGACGTTTTCAGCCTTTTTACACTTCTGTAAAAAGACTACTGATATTAGCATTTACACCCACTACTAATTGTAAGACATTTTACGGGTGGTGTAAATCGACAAAAACCATTTTTTTTTAGATAAATTGATTTTTTTAAGATTTTTGGTAAACAGGTTTTTTTTTTAGAAAAAAATCCTTTTTGGCCGAGTATTTTAAGCTCTCACAACTCTTAAGATTTTCATTTTACCACACACATATATACATATGCTCCCTCTTCATGTATAGTAATTTTTTAGTCTTTTTGACACGTTATTAAATAATATTTTTTCATGTTATTTGGTTTCTTCTCATCCTTAAATTATAATATTAAATAATATTTTTTTGACGTTATTACACACATTCTCCCTCCTATTAAATATTAATAGAAGAACATTAATTAATGATCTTTTATACATGTTATTAGATGTTAGAGGGAACCCGCGTGATGCGATGAAGTGGTCAATTTTTACTTCAATTACAAAATTCTAATAAGGATCAAAAAATGATAATAATAAGATGAAGGTGGCGCTACATTGAAAGAAAGGAGGTGATCGGTCTTTAGTAGAATGATAGAGATTTAAATTTTAAACTTTCACTTTATAACCAATTACGTGGTATAGTCTTAACATATCGTGTTTTAGTATACCGCGTATTAAATTTCAAGCGTTCACTTTATAACCTAATATATTGTATCTTCTTCATATTTTACGTCTTAATATCGTCTTCATATCACGTGGAAATTACATTTTTATCCTAAAGAGTTATATTTTAATGTTGTTGCAGCAGCAACAACAATAATAATTATTATTATAGAATTGATATGTACAATTAATTAATAGTCGAACTTCATTAAATTACAATTTATTAATTAATAGTTGAATTAATGTCATGTGTTAAATTTGCTTAACATGGTTTTTTTTTTTTTTTTTTTTTTGAAAGGTAAATTTCATTCAAAAAACGCTACAGAGAGGCCTCAAAGCAAGGACCCAAGGGCACAAAAACGACACTACATCAAGTTCAAAGGAAAATTACACCAAACATTCCAATCTATATCTTTAAATTTGGACCTATTCCGAATCCAAAAATACGATGTTGTTTTTATGTTCTCCACGACTTCAAGTGCTCTCCGACTTTTACCTTTGAAGATTCTGTTATTTCTTTCATTCCATAATTCCCACATAGTGGTAATAATAATCCCTCTCAAAATGTATCTAGACTGCTTCGTAGTAGTTATTAAATCCACCATCTTTATAAGGTCCGAAACTTTGAGAGCAAAAATAGGAGCCAACCGACACCAATCTTGAATCCCCGAACAAATCTCAGTCGCATAGAAACAACCAGTAAATAAGTGAAGCGTCGTCTCTTCGTCCGAGTTACATAGAGCACACACAAATTCGGCACTGGAACCCCTCGTTTGAGCAGCTCCGTCTTCGTTGGTAGACGATTAATCGTTGCTCTCCAAGCCATTATTTTGCATTTCAAAGGCACCCAACCTTTCCAACTCATATGCCAATTGTTACTCTCTGAAGTATTGCTCAACATCAACTTTTTAGCCATGTTCACCGAGAAAAAACCTTTGTTATTTGCAGTCCACTTCCAGCCATCTGCGCCTCCTCTCCATTCAAAATCGTGTATGTCTGAAAGAAGGCTGAACAACTCGGTAATCTGCTGACACTGTCGCCCATTTCAGCATTTTAACCCCATTAATAACTTGCAATCTGTCTGACACTGTCGCCCATTTGTTCTTTTCGATTCTGAATAGATGAGGATAAATATTGCGAAGCGGTTCGTCATGAAGCCAAGAGTCTACCCAAAAATTAATCGTCGCCCCGTCACCCACAACACCAACAAAGTAGCTATTGAGCGTATTGCCATTCCATATTTTCTTTTCCCCTATTTTAACAATCTATTTCCAACATCCACTTGCCAAAGGAGTACATGGCAACAAAGTCCATGTTCTACTCGACCCGTGACTTCCCAAAACTACTTTCTTCCAAAGGCTTCTACCTTCATTCTTAAAACGCCACGTCCATTTAAGAAGAAGCGCATCATTTACATATTGCAACTTGGTGATTCCCAAGCCTCCCGCCTTCTTTGGAGAAGTAACAATATCCCAAGCAACCCAATTTATCTTTTTATCATCACTAGAACCGGCCCAAATAAAACGCCTCATAATTGCTTCAACATTCTCAATAACCGCCCTAGGGGCTTTATAAAAAGAGAGATAATAAATAGGCAAATTCTCAAGAACCGATTTAATAAGGATCAAGCGCGCCCCAATAGATAAATGTTTAGCTTTCCATGAAACCAATCGATTCTTTACCACGTCGACCACCGAATTCCAATGACTAATTCTAGACATTTTAGCTCCCACTTTAATGCCCAAATACACGAAAGGAAACGCACCTCGCTTACATCCCAAAACCTCCATCATATTATCCACCTCAACGTCATCGGTACCGACCCCGAATAAATTAGATTTATGAAGGTTTATACGTAAACCCTAACATAAATAAAAAACTCTAAGTATTCGAGCCGTACATTGAAGATTATCACGAGACCACTCTCCCATAATAAGGGCATCATCCGCATAGAAAAGATGATTGATATCCGCTACGTTCGCCGACAATCTAATACCTTTGTGTTCTCCAATATCTTTCGCTTTCTCCAACATCCACATCCACGAGTGGCATTCCATGACAATCAAGAATAAAAAAGGAGATAATGGGTCACCTTGACCAAGGCCCTTTTCACTATTAAATTGGAAAGTAGGCGACCCATTAACAAGAATAGAAGCACGACTAGAAACGAGAATACCTTTAATCCAAGTGCACCACCTCGACGGAAAACCCATTTGGTTCATCATAGATAACAAAAAATGCCAATTGACATTGTCATAGGCTTTTTCGAAATCTATCTTCAAGAGAAAAGTCTTTTTCTTCCTTTTTTTCAACCATTCCATAATTTCATTAACCACAAGCGGACCATCAAGAATAAAATGATCAGACAAGAACTCCGATTGAGACTCCGAAATCACCTTTCCCAAAACCTTCTTAAGACGATTAGTAAGGATTTTCGAAATAGCCTTGCTAATCATCCCAATGAGGGTAATAGGTCTATAATCTTTGAGTCCCACAGGCGATTTAACCTTAGGGATCAAAGTAATGAATGCCGAACCGCAACCCGAATTGATGATACCTGTGTTATGAAATTCCTCCAAAATCTTACAGAAATCCTCCTCCAATAGATTCCAAAACCGCTTAACAAAGCGAAAATTAAAACCGTCTGGACCAGGCGACTTGTTAGAACCACAATCAAACACGGCATCTTTAATCTCTTGTTGGGAAAACGTGCCAATAAAAAACAAACCGTCTTGTTCATTAATACGCTTCAAACCCGTGCAAAGAATACTCGGCCGAATGGTGACGTTTCCCTTAAAATGATCTCTATAAAATCTCAGAAGTTCACGCTTGACGAGTGCTGGTTTGGAGATCCATTCACCTCTAACTTCAAGGCCCGGAATCGCGTTTCTCGCTTGTCTACCTTTTACAACATTATGGAAAAAACTAGAATTTTCATCTCCAAGGGAAGCCCACTTACCCGTGATTTTTGTCTGATGTCACGGGATCTAATAAACTCAATCTCTTGAAGACACTTCACGCACTCCGACCAAACCCATAAATCTGATTCTTCTAAAACTTGATGTTCCATTAAAACTTCTAAATCTTCCTTCTCTTGCCTTAGTCTACTTTCATCTTCTTGTTCTTTAAGTCTGCTCTCTTTAATCCATTGTTTAAGTTTATCCCACAGAGCTTTGAGTTTATTTGTCAAGTTCAAATCGGCCGGGCCTATATTACTCCATTCGCCCAAAACAGAGTTAACCGCCTCCATACAACCCGGTCTGTCTAACCATGAATCAAACCACCTAAATGGCTTTGGGCCAAAATTTGTATCAATTAACGAAAGAAGTAACGGTGCATGATCCGAGTTTTCTCTTTTAAGTGCTCTAACATACGCATTCGACCACTTGTTAAAAACATTTTCACATACAAACATTCTGTCAATTCTACTTAATTTACATTCACCACGCCGATTGACCAAGTACGTGTATTTCATACCTTTCAAATCATATTCCCGGAGACCCGCTCACAAAATCATTAAAATCTCTTGCGCAAACCGGATCGAAAACGGAATTTTTCCTCTCGTCTTGGACTCTAACTGCATTAAAATCTCCGAAAATAATCCACCACCCTTGACCCGCTTGAATCACCCGAAGAATTCTATCCCACAAATTCCTTTTATCAACATTGTTTTGTGGAGCATACACGTTTATAAAATTCATGCGACTCTTTCCATCAGATAACAAACCCGAAACAAGTAAAAAATTCGTATCTTTTATGACCAACTCCTTCGAAAAAAACTTCGGATCCCACACGCTAAGGATTCCACCCGAGTTGCCTTCTGCATCAACACTCTCAAATTCATGACCCGAACCACCCCAGTAACTCGACACCAACCCCGACGAAAAATTACTCAACATTGTTTCTTGTAGCCCAATAAACGACACCCCAAATTCAGTCTTCAATCTATTTATCCAACCCGCTTTACCCCGAGAACCAATCCCACGAATATTAACCGACAAACAATTCATTGCTTACCAAATTGTAACCCTTCTTGAATTATCGACTCCTGGATCAAAGTGTCATGTTCAAACAAATTAACTCCCAACTTCTCCCCCAGGGACTTTGTAGCTTCGACCTCGTTAACGTGATCTTGATCATCTCTGGAAACAATTGTTTGGTCATTGTCATCTATAAAAGTCGGTGCACTTACATCAATGTCCGCTTGGTGAGGGGTTGGTTGAGTGTTAAGATCAATCGGCAGGTTCTGCACAACATTAGAATTACAAGCATCAGAATTATGGTTATTAACGTCCAGGCCCGATAGAGGGTTAAGTCCAAAAATATCATCATCCACAAGATCATTAATATCACTTTTGGACTTTTTACCAACTTTTAGACTCTCATTACTACTAGTGTAGTGTATACTGGATCGGCCCACCTCATCTTTTTTATATTTCTTTCTTTTAACAACTTTTTAAATAAAAGGACTGTTATGATTTTCTTCAACTGATTGGTCAAAGTTGAAATTAACAGCAGGAGTGAAGTCATCCATCACATTGTCAACATTCAAATATCCTTCCTTAAATAAAATTGATTGGTCCTCATTATTATCATTAATTGGGCAATGATTTCTTTCCTCCATACCCGGATCGACGTCATCGATGACATCATCGCTGGTAGCAGAAGAATCTTCCGACTGATGTTCCGAATGGTCCTCTGGCGAATCATCCTCCTCCGAATCCTCACTAGCCATAGTTTCGTCTTTCTGTACAGCAATAACTTCGTCGAAATCAGGCACCCAATCACCTAATTCCTCCATCACCCATATCCGAAACTTCCGACTTCTCCAATTCAACGTAATCTCCTCGGAAATTCTGTTGCCATCTCCGACCAAAACACCCACATATTCGAAGGATAAGTCATGATCTCTTTCCGATCTCTTAGCTTTATGAACTACCTTTCCAATCAATCCGCCAACAGCATCAATGACTTCATTAGATAACAGATGCAAGGGAATACCTTGCACCTTCAACCATGCCAATCTTTCGAAGCCCAAAGATTGTCCTTCCCATGAACTCAAGGCTGAAAATCTTTCCTTCATAGTAACCGCAACATCACGAACCGCCAAAGCCGTCTCCACGTCTTCGAAAGATAACAAAAGATCCAAACCGCCTAGATACTGAACTTTGTCGGAACCTGGACATATATTATTCAAAATTACATAGATGTTCTTCAAAGCTTAAACATTAATCATTCTCGCGACTAAGGCTCTCCCATGCAACGCGGAAAACGCATTGACATCGCTGTCAATATTGATAGATTTCCCCATGAGCATTTCTTTAAAGGACCAATCTCCTGATACATACGACCCTGAGTTTGTCCCCGAATATCCTTCCCCATCTTTAGTTTTCGTATCTTTAGTCTTTCTTGGAACCTGCTTCTCTCCGGCAGTATTGATTTCACCGTCTTCTAGCACAAAACGAGCGATATTGAACCATAGTTTACTATCTCCCATACGAATACCCCAAAGATTCTTTAATAATTCATCCTTGTCTTTAACATCTAGCATTGAAACAAAGCCGAAACGGTTGCCTCCCCTATCTCTTTTCCTTGCGATATACAGATCATAAATCTGCCCCTATCTCTTTTCCTCTGGAACATGGTTATAAATTTATAATTTTTTTTTCATTTAAAATGCATTATAAAGTAGTATTTATCTATATTCTCTTTCCTATTAAATAACAATATTTAACAATAATCTAATTTCGATTTAGGCCACACGGGGCGGTTCCCGTGATGGCATTTATAATGCGTGGAAAAACCAAATTTCCCACCCCGCCTCTTTGCTATAACGCGTTATAGTAGCACGGATCGGATTTTCGTTATTTTTATCATGGCTTTATTCTTTTGGTTTGTGAGGGTAGTTGTTGGTTGGGGGGAAATTGTTGGGTGTGGTGGTGAGTGATGACCACCCCCACTAAAAAAGGTTGTGAGTGATGAAAAAATGGTTGATGACATAGCGGAACTTGATTGGTGCTTGTGAGTGATAGAATTCTATCACTAGTGACCACACCCCTCCCCTTAGTGGCTTTATTTTTTAATATTAATATTTTTAGGATATATATAAACGGGATCAGGAGAAAACTGCTAAAAGTGTGAAAACAGTGA
The DNA here is from genome assembly GCF_002127325.2 of Helianthus annuus. Taxonomy (NCBI): domain Eukaryota; kingdom Viridiplantae; phylum Streptophyta; class Magnoliopsida; order Asterales; family Asteraceae; genus Helianthus; species Helianthus annuus. The sequence continues at coordinate 29,968,213 of NC_035435.2, forward strand.
GAACGGATCCTGGCCGTACACATGGCACGCGAAATAATGAAGGGGGAGGGGCTTTTTTTGTCTTTTTATATTCTTTTTTCTAATGCGTCTCACAACACCGCTTCATTTTTTGTGTGTAATATTTTTTTGACGTTTAGTTAGATTCAATAACTACCTGGCGTTTTATTATTTTCTTAGATTTGTCTCGATGAATTGATTGTTTTTGTATTACATAGTAAATATTTTGGTGTTTATGGCGTTCCCAAATTCATTAAAATCAATTAGTAATTCTAACATATTTGCATCCATGGCGTTCCCAAATTCATTATGTACCTTTAACAATTCAAACTTTACAAATTATTAGGTGTTTTTGTAGATTTCACTAGTTGAATTAATCCCATATATGTTATAAAGGTAATTTTTTTGGCGTTGATGTCATTTTTAAATTCATTAGTAATTCAAAAGATTACAACTAAGACGAAATCAAACCAAACTAATAGTTTTCGGTGGATGATATTACATCAGAGATGTACCCATCGCTTTGTTCATCTGATGGACCGATCTATGACCCTAAAAGTCAGTCGAAGTAGTTCATCTTCATGTATGAAGGCGGAATCAACATATATGAAGTACAAAAGCTTATCCTTTCAATTCCTTATCTTTCTATTGCTTTCTAATGAAATTTTGGCAGAGTTTCAGCACCGTAGCACACACATACACTGTTACAAATGATGAACCGCTTCAGCTATATATAGAGATCTAGGGTCGCTTACGTGACAGTCCAAATAAGCGATCCAGATCACTTGTCACATAAGCGATCCAGAGTAATGTCCTAAAAGCGGTCCACACTGTTACATTGCCTAATAAGCGATCCTAACACTATATTACACAATATTTACACTTTGACCCCTATAGACCAATCTTGACTTCAGACTCTTTGTAGACGCAGTCAACAGACATTCCATGCATCAACAGACTCCCCCTTGGATGTTGACGTAGTCTTTTAGCATCTTCAGATCCGTAGTCTTCAGTCTTTGTCTTTTCACCAACTCTGTCTATCATCTCAAGCATTCTTCATAGGTTTCAGGACTGTTTCCTAGCTTTATCTACCAGCTTCCCAATAGCTGTTGATCCAGACTCCCCCACTCACAGACTCCCCCTCTCATTATGCTGGAATCTTGAGATATCTGGTTCAAGCTTTTGCAGTTTGCCTCCGTTGGGAAATATCGTCCAAACCTGTTACTCAACCCATAACATTACAATCTATCTTTTCAAACAATAAACACTAATTCAATCAGCTTTTGAACTCCACTCAAGTTTTCAAGTTCAAGTTAATGACCCTGAATACTTGATTAATCTACCAAGTTCAATTTAATGACCCTGGTTGATCTATTGACGAAACAAACTGATTTTAGTAAAACCATTTTCAAATTTACTGAAAATAACAAGTATCAACTTAATGAACTTGTTTATGACTTTGAAAACAAACAAATTTCCAACAATGTAAGCTCTCCTCGATATTCAGCTCAGAATCTCCTACATCTGCTTCATCTTTCTAGAATCCGACAATCAACTTTCCACTCTGGTTTGTCTAAAATAAAGCAGAAATAAAATCTTTTTGGATTTTAAAATGATCTAAACTAAGAAATGAACTAACAGAAAACTTAAATTGTAGAAAATAAACTATATACAACTTATTTTTGGTGAGCGTGTCAGGGAATCATATCAGCTTTTCAGACAAATTACAAGTACCGTTAAGCTACATTACATACTCAGAATTAAACAATTCACCTCGATTGTCGATATACTGATCCATCTTAAATTCTCATACAAACTTCAATCTATTCAGGATACTGTTTAAGTGTTTTAAGAACATAGCTCATTCATGTGTCCCACCTCTTGAATATACTCCCGTATCCAGAATCCCAATATTCAGTCTTACAGGCAAGAATACTACAATGATGTCTGTACATAAATTAGGGTATGCGAGAACTGAGGGATCTCAGGTCAGAACTTCCGTTCAGCAGAGAGATATCAGCTTCGACTTTCCAGTGTGTTCCCTTTAGAGAATCTTTTCAGCTACAACAACTGATTATCAATTTTATTGTCTAATCAGCTGAGGGCTTTATGCTATATTTCAAGCATTTTGGATAAAGTATTAGCCAAGGACTAGGTCAGAACTACCGTTCAGCAGAAGTCCCGGAATAATACCCCAGACATCATAGAGTATAACCACCTAGTATATCAGAATACGAGACCTTTCAAACGAGATTTCAGGGGTTACCTATATATCCAAGTAGTGTTCCCCACGAATTTCACCAGTTTGAAATTTTAGGTTTATATCCCGAATAAATCTACTAAATGTACGAAAACCTATCGACACATCGTTAGTGAGACTATTTGACTCTTTTTGTCTTTCCAAATCTTTAGCATACTGTAATTGTCTAGCTGATGTACTATCATTTTCCCTATATACACAAGCTCTTTTTCAATTTTATCATGTTTTTGTATTTTTGCATTTTTTACTGTTTTTGTATTTTTCTCAAAATAAACTATGTACAACTAACTATCTATCTCCCCCTAAATACCAAAACATGTAAAAAATCGACAAACCATCGCAGATTGTTTCTCATCTTCCTCCGCAACAGTACTCTCATCAACGCTCACAACCCCATCCGACACCGAAAGCAATTTCATACCATTAAGTTTTAACAAATATTGAAACCGATTTTTATCAAAAGCTTTGGTATGCAAATCAGCTTTTTGTTCGTCAGTGTGGATTTTCTCAATTCGTATCAACGTTTTCTCGAAGCAATCGCGAATAAAGTGATGACGAATCTCAATATGTTTAGTTTTAGCGTGATGTACTGGATTTTTAGTAATATTAATTGCGGCCTCATTATCAACAAACAGAGGTGTGTTAAGAAACTGCAAACCGTAGTCGCGCATCTGTTGCTGTATCCACAGGATCTGAGAGCAGCAACTGCTAGCAGAAACATACTCCACTTCACATGTAGATAACGCCACAGACGTTTGTTTCTTACACTGCCAAGTAACCAATCTCAGACCAAAGAACTGGCATCCTGCAGTTGTTGATTTCGCGTTGATTTTGCAGCATCCGAAATCTGAATCGGAAAACCCTTCGAGTGTAAAATTGCCTTTGCGAGGATACCACAACCCCAATGTGGGTATGCCTTTCAGGTAACGTAAAATCTTCTTCACAATAATCATGTGCGATTCTCTCGGGTTAGACTGAAATCTTGCTGCGAGGCACGTTGGGTACATGATGTCAGGACGTGAAGCAGTTAGGTACATCAAAGAACCTATCATGGATCGATAAAGTGTCTCATCAACCCTGTCTCCGGTGAGATCTGGTTGAATCCCATGATTAGTCGCAAGTGGGGTAGCAGCTGGAGTAGAATTTGACATTCCAAATTTCTCTAGAATATCATGCACGTACTTCGTTTGATGAATGAAAATTCCCTCAGGAAGTTGTTCAACTTGTAATCCCAGAAAGAACTTCATCTCCCCCATTGAAGACATTTCAAATTTCTGCTTCATCACCTGTTCGAAATCTTTGCATAATTTCTCATTTGTTGACCCAAAAATTATATCGTCTACATAAATTTGTACTATCAGAAGATGACCATCAACGACTTTAGTGAAGAGAGTGGCATCCACTTTTCCGCGTATGAACTGATTAGCGAGTAGGTGTTGAGACAAAGTCTCGTACCAGGCTGTCGGCGCCTGATGTAGACCATACAACGCTTTGTCCAGCAGATAAACTTTGTTCTTGTGGATTGGGTCAGTAAAGCCCGGCGGCTGACCAACATAAACCTCCTCTTTGACCTTCCCATAAAGAAACGCTGATTTAACATCTAACTGAAATACTTTGAAATTCTTCCAAGACGCAAATGCTAGGAAAATTCTGATAGCCTCTAGTCGTGCGAAAGGAGCATAGACTTCGGTAAAATCAATCCCCTCCTGTTGACTAAAGCCCTGAACAACGAGTCGAGCTTTGTTCCTTACAACCACTCCTCTGTCGTCCCTCTTACATTTGAAAACCCATTTTGTGTTGATTTTCCTTTGACCATCCGGTAAATCAACCAACTTCCACACACCTAACTTCTCAAACTGACTTAATTCTTCTTGCATCGCTATGACCCAAGTGTCTTCAGTAAGCGCCTCTTTGTAAGTTCTCGGTTCGACCTGCGAGATAAAACAACTTAATGAAAATTCAGTTTGTAAAGGTGCTACTGTAGAATAAAAACATGTTAAGCCCTGGTCAATTTGACGTCTCGTGCGAACGCCCGATTGCAATTCTCCTATTATCAACTCCTCTGGATGATAAGAAAGAGTTCGCGGCATCACTTCGCTTGGAACTTCTACATTTCCTTCCAGATTAGTAACATTCTGCTCTGCATCTTGTTCACCAACTTGGTTTGTTTGACTTGACAACTGGATCTGCTCCCCCTCAAGATCTGAATCACCATGGTCAAAAACTGGCATGTTTTCAGCTTCTTGATCATCATTTACCTCCGACTGATTACCAGGAGCAACTTCATCATCATGTTCACCAGCGTTACTAGGACCTGCTTCATCATCATTTGAAGTCTCCTGAGGTCTTCTAGAATACTCTGCTGGAAACCTGAGCGACGATTCATACTCTCGTAAAATATCCAGCTCATCAAAGAAATCTTCCTCTTCCTCTGATTCTTCTCTCATGTCAAACGATTCCCAAAGTTTGTCATAATGATAACGCCATGAATCACCAGGATTCTGTGGCGGCATAGTATAACCCTGACATTCAACATTCGCTGCTTCAATAATACGCTTTTCTCTTGGAACAAAGACACGCCGTGTAGGACCTGAATATCCAACAAATATTCCTTCAAAGTTCTTTGAACCAAGCTTGCCATTCGGCTCTATTACCATACAGGGTGATCCAAACGGTTCTAGATACTTCAAATTCGGCTTGCGTTTATTGATTAACTCAAAACACGTCTTGTTGAACTTCTTCACAGTAAGAACTCTATTGAGAGTATAACATGCAGCAGAAACAGCTTCAGCCCAGAAATTAATTGGTAACTTGGAATCTGCAAGCATCGTTCTGGCTGTCTCAATTAGCGTCCGGTTCTTGCGTTCTGCAACTCCATTTTGCTGAGGAGTGTACGGAGCACTAAACTCATGCAGTATACCTCTTTCATCACAGTATTCCTCCATCTTACTGTTTTTGAACTCAGTACCATTATCACTTCGAATTCTACAAATAGGTCTCTGGTACAAATTCTCAATTTTCTTAAACAATACTATCAAACTATCAAAGGTTTCGTCTTTTGTTTTCAAAAACATGACCCACGAAAATCTGGAGTAGTCATCAGTCACGACCAAACAATAGGAATCTCCTGTTATACTTTTGACGTTCACTGGACCAAATAAATCCATGTGAAGTCTTTCCAAAGGTCTTGAAACTGAATTGACTTGCTTTGTAGGGTGTGACTTTTTCTTCTGTTTGCCTCTGACACAACTTATGCACTCCCCTTCCAGATAAAAACCTTTAATATTCACTCCAGTGACCAAGTCGTTATGCACTAAGTGATTCATTTTGCTTAGGTGAATATGCCCCATCTTTCGGTGCCATAACCTTGACTCCTTTTCCGTTGCTCTGGACACAAAACAATGAGCCTGACCCGTGGTTGTAGTAGCAACGCTCATGTCTAACACGTACAGATCATTGACTCTTGGTGCCCTCATGATGATCCACTCTTCAGGTATCACAAATCCCGGTTTCAAGATCAAACATTCTTTGTTGGTGAAATGAGTAGTATACATCTTGTCACAGATCTGGGAGATACTCAGCAGGTTGTTCTCCAGATCAGCGATGTAGTTAACTCTCTCAAACGTTATAATGCCATTTGATAATGTTCCTTCACCTATGATCCTTCCTCCTTGATTACCCGCAAAACCCACATAACCACCATTAATGTTATTCACATCATACAACAATGCGGTCTTCCCTGTCATATGCCTTGACGCTCCACTATCCATTATCCACCTGGATACAAGTTTTGGAAGATCCTGCACATAACAAATCATCATTTAAACAACTTCAAGAAAAATGCCGATTCATGCTTCGCAATCCAGGAAGCTCCGGCAATTCAAACTGTTTAGTCAAACATGGTGTCCACCCAGGCCTCATCAGCCTTAGGTGTAACCGTGACTTTAGCAATTTGAATTTTGAAATTCTTAGACTTAAGAGGTGGAAATTGTGCATCATAATCAACCGTAATTGATTCTTCAGCCTTTTTCACCTCAGAAGTTGAAACTTTCTTCTCAACTTTAGGTTCAATTTTAGGTTTCCACACCTGTTGAGCTACTGCAACCCTCTTATAAAATTTATCATTTTGATTTACCAACTTCTTTACGGGTTCAGTTTTTACTGTCAAGTTGTCAATTTGAACATTCTTCTTCCCAACAACTTTCTTCTCAACATACATCGGTGTTTTACCCTTCACATCAACTTTCTTTTGTTGAACCTTCACAGCTTCAGTCTTAGGCTTCACATATGTACACTTTCATGCAATATGACCAACCTGTTCACATCTAAAACAAGTACGAGTATCAGCTACCCTACTCGTGCCCTCAGACTGAGCCTGTGAAGCTCTCTTCTCAAAAAATTCTTTGTTTGATTTTGTAAAAATTTCTTTTTCTTCATCAGCAAGTGAACTCGAACTGTTCACAAACTTTTTCTTTTCGACAAACCTCTTGTTTGAAACATTTCTTTTCTGGTATGATTTACCCCCCTGATAACCACCCGACCAGTTGTTTCTGTTGTTATTGTAAAAACGTGGTGGATAAACAGTTTTCTTGTTGTAAACCCTCTCTTTCTTTCGACTCAGATTGTTCACTGCTGACAGCTCGACTTCAACAAGTTTGAAAACATTTGTCAATTTATTCAAATTAACAAGCTCTAATGGAAACTCAGAATCCGAAAACAACTTATCCGATCCCGACATCTTGTACATGACAAGATCAGATTCATCATGTAAGTTGTTTTTGGACTTTTGCTTCGGAATGTATTTATCTAGAAAACACCCATCCTCCTCAGAAGTGTCACAATCCGGCTTAAGCACTTTGTCTATCACACTTTTCACCACATCATTTTGGACACCCTCTTCATTGGAAGACGTGAACGTGACATCAATGTTCTCAGGAAGTGTAACATCACTTTCTTCCTCAATTTCCACCAAACTAGACTGCTTTTTCGTGTAGTTGTCTAAAATCGGCGGTGGAACTTTGTGAAACCCTACACCCGTTCCATCAGAAAACACATCCTCACCAGCTTTGTTTTTCCCTATAGGTTTGGGAACAATATGCTGCAAAACAAAGCTAGCTGAGCTATAGCTGTTTAATTTTAACTGAATTCTTTCATTTTCAATTTCAATTTCTTGAACTTTATGTTTTAGTTTAGCAATTTCATCCAGTTGTTTGTTAATTGATTCTTCTTTTAATCTCAAAACAGCTCTCAGATGTTCATTTTCTTTATACGTTTTACCATTTCGATCATCACTATCTTTGACAATGCTTTTTCATTTTTCAAACTTTTCAGAAATTTGTCGATTCTCAAGAATTAACTTTTCATTTTCACATTTAATTTTCTCTCGTTCAGTTTTATCATTTTCAATTTGAGTTGTTAATTCTTTGATTCGTTCAGTTGAAGCTTTTACTGTTCTGTCACGACTGAGAATCTGATCCTCAACATTTCTAACCTTCGTTGTCAGATTCTTAATTTTCTCACTGTTTAGATACGTGACAGTGCTACAAAAATTGCATTGTTTAGTGCAATTTTTGCAATCAGCATTTCCATCTATTTTGTTACCTAACACATTCGTTGACACATTTTGACTGACCTGATCCTTTGACTCAGTAACAGAAACAGGATCTACCTCGAGTGCTTTTGCAGCTAGCACCTTGTCAGCCGTATTTCCCAGGTTCTCAGCTGTCAATTCCTGTGTAGTATCGATCAAACCAGTATCAACCTTCTTTACTTTCTCAATCTCTTCTTTTTCTTTCCTCTCTTTCTCTTTTTCTTCTTCAATCATCTTTGACGTTGGTGTTCCCCACCACTTGTGCTGCCAATACTCATCATCTTCTTTAATCTCCTTGATTATAGCTTCCATATCAAGTGTGTTGTCATCAATCGCAATGTTTCCATAACAATCAAGATAACATTCCCTATCTGGATCCCATCTATTTACTCGTCTTGCTTCCAGATAAACACGAGAGATCCTCAAAATTCTGTTTTCAGCAATCATCTTTCGATAACAATATTTTTGTTCTTCTGTTCTATCTTCTTTCCATGGAATTGGTTCATCATCATTTGCCATGAATGCGTAACCAACCGCATCTTCTTCCGGTAACAATTCTTTACTCCAATCATACCCCTCGTCATCATAAATCACTGCCAAAGCCCTTGATTTATCTCTGTTATCATCAGACTGCTTCAATCTAGGCGGCTCGGATTTATTCTGATGGTAGATTGCCTTTTTGTAGTAGTCGTCTCGAAATGGATTCTCTGACTCATCAGCATACGCATTTCTACATTCCCGTTTGAAGTGACCCTTCTGCTTACACTTGAAGCATGTCACCTTTGATTTGTCGAATCCCAACTTTGTAGATGGACCACCGATCGTTTTCCTCCCAGTAATCTCCATAAAGCGTTGTGCACGTCGAACTGCACTTGCCATTGCCCAACGAATATCGATCAGTTCCATTTCTTCGGGATCTATCTGATCGTAATCTTCTTTCGTCAGATTTGTGTTCCCGATCTTACCAGCCACCAACCCTTTATAAGATTCTAGCACAGATGCTAGAAAAACCATTTGTTGCTTGGCCGACTCTTCATCAAAATTCTGTGCGTTCTTCAGATCTATAGCAATGTTGCACGAAAACTTCGCATCAGAACGATTTGCAGAAGACGTAGATCCACTGTGATAACCACTGTGGCTTTCACTGCTTGAACTACTTTGACTTTCTTTGTTTGCTGAAGAAACATTCTCAGCAGAAAATGCAGTTTTTGGAGAGGTAGCTTTCGGGATCAAGCTTTTTGGATAATACAGATCCAGATTCTGCTGATAGGATGAGTGATTGACTTTATACGTCTTTTTCAACTCTAGCTCATGACTCTCTAGTCTTTCAATCACCACATCTGGAGTCAGATTTTCTGGAGCAATAGTGTTCTTTAACATCAACGCATAATACCTCCAATCCATATCATCAGGTAATGAATCAAATAACTTGTCAACAAGTTCTTCTTTTGGATAAGTGATGTCATGTCGTGCAAGCTCCAGTTTTAGATGACCGAACCGTTCAATCATTTTGCTCACTGATTCATTCTTAAGACAACTAAACATGTCAAACTCTTTTTTAAGCAGTTTCGTCTTATTTTTTATAATCTCATTACTCCCTATACACTTTTTCTTGAGTTTATCCCATAAATCTTTAGCATTGGAGTAGTCTATCAACGAAATGATATCTTCCCGCACCGATTGAAACAATAATGCCACACACTTTTGCTCGGCGACAAAACCATCAATTTCTTCAGCTGATCTCAATGCTTCGCCATTCTTCTTTCCATTAGCATATCCAGTTTTCATACTCTTCCAACTGGGGAAAGCAAATGCCATTAGCCAATCTTCGAACTTTGTTGCCCACCTGCTGTAGTCTTCTATAGCCATCAGCTTAGGAGGTTTGTTAAACGTTCCAAATGCACTTTCGGACTCCCAAGCTTCTTTCTTTTTCTCTTTAGGTTGATTCTCGTTCGTATTGTTCGATGTCGAATCGTTGTTTCCTGAACTTCCCGTGAATGCGTACATATCGCTAAATGGATTCAAGAACATATCATCCATCATGAACGTACCTGCAAAATCAGACAACACTTAGAAAAGCTTTGATTTAAAAATAACAGAACCACAAAAGTGATCCTGTTTGTACAGCTTGACAGAAAAGCGAGTCAAGAAATATCCTTTCGAGCGGACCACAAAGTGTAATTTCGAGCGAACCACAATTTGACAGAAAAGCGATCCTACTATGTTCGTTCGAGCGGACCAGAATGTGTCCGTTCGAGCGGTTCAGCAATGTCAAATAAGCGATCCAAAGCGTGATCGTTCGAGCGGTTCAGAATCGTTCGAGCGGTCCAAGATACGTCCGTTCGAGCGGTCCAAGATACGTCCGTTCGAGCGATCCAAACTGAATATTGTCTGAAAAAACGATCCAAATTGGTTTCTATGAGCGATCCAAAGGATAAATTTCGAGCGATCCAAGAAACGTCCGGATAAGCGGTCCTAATGTCCGAAAAGGCGATCCATTGTTTTTAGCCTGTTTTTACCAATTTTAGTCCGTATTTTCACCTGATTCTTTCTAGGGTTTGTTAATAGTGAGTTTTACACGTTATACTCGAATTTCAGACAATTTTGACCGTTGGAACCACTAGAAACTGAAAAAGTATGAGAGAAAGTGAGTAGAAAAGAGAGATTTCTGCAGATCTATGCTGTCGTAGTATGAACTCCTCGTCCTGAGCTCTGATACCACTTGATGGACCGATCTATGACCCTAAAAGTCAGTCGAAGTAGTTCATCTTCATGTATGAAGGCGGAATCAACATATATGAAGTTACAACAGCTTATCCTTTCAATTCCTTATCTTTCTATTGCTTTCTAATGAAATTTTGGCAGAGTTTCAGCACCGTAGCACACACATACACTGTTACAATGATGAACCGCTTCAGTTATATATAGAGATCCAGGGTCGCTTATGTGACAGTCCAAATAAGCGATCCAGATCACTTGTCACATAAGCGATCCAGAGTAATGTCCTAAAAGCGGTCCACACTGTTACATTTCCTAATAAGCGATCCTAACACTATATTACATAATATTTACACTTTGACCCCTATAGACCAATCTTGACTTCAGACTCTTTGTAGACGCAGTCAACAGACATTCCATGCATCAACATCATCACTTTCTTCAGACTCATCATCATCATCATCTTGTGCATTGGCATATAACGCCATAATCTCGTCTCGTCTTTGTTGCATCATGTAATTAAATATCATCACAACCCTGGATCTTGCATCGTTCGAAGGTGCTTAATCACGGAGCTGTTCAAGAAAATGTAGTCTATCTGTGTTCAGCATTTCATCCATTGTCAATGAATAATCCACCTCGTGTTGATAGGTCACATTCACCGTTCTTGATTTTGATTGTTCATCCAAACTCCAATTGGTAACTTTTGGTAGATCATTATCGTCAACATCATCATCATCTGCTGGAAATTTTCTCTTCAATCTTCTTAGAGGTAACTTTGTAGAATAGTAACCAAGTTTTTAAAGTGTTCTAATTAGCTCACTCAAGTTTCAAATCTGTTCCAATCCGGTTACTCAACATTCATTTTTTCATTAAAATTAAGGGTTTTTTCATCCATTTCATAGGTAACCATGGTGATGTAGATTTTTGTTTCTTTTTTCTCTTTTATTTGATGCTAACGTCGAGTGATGACGTGGATTGTAACTTGTTTTTTTTTTAAATTTTAATGTAATTAAAGTGTTTTTATTTTTAATACATTTAATTTCATATATTAAAATAATCCAACCACGGTATCTTATACTTCATTTTTTTTCTTGACACATGGAAAAAGAGACATGGCTCGATTTGAATGTTAACTTATCTAATTGAGACAGAAGTGATATGAGCGACCTAATTAGAACAGTTTTAAAACTTGGTTACTATTCTGTGACATTTCCCCATCTTCTTATTACCATTCTTGTCCTTTCACAATCGTAGGCCAATGGAAACCCAAGGACCAGAATATCCCTCTGAACGGCTTCATCCTGTCACACCCCAACCAATAGCGGAAACATCGGGATGAGACGAAGTGTGAAGATTGCTCGAGACATCATAACACTATTTGTGACGATAATTAAATAATTCCCATTTCATTTCATAACTTCAAATTGTCAACATTACATAAACTCAAGTAACACAAGTTCAAAAGAAATACATAATAACATAAGCAAAATTGATACGACATATTAACCTAACGTCTATATGTGTATCTAGGCATCAACGCTACTTCTTTTCATAGCATCGTCATCATCAACCTGTAACATGTTTAAAATACAATTCAATGCAAAAGCAAAGGCGAGTATACAAGTTTGGTACGTACATAACAAAAGATAAGTTTAAACAATTCCTCATAGCAAGCATGTGATTCAAGATAAACGATAAATATGGCATGTGTCTAACATATCAAACCAAGGAAACGCAACATGCTCATGACATTACCTCAAGTTTACGGGCGGGTCGTTAATCCTATAGCGCTACATATGTCACGATTTGGCTCGTACGAAGTTAATGATAAGTTCAACACATAAGTTTCACCCAAGTTTAAAGTATCAAGCAATCACGTATACAAGCATGTTATAGGAATGTTCATGTGTTTAAGCAAAATGTTCAAGTGTAAGTTTGTTGATAGGTAAACATGTTACACCCCAAAAGTGGTAAAAGTAAAAATGGGAAATACGAGTATACTCACGGTGTTTGCAAGCTCTCCTACTTGAATCCCGCGAGTGAGTTGGTGGATGGATTAGTTTGGAGCACCTAGTCCTTCTACACGAGGAAACATAGGTGTGTGAGTTTGGCGTTTAACGGAAGATTATGAAATTGGAGTTTTAATCATAACATAAAGTAGAATAAAGTATGCTACGAAAAGTAATCATCTTTAACTTAGTAACCCTTGTATGACACTATGTAACCAATATGGTTAGAATGTTTTCATGGGTAATATGCCCATTAGACTCATACTTGGTGTTTTAGGTCTTAGATGATATTCTACTACTTTAACATATAAACACAAGTTCAGCATTAAAGGTTCGAATGAATGTATACATATATTTAGGTTGAGTATTATATGTTACTTAGTCCAATAATTCAAATAGGAGGTAGAGGATTAGAATCCTCATCTAGGCACCTCCAGTTTTCATGGAAGTCATGTATGGGGTAGGAAGAACATGCTTCCATTTAGGGACCCCTTGAATGTTCACCACTTCACTTGATGTAAAAACAACTAAGGAGGGTCACGAACTAGGATTAGTACAATAATACAAACAACCTAACTAACGAGAAATCATCAAATCATGTGAGGATTTTATGTTGGAACAACCCAAGTTGTTACATAATCACTCTTCATCAAGAACCAAGCTTGAACATGACTTGTGGGTGAAATACCCTCATAAAACAGAAAGTATTTGAGGTTTTAACCTCTGATTTATAGTGTCTAAACCTTGTTTTTAAGCTTAACCAACCATAAGAGGGGTTGTAAGCATTAGGACATAGGCTTGAGATGTGTTAGACACAATTTGGGTGAGTTTAAACAAACTTTTGAAGAACTTGAAACAAAACAGAAAGTTTGTGGACAATTTCGGAGCAATTCCTGGTCTGATTTCTCCAAGGAGAAGTCAAGGAATCAAACTCCATGATTATCCAAGCAAGTAGGAAGAAGAATCGAGTGATTTCGTTAAGAAATGAGCAAGTTATACTCACTTTTGTGCAAGAGTATGAATCTGTCCGAAAATGCAGATTTGCAACTGATTTGAGAGTGAATTTGGAGTGGTTTGAGAGTGTTGAAAGTGTAGAAATGCTTGGAGAAGGTGTATATTTATAGTGGAAGAGTTTGAGCATGATTGGAGGTGTTTAGAGGTGGCTTAATGGTGATTGGGGAGTGTTAGAAAGTGGGATTTCGTGCCAATTCGCGTAGATCAGCAGCTGAATGTGTTTTCTGCGAATCTGAAGCCCATGCGAGCCGCGTAAGGGGACAGGGTAAGTCCACGCGGGCCGCGCGCCTTTAAGTTTCAGGGTATAAGTTTCATTTATTACAATTTGGCCCCTAGAGTTGTGTATTTGATGTTTTTAGGGTATTTTAAGGGCCATATTTGTCACAAAAGCATAGCTTAAGATATGATTAAGTATGAGGAGTATACCAAGTAAAATCAAGTGTATAAGTATCAAAATCAAGTGTCGTTCACGTTCAAAACATGCTTTAAGCCTATGTTTAGATTAATTACAAGTTTAGCACATAGTTTCCAAGAATAACGTTCAAGCACAATTTTGATTCACTAATAGAACATACGAGCATAATTAGAGTGCGTACAACATAAATGTAACAAAATACAAGTTTCATAAATGATCCAAGTCTCAGTTTGACAATGACTACAAAGAAAGTAACGATTACAGGAATACAAGGTTTCCAAAAATAGAAATACGAACAAAATTTCTATAAATGGAAAGTTACAAAAGAGTCGGGCGTTACAGTCTCCCCTCCTTTGGGAAATTTCGTCCCGAAATTTAGGAAGATGTAGGGAAAAGATGAGGATACTTCTCCTTCATATCGCTCTCGAGTTCCCAAGTAAATTCAGTGCCACGTTTTCCTTCCCATCGAACCTTGACGATAGGAATTCGACTGCGCCTCAATTGCTTGGCTCCTCGGTCCATGATTTCGACTGGTTTTTCCACGAAGTGAAGTGTTTCGTTGACTTGTAAGTCTTCGAGAGGGACGCGTAGTCCTTCGTCAGCTAGACATTTCTTTAAGTTGGATACATGGAAGACAGGGTGTACATTGCTGAGTTCTTCAGGCAGGTCCAGTCTATACGCAACCTTGCCAATCCTCTCGAGAATTTTGAAAGGACCAACGTAGCGAGGTGCGAGTTTCCCTTTCTTGCCAAATCGAACCACGCCCTTCCAAGGGGATACCTTGAGAAGCACGAAGTCACCTGTCTCGAACTCCAAAGGCTTGCGATGCTTGTCAGCGTAACTCTTTTGTCAGCTCCTGGCTTTCAATAAGTTGTCTCGAACCTGTAAAATCTTGTCCGTCGTCTCTTGTATAAGCTCGGGACCGGTGATTTGAGCTTGACCAATCTCATGCCAACAAATAGGCGAACGACACTTGCGACCATACAATGCTTCGAAAGGTGCCATTTGAATACTCGTGTGATAACTGTTATTGTACGAGAATTCGACCAAAAGCAAGTGTGAATCCCCGTTGCCACCAAAATCTATTACGTATGAACGAAGCATATCCTCTAGGGTTTGGATAGTACGCTCGGTTTGACCGTCTGTCTGAGGATGGAAGGCAGTGCTAAGGTTGAGTTCAGTACCCATAGCAGATTGAAAAGTTTGCCAGAGGCGAGACGTAAAACGAGCATCGCGATCGGAAATGATGTCAATGGGAATACCATGACGACAGATTATCTCCTTAGTGTAGACTTTAGCCAATTTCTCGACCTTGAAATCTTCACGAATGGGGAGGAAGTGAGCTGATTTGGTCAATCGATCAACGATCACCCAAATACTGTCATGTGACAACTCGAACTTTAGGCTTGCTTGATGTAACGTTTGTGCACGATATGTGATTTTATAAACCCGAATGATTAATTGATTTCATGATATATGTTATGTTATATGCATTATGTGTGTATGTATGTCGTATGTATGTGAACCGGCCACACAAAGCCCTTGGGGCCACTCCTTGTTCTCGGGTCCATTAGACAACCGAGTGGGCTCGGCCCACTCCCCATTCGCAACACAAAACCGGAACAAGGGGCTTGTTTCACCATTTTTGCAAATCACAAACACACACACACAAACCCTAGAAGCTTTGCTCTCTCTCGGCTTGCTTGGAACCCGACGGCACACACACACACACTTTGAAGCTTGTGAAACGAATCGATCCTCTACCTTCATCCGGTTAGTGATGATGTTATGTTTTTGGATTATTTGTGATATTATGTGATTGCTATCATTCTGTTAGGTGATGTAACTAAGGTGTATGCTTGTAATATTGATTGGTTGTTGATGTTGGATGCGGGTACTTATAATAGTGATGTTTGTTAATCGGATAACATGTACGGTTACGTTTTATGCTCGACTTATTGTTTGATTCGAACCGGTTAGGTGCATGGTTATAGGCTGTCATGAAATTGATTAATCAAAAAAAAACGTTTCTGCATGATTCGGTTTAGGCTGTTTGATGATCCGATTGATTGTTATCTAGGCTGTTTTGTTTAAGCATATGAACATGTTTGAAGATTGCTATGAAACTGCTATTTTCGGTGTTTGATCTGTTTCCGAAACTGTTGAATATGTTTGCTGAAATCACGGAGTTTAATTGACTAGAATTATGGAAATCAGTTACACAGCCGGTTGCGACTCAGATTGCGAGTCGAAACCCCCGTCTCGACTCGAGAC
The DNA here is from genome assembly GCF_002127325.2 of Helianthus annuus. Lineage (NCBI taxonomy): Eukaryota > Viridiplantae > Streptophyta > Magnoliopsida > Asterales > Asteraceae > Helianthus > Helianthus annuus. Next base: position 29,984,493 of record NC_035435.2, read on the forward strand.
CACAAACAGCACCAGCCGAAACCACGGTTGCGAGTCCCGTTGCGACTCGTAACCAGACCATGATGAACCGAGATCTCCATTGCGACTCGCAACCAGCTGTTGCGACTCGTAATCTCCGGTTGCGACTCGAGATCTCCGTTGCGACTCGAGACCACCCTTTACACGCACACTGTTGGGCCTTCACTGTCACGGGCCCAATCTATTGAGCCCAACGATTTGAATTGTGGACTGTTTTGCTAATGGACTTGTATGTGTTTGCTACTTGGGCCGATTGGGAATCTGGATTGTTATATTATTGGGCTGCTTATGTTATTGGACCGGGCATTGTTGGACTTAGACAATTGGATCCTCACATGCTATGTCTTATCTGCTTACGTGCGTACATGTTTGCCATGACTATACGTGATTACTACATACGTGTTATATACGAACCTGACTCGTATAACAACCATGCTAGGACGTGATTGACAAATTACTAGCTTATCTATACTCTTTGTGTATCTGCCGAGCAAACCAAGGTGAGTTCACACAGCCAAGGCATGGGATTCCCGGGTTGGGAATTGGGTTGGATATGTTGAATTTGGAATGATTACTCGTACTTACGCATATACCAGACTATAGACCATCGTCCTCAGGTTAGTCAGGACACGTTACGTAAAGCCTACGTAACCCAGTATATTTGCCATATGTCTCCCGGGTCGGGAGGACACGTTACGTAAAGCCTACGTAACCCAATACCATTCACTGGCTTCCAGGTCGGAAGGCCACGCTGCGTAAAGCCTACGTAGCCCCCACGCGTACCACTGTCCTCGGGGAAGGGCACGTCACGTAAAGCCTACGTGACCCTGTACGTATTCCTGTTCTCGGTAAAGAAGAACACATGGTCGGAAGTTAGTCTAGTAAGTACCGTTAATGAGAAGCCCTCATTGACCAGGATGAACATGGGAAGCCCCCACCTTTATTACACACTAGTATGGGAAGCCCCCACTAGCTATACTTATGCATTACACAATGAACTTACTTTCTGTGAACTCGCTCAACTAGTTTGTTGATTATTTGCTGCATGCCTTGCAGGACCTTAGGTATACTTGGAGCTTGCACAGGGAAGAGCAGGTCGTTGTGGGCAGATGGATCGTAATGATGTTGAACTCATAACTCGTAAAACTATTTGGATTTACTTTACTATGCTTCCGCTACTTAAAACAGTGTTTGGTTTTTGAAACATCAATCATGTCATGGTGACTTATATTAACTACTTCTATTATTAATTGCTATGGTTTGATATGATTGATGGCTTGATCCTGGTCAGTCACGCTCCCGAGCGGTGGTATTCCGCGGGTGGATTTTGGGGGTGTGACAGATTGGTATCAGAGCCATTGGTTATAGAGAACTAGGTTTTAATATGGGAAAACGTTTTTATTAAAACCGGACTATAACCAGAACAGTGCTCTCAACGATCCACAACGACGCTTCGCTCCACGTGCAAGACTCGACATCCTAGGTAATAAGGGTTATGTTATGTTTATTGCCTGTTTGCTAGAACTGCTTAGAACTTTGCTCGCATTACGCTTAGATACACATGCTTTGATTTCATGAGAACACCTATATGCCTACGCTTTTCTGTCATCGCCCTACTCGCGAACCATTCTTATGTATGCTACTTGTTACTATGAAGATCAATGGCCGCACGAATTAACATGACTCAAGCCCAGCTAGAGGCTCTCATTGCTGCGGCAGTTGCAGCCGCCCAAGCAGGTCAACCCGCTCAGCAGCAGCCTGGGTGCACCTTCAAGAACTTCATGGAATGTCGTCCTAGCTCGTTTAGTGGCACAGAGGGAGCAGTTGGACTCCTCCACTGGTTTGAAAAGCTCGAGTCGGTTTTCGAAATGTGCGAATGCCCTGAGGCTCGCAGGGTGAAGTTCGCCACTGGCACACTTGAAGGGATTGCGCTCACTTGGTGGAACGCACAAGTGCAGATCTTAGGGTTGGCAGCTGCTAACGCCACCCCATGGAACGACTTTAAGGAACTCATCAAGCGTGAGTATTGCACGCGGGAAGACATACACAAGCTGGAAGATGAGCTTTATAACTTGAAAATGGTTGGATCGGAAATCGAAGCGTATACCAAACGGTCCAATGAGCTGGCCGTTCTGTGTCCAACTATGGTAGACCCTCCATACAAGCGCATTGAGTTGTATCTCAAGGGATTGGCGCCAGAAATTCAGAGCCACGTGACGTCGGCTAATCTCGAAAACATTCAGGAAATACAGCGTCTCGCTCACCGTATCACCGATCAGGCAGTGGAACAGAATAGATTGCCCAAGCGTGTTAATGCTATTGCTAACGTCACCACCTCAGTTACTCCTGCTACATCTGGTGACAGTAAAAGGAAATGGGATGGGGATTCCAGCAAAGGTTCAGCATCTGTTCAGCCACAATCTCAGCAGCAGAAGATCGATCACTATCAGAGTCCCAGTCAGCAATCCTCTAGTGGTCACAGACAGAGGAGATATCAGGGTAGTCAACCCAGGTGCCACAACTGCAACAGGCATCACCACGGCCCATGTAACAAGGGTCGCTGTCAAAGGTGCCTTAAGATGGGTCACGAGGCCAAAGACTGTAGGAGTCCACGGCCTGCGAATCAGAATCAGCAGCCTCAGCAACCAGCTCCACAGAACCAGCAGCAGCAACAGCAGCCACAGCGTGGAAACCGGGGGTGTTTCCAGTGTGGGGCTGAAGGTCATTTCAAACGCGATTGTCCTCAGTTAAACCAGAATCGCAACAATAACAACCAGGGCAACGGCAACAACAACGGCGGAAACAACAACAACAACAACGGCAATGAAGCTCGTGGTCGTGCATTCGTGCTAGGTCGAGGTGACGCAGTGAACGATCCCAACGTTGTCATGGGTAAGTTTCTCCTCGACAATATTTACGTTACTGTTTTATTTGATTCGGGTGCGGATACAAGCTATATGTCTGTGAAAATGTGTCAACTGCTAAAACGTGCACCAACACTTTTACCCACCAAACATGTAGTAGAGTTAGCTAACGGTAAAAGTCTAGAAGCCACGCACGTAGTTCAGGGTTGTAATCTTATCCTAGCTGGTCAAGCCTTTTCTATTGATCTCATTCCCATAGTATTGGGTAGCTTCGACGTCGTGATTGGGATGGATTGGCTTTCCCAACACCAGGCCGAAATCTTATGCAGCGAAAAGGTTATTCGCATTCCTCGTTCGGGTCAGGAACCTCTAGAAGTTCAAGGCGACAAGAGTGGTGCTGTGGTTGGCATCATCTCTTTCTTGAAGGCTCAGAAATGCTTACGTAAGGGGCACACTGCCATTCTGGCACTAGTTTCAGATGCATCGACGAAGGAAAAGAAATTGGAGGATATTCCGATTGTACGTGATTACCCTCAGGTGTTTCCTGAAGACTTACCTGGCTTACCGCCTCATCGTCAGGTTGAATTTCAGATCGAGCTCGCTCCAGGAGCAGCACCCATAGCTCGCGCACCATATCGTCTAGCTCCATCGGAATTGGAGGAATTGTCAAAGCAACTGCAGGAACTCTTGGAAAAGGGTTTCATTCGTCCAAGCTCTTCGCCTTGGGGAGCTCCAGTACTTTTCGTGAAGAAGAAAGACGGTACGTTCAGGATGTGCATCGACTACCGTGAACTCAACAAGGTGACGGTGAAGAACCGTTATCCTCTTCCACGCATAGACGACTTATTCGACCAATTGCAAGGGTCGTGTTACTACTCGAAGATAGACTTGAGGTCTGGGTACCATCAGCTGAGAGTCCGGGATGAGGACGTCTCCAAGACTGCATTCAGAACTCGTTACGGTCACTACGAGTTTCTCGTCATGCCATTCGGGTTAACGAACGCGCCTGCGGTATTTATGGATCTTATGAACAGGGTGTGCAAACCCTATCTCGACAAGTTCGTCATTGTGTTCATCGACGACATCCTGATTTACTCCAAGAGTCAGGAGGAGCACGAGCAGCATCTTCGCCTTATTTTGGAACTCCTTCGGAAGGAACAGTTGTACGCCAAGCTTTCTAAATGCGACTTCTGGCTTCGTGAAGTCCACTTCTTAGGCCACGTGGTAAACAAGGATGGGATCCATGTCGATCCATCCAAGGTAGATTCGATCAGGAACTGGCCTGCACCGCGTACGCCAACGGAAATACGCCAATTCTTGGGTCTGGCAGGTTACTACAGACGGTTTATTAGAGACTTCTCGAAGATTGCTCAGCCGCTTACGCTACTGACACAGAAGGGTGTTACCTATCGCTGGGGAGAGCCCCAGGAGACTGCTTTTCAGCACCTAAAGGATAGACTTTGCAGTGCACCTATCCTCTCATTGCCAGAGGGCACGGATGACTTTGTGGTTTATTGTGATGCATCCATTCGGGGATTGGGATGTGTGTTAATGCAGCGCGACAAGGTTATCGCTTACGCCTCTCGTCAACTCAAGGTTCACGAACGGAACTACACGACGCACGATTTAGAGCTGGGAGCTGTTGTTTTCGCGCTTAAGATATGGCGACACTACCTGTACGGTACCAGGTGCACGATTTACACCGATCACAGGAGTCTCGAGCATATCCTTAAGCAGAAGGATTTGAACATGCGTCAACGGCGATGGGTCGAATTACTAAACGATTATGAATGCGCTATCAAGTACCATCCAGGCAAAGCCAATGTTGTGGCTGATGCCCTTAGTCGAAAAGACACTTTGCCACGGCGCGTGCGAGCGCTACAGCTTACGATTCAGTCTAGCCTTCCTGCTCAGATACGAGCTGTTCAGACAGAAGCACTGAAGCCCGAAAACGTCAAGGCTGAAGCCTTACGCGGCTCACGACAACAAATGGAACAGAAGGAAGACGGCGCCTATTACGTAACGGGCCGGATTTGGGTCCCACTTTATGGCGGTTTACGCGAACTTGTTATGGATGAAGCTCACAAGTCTCGCTACTCGGTACATCCAGGGTCGGATAAAATGTACCACGACATCAGCACTACTTATTGGTGGCCTAGTATGAAGGCCCACATTGCTACGTACGTTGGAAAGTGCTTGACCTGTGCGAGAGTCAAGGTCGAATATCAGAAACCAGCTGGCCTACTTCAGCAGCCTAAGATACCACAGTGGAAATGGGAAGAAATTTCCATGGATTTCGTTACAGGCCTACCTAGATCCCAGCGTGGGAACGATACAATATGGGTCATAGTTGATCGACTCACCAAGTCTGCACACTTCCTGCCGATTAAGGAAACGGACAAGTTCTCCACACTCGCAGACGTCTATCTCAAAGAAGTTGTCTCGAGGCACGGGGTGCCCACATCTATCATTTCGGATCGCGATGCACGATTCACGTCAGAGCTTTGGCAAGCAATGCATAAATCTTTCGGCTCACGACTAGACATGAGCACAGCATACCACCCTCAGACGGATGGACAGTCTGAGCGTACGATTCAAACACTTGAAGACATGCTTCGGGCATGCGTTATCGATTTCGGCAACAGCTGGGAAAAACATCTCCCTTTAGTGGAGTTCTCATACAATAACAGTTACCATACCAGCATTCAAGCCGCTCCATTCGAGGCATTGTACGGGCGTAAATGCCGGTCACCTCTCTGTTGGGCAGAGGTGGGGGATAGTCAGATTACGGGTCCAGAGATTGTAGTGGACGCCACAGAAAAGATTGCACAGATACGACAACGCATGGCGGCAGCACGCGACCGTCAGAAAGCCTACGCGGATAAGCGTAGAAAGCCATTGGAATTTGAGGTCGGGGACCGGGTTTTATTGAAAGTCTCACCCTGGAAGGGTGTGGTTCGTTTTGGCAAACGGGGTAAACTGAATCCGCGGTACGTCGGACCATTCGAAATTATAGAAAAGATTGGCAAGGTAGCCTACAAGTTGAACCTACCAGCTGAACTCGGGGCAGTTCACAATGTCTTTCATGTATCGAACTTAAAGAAGTGCCTATCAGATGAAAATCTTATCATTCCTTTTAAAGAACTCACTATCGACGAGCGGTTACAGTTCGTCGAGGAACCAGTTGAAATCACGGACCGGGATGTGAAGGTCCTCAAACACAAGAGAATCCCTCTTGTCCGAGTTCGTTGGAACTCCACACGTGGCCCAGAGTACACCTGGGAACGCGAAGACAGGATGACAGAAAAGTACCCCCAGTTATTCGGGAACAAGGCAACCACTACTGAGGCTGAAGCTACTACTTCGGAATTTCGGGACGAAATTCCAGATCAACGGGGGGAGGATGTGACACCCCAGGAAAACCAGTGAACAGTACAGTTTACCTAGCTTCCTCAGTGAGTGCATACCAAATTTCGGGACGAAATTTCCAATTAGTTGGGGATAATGTGACAACTCGAACTTTAGGCTTGCTTGATGTAACGTTTGTGCACGATATGTGATTTTATAAACCCGAATGATTAATTGATTTCATGATATATGTTATGTTATATGCATTATGTGTGTATGTATGTCGTATGTATGTGAACCGGCCACACAAAGCCCTTGGGGCCACTCCTTGTTCTCGGGTCCATTAGACAACCGAGTGGGCTCGGCCCACTCCCCATTCGCAACACAAAACCGGAACAAGGGGCTTGTTTCACCATTTTTGCAAATCACAAACACACACACACAAACCCTAGAAGCTTTGCTCTCTCTCGGCTTGCTTGGAACCCGACGGCACACACACACACACTTTGAAGCTTGTGAAACGAATCGATCCTCTACCTTCATCCGGTTAGTGATGATGTTATGTTTTTGGATTATTTGTGATATTATGTGATTGCTATCATTCTGTTAGGTGATGTAACTAAGGTGTATGCTTGTAATATTGATTGGTTGTTGATGTTGGATGCGGGTACTTATAATAGTGATGTTTGTTAATCGGATAACATGTACGGTTACGTTTTATGCTCGACTTATTGTTTGATTCGAACCGGTTAGGTGCATGGTTATAGGCTGTCATGAAATTGATTAATAAAAAAAAAACGTTTCTGCATGATTCGGTTTAGGCTGTTTGATGATCCGATTGATTGTTATCTAGGCTGTTTTGTTTAAGCATATGAACATGTTTGAAGATTGCTATGAAACTGCTATTTTCGGTGTTTGATCTGTTTCCGAAACTGTTGAATATGTTTGCTGAAATCACGGAGTTTAATTGACTAGAATTATGGAAATCAGTTACACAGCCGGTTGCGACTCAGATTGCGAGTCGAAACCCCCGTCTCGACTCGAGACCACAAACAGCACCAGCCGAAACCACGGTTGCGAGTCCCGTTGCGACTCGTAACCAGACCATGATGAACCGAGATCTCCATTGCGACTCGCAACCAGCTGTTGCGACTCGTAATCTCCGGTTGCGACTCGAGATCTCCGTTGCGACTCGAGACCACCCTTTACACGCACACTGTTGGGCCTTCACTGTCACGGGCCCAATCTATTGAGCCCAACGATTTGAATTGTGGACTGTTTTGCTAATGGACTTGTATGTGTTTGCTACTTGGGCCGATTGGGAATCTGGATTGTTATATTATTGGGCTGCTTATGTTATTGGACCGGGCATTGTTGGACTTAGACAATTGGATCCTCACATGCTATGTCTTATCTGCTTACGTGCGTACATGTTTGCCATGACTATACGTGATTACTACATACGTGTTATATACGAACCTGACTCGTATAACAACCATGCTAGGACGTGATTGACAAATTACTAGCTTATCTATACTCTTTGTGTATCTGCCGAGCAAACCAAGGTGAGTTCACACAGCCAAGGCATGGGATTCCCGGGTTGGGAATTGGGTTGGATATGTTGAATTTGGAATGATTACTCGTACTTACGCATATACCAGACTATAGACCATCGTCCTCAGGTTAGTCAGGACACGTTACGTAAAGCCTACGTAACCCAGTATATTTGCCATATGTCTCCCGGGTCGGGAGGACACGTTACGTAAAGCCTACGTAACCCAATACCATTCACTGGCTTCCAGGTCGGAAGGCCACGCTGCGTAAAGCCTACGTAGCCCCCACGCGTACCACTGTCCTCGGGGAAGGGCACGTCACGTAAAGCCTACGTGACCCTGTACGTATTCCTGTTCTCGGTAAAGAAGAACACATGGTCGGAAGTTAGTCTAGTAAGTACCGTTAATGAGAAGCCCTCATTGACCAGGATGAACATGGGAAGCCCCCACCTTTATTACACACTAGTATGGGAAGCCCCCACTAGCTATACTTATGCATTACACAATGAACTTACTTTCTGTGAACTCGCTCAACTAGTTTGTTGATTATTTGCTGCATGCCTTGCAGGACCTTAGGTATACTTGGAGCTTGCACAGGGAAGAGCAGGTCGTTGTGGGCAGATGGATCGTAATGATGTTGAACTCATAACTCGTAAAACTATTTGGATTTACTTTACTATGCTTCCGCTACTTAAAACAGTGTTTGGTTTTTGAAACATCAATCATGTCATGGTGACTTATATTAACTACTTCTATTATTAATTGCTATGGTTTGATATGATTGATGGCTTGATCCTGGTCAGTCACGCTCCCGAGCGGTGGTATTCCGCGGGTGGATTTTGGGGGTGTGACATGTCATGACCAGCAGTAGTGCGAGGAAGCTTAGTGATAAAATCCATGGCAACGCTCTCCCATTTCCAGATAGGAATTCTTGGTTGTTCGAGTAAGCCAGAGGGACGTTGGTGTTCAGCTTTCACCTTGGAACATGTGAGACATTTCGAGACGAAAGTGGCTAGTTCCTTCTTCATTCCAGGCCAGCAATAGGACGTACGCATATCATGGTACATCTTGTCAGCACCAGGGTGAATAGAATACTTCGTGTTATGTGCCTCCTTCATCAGGAACTTGCGAAGATTATCGCGATTAGGGATCCAGATACGATTGAGATAGTATAAAATACCATCAGGTTTGGACACAAGGCTGTTTTCAGCACCACATTGCATCTCGTTATAGAGGTTACCCTCGTTAACAGATGAATATTGAGCATTACGTATGCGATTCTGAAGATCGAGGATGAGTTGGAAACAACGGATGCTTTTGACATGAGTTTTACGACTGGGAGCATCTACTACTACGTTCGCTTTACCTGGGTGGTATTTGATTTCGCAATCGTAGTCGTTTAGTAGTTCCACCCAGCGACGTTGACGCATGTTTAGTTCTTTTTGATCGAAGATGTGTTGAAGACTCCTATGGTCGGTGAAGACCACACACTTAGTACCATAAAGGTAGTGTCGCCAAATCTTCAACGCAAAAACAACTGCGCCAAGTTCAAGGTCGTGAGTAGTATAGTTTTTCTCATGTATTTTGAGTTGTCTTGACGCATAAGCGATGACCTTGTCTCGTTGCATAAGCACACAACCAAGACCAAGGCGGGAAGCATCGCAATATACAACAAAGTCGTTGTTTCCATCAGGAAGTGTGAGGATAGGAGCATTGCATAGCATGTCCTTGAGCGTTTGAAAAGACTCCTCTTGTTCGGGACCCCAAACAAAAGGTTTCTCTTTTTGAGTCAAGGAGGTTAAAGGGACGGCGATTTTCGAAAAGTTGGAGATGAAACGACGATAGTAACCAGCAAGACCAAGAAACGAACGAATTTGGCTATGGTTTTGGGGACGGTTTCAACTTGTCCAGGACAGAGGACACTGAGCTGTTTAAAGCGCGTAATCAGGCCATCCATGTCACTCCCCTTCTGAGTAAGGTTCCAAAATTCGTTCTCCAATTTTTGGAGTTCGTGAGGAGGACAGAAGTCGTCTTTCATAAGATGTTTGAAATCATCCCAAGGCATAGCATGTGCAACCTCGTTTCCCCTCTTGTTGCGTTCAGTCGTCCACCATTCGAGTGCCTTTTCACGAAACACCCCAGTTGCATTCAAGGTTTTTAGTTCATCAGGGCAGCCACTTTGCAAGAAGGTAAGCTCGATGGCATCAAACCAGTTCATCATGGCGGTAGCGCCATTCTTGCCAGTAAACTCTAAGGGTTTACAAGCCATGAATTGCTTAAACTGGAAGGTCGATTTGGGTTTGTTTGCCTTTGAGTCGACAGAGCCATGCGGTGAATCGGTGTGAATCTTGCTAAAGATGTCGGGTAGGACTTTAGCAAATTGCTTGGCCATGAATTTCATGCAATCTTTTTGAGACATGGCGGTGGAAGTCGAACCCTTCTTTGACTTGAGTTTCTTGGAAGTGCTAGTCGACATCTAGAAGATTGAAAGAGAAGGAAAGGATGAGACTTGATCATAAATTTAAAATAAGGTTTTCGCATGTAAAAGCATGTAAGTGTTCATGTATCATGTAAAGTTCACATAAAACATAAGTTTCCAACATGTATTCAACAAGTATAACACATATGATTGCGTAAAGGGTATAAATTTAGTTTGTTCACGAGAATTATCATTGTTTTTTATTGCGAAGACGTGCGAAATGAGCTTAAAAGTTTGAAATGAAGAACGTTCAAGTATAAAATCACATATAAATTGAGATACATAAAAGAGAGGCTCAATAAAACATAGGATTGTTTCGGGTAGAGAAACGTCGACAATTCCAAAGTGGGTCGAAAGTCCTTTCGAATTAGAGAAAACGTGCTTTGGCCTATAGGTAAGATACTCTCGTCGAGAAGCGATTAACGGTATCTTACCCTTCCAGTTACTACACGTCTCTAATCGATCAAAACAATCGGGACTTTGGCGAGATCGAAAATCGAGGAGTGGGACTTAATCGACAAGGTGCGGGTTTCACCCCTAACTTGAAGATTTCGTACCCTAATGTGGTTAGTACTCGTCGGGTCAAAATAAATTTCAACACTTTGACGAGGGTCCACTAGAGTTGAATTGGTAATTACCATTAAGTTGTGGATTTCACTCCTAGCTTAATGGTGAAATTTCGTGCAAAAATAGTTTAAGGTAGAGTGAGAGTCGTTTACCAAATTGTGGGTTTCACGCCTATTTTGGTAAGGTCGTCTCGTTTGTGTTGTAAGAATCTTCAAATAAACAAATGTGTGTTTGTGTTAGCCTTAGGAAAGGCATGTAAATTTAGCAACAAGAAGTGTAGCTAGGAAGCATGTAAGGTAGAGTACAAATGTTTTAAACAACAAATAAGAGACAAGGTTCCTAAAACCATAGACTAGGGCAAAAGCTTAGCAATTTTCCTAATTCCCTATAGTTATGGCTCTGATACCAATCTGTCACACCCCAACCAATGGCGGAAACATCGGGATGAGATGAAGTGTGAAGATTGCTCGAGACATCATAACACTATTTGTGACGATAATTAAATAATTCCCATTTCATTTCATAACTTCAAATTGTCAACATTACATAAACTCAAGTAACAACAAGTTCAAAAGAAATACATAATAACATAAGCAGAATTGATACGACATATTAACCTAACGTCTATATGTGTATCTAGGCATCAACGCTACTTCTTTTCATAGCATCGTCATCATCAACCTGTAACATGTTTAAAATACAATTCAATGCAAAAGCAAAGGCGAGTATACAAGTTTGGTACGTACATAACAAAAGATAAGTTTAAACAATTCCTCATAGCAAGCATGTGATTCAAGATAAACGATAAATATGGCATGTGTCTAACTTATCAAACCAAGGAAACGCAACATGCTCATGACATTACCTCAAGTTTACGGGTGGGTCGTTAATCCTATAGCGCTACATATGTCACGGTTTGGCTCGTACGAAGTTAATGATAAGTTCAACACATAAGTTTCACCCAAGTTTAAAGTATCAAGCAATCACGTATACAAGCATGTTATAGGAATGTTCATGTGTTTAAGCAGAATGTTCAAGTGTAAGTTTGTTGATAGGTAAACATGTTACACCCCAAAAGTGGTAAAAGTAAAAAGGGGAAATACGAGTATACTCACGGTGTTTGCAAGCTTTCCTACTTGAATCTCGCGGGTGAGTTGGTGGATGGATTAGTTTGGAGCACCTAGTCCTTCTACACGAGGAAACATAGGTGTGTGAGTTTGGCGTTTAACGGAAGATTATGAAATTGGAGTTTTAATCATAACATAAAGTAGAATAAAGTATGCTACGAAAAGTAATCATCTTTAACTTAGTAACCCTTGTATGACACTATGTAACCAATATGGTTAGAATGTTTTCATGGGTAATATGCCCATTAGAATCATACTTGGTGTTTTAGGTCTTAGATGATATTCTACTACTTTAACATATAAACACAAGTTCAACATTAAAGGTTTGAATGAATGTATACATATATTTAGGTTGAGTATTATATGTTATTTAGTCCATTAATTCAAATAGGAGGTAGAGGATTAGAATCCTCATTTAGGCACCTCGAGTTTTCATGGAAGTCATGTATGGGGTAGGAAGAACATGCTTCCATTTAGGGACCCCTTGAATGTTCACCACTTCACTTGATGTAAAAATAAAAAAGGAGGGTCACGAACTAGGATTAGTACAATAATACAAACAACCTAACTAACGAGAAATCATCAAATCATGTGAGGATTTTATGTGGGAACAACCCAAGTTGCTCCATAATCACTCTTCATCAAGAACCAAGCTTGAACATGACTTGTGGGTGAAATACCCTCATAAAACAGAAAGTATTTGAGGTTTTAACCTCTGATTTATAGTGTCTCAACCTTGTTTTTAAGCTTAACCAACCATAAGAGGGGTTGTAAGCATTAGGACATCGGCTTGAGATGTGTTAGACACAAGTTGGGTGAGTTTAAACAAACTTTTGAAGAACTTGAAACAAAACAGAAAGTTTTTGGACAATTTCGGAGCAATTCCTGGTCTGATTTCTCCAAGGAGAAGTCAAGGAATCAAACTCCATGATTATCCAAGCAAGTAGGAAGAAGAATCGAGTGATTTCGTAAAGAAATGAGCAAGTTATACTCACTTTTGTGCAAGAGTATGATTCTGTCCGAAAATGCAGATTTGCAACTGATTTGAGAGTGAATTTGGAGTGGTTTGAGAGTGTTGAAAGTGTTGAAATGCTTGGAGAAGGTGTATATTTATAGTGGAAGAGTTTGAGCATGATTGGAGGTGTTTAGAGGTGGCTTAATGGTGATTGGGGAGTGTTAGAAAGTGGGATTTCGTGCCAATTCGCGTAGATCAGCAGCTGAATGTGTTTTCTGCGAATCTGAAGCCCATGCGGGCCGCGTAAGGGGACAGGGTAAGTCCACGCGGGCCACGCGCCTTTAAGGTTCCGGGTATAAGTTTCATTTATTACAATTTGGCCCCTAGAGTTGTGTATTTGATGTTTTTAGGGTATTTTAAGGGCCATATTTGTCACAAAAGCATAGCTTAAGATATGATTAAGTATGAGGAGTATAAACCAAGTAAAATCAAGCGTATAAGTATCAAAATCAAGTGTCGTTCACGTTCAAAACATGCTTTAAGCCTATGTTTAGATTAATTACAAGTTTAGCACATAGTTTCCAAGAATAACGTTCAAGCACAATTTTGATTCACTAATCGAAAATACGAGCATAATTAGAGTGCGTACAACATAAATGTAACAAAATACAAGTTTCATAAATGATCCAAGTCTCGGTTTGACAATGATTACAAAGAAAGGAACGATTACAAGAATACAAGGTTTCCAAAAATAGAAATACGAACAAAATTTCTATAAATGGAAAGTTACAAAAGCGCCGGGCATTACACATCCATACTAAGTATGGCCTTGATTGTATTGACTTTCACCCTTCTCCTGTCAGAGAACTTTAGGACGAAATGTCTCTCTGACCTCTCAAACCTGCATGCAATAACCCGAGCCATTTTTTTAAGTTGTGTGACATTTTGGAGAATGTGTGGCGTGTTTAGTGAATGTGTGGAGTGTTAAGCTTCGTTTACATGTTCTACATATATAATGACTTTTTTTGGCGCAAGGTAGATGTATGTTTTGGTGCTAAAAAACATTAGTAATTATTTTTTTTGATGTGTATTTTGTGTATCATTTGTCGTGCCATGTAGGATGCAAGCCTATAATGTGACAGGTAATTATGGCATTTTGAAAAGATAAATAAATTCAATTACGATGACGTGATTTTTAATATAATAAATGTTAGTAATAAAGTTTCCATCGTTTTAGTTACTGTTTGTTTAGCTTCATCTGTTAAGGCTGTAACAAGTCCTATCTTTTCAATGTTTAGCGTTTTGTATTTAATGGAGTTTAGATAAAGATGGCACATTGTTTTATATATTGTTTTAATAGCGTTTAGCTAATTTTTGGAGTTATTAATAATAATTTTTTAAGTAATTTTATTATAAGTTTTGGCATTTTGGCGTTTTATATAGCAACAACGTGTTTGGCCATGATCCGTACTCACAATTTTCACACTTTTAGGCGTTTGGTGTTTGTAGCATCTTGGCGTTTTATAAGCATTTTTACAGAAATAATGTATTTATCTGTGGAGAATCAGATAACAAACCACAGAAAATGACCCCAAAAAAATAGAAAATGAAAAAAAATATTAAAAATGCTAATCCAATTTCTCATCCAAATCTTCATTGTCATCAGTCTCTTCTTCTTGAAGTTTTTGTGCTTTGAACCTTTGAATACCTTAGATAGATGTCGATTTTCCTACATAACGTCCGTCTTATGGCATCCTGGTGTTTGGTGTGATCTGTTGTTGTTTGTTGTTGTAGTGGTTTTGTGGATTTTTGGAGACATAGATCGACGCCTGTATGTGTGGATGCTATTTGGCCATCATCCTCATTATCGTCATGGAGTCCAAAATATCATTTACACGGAGATCGGTCTCTTCTTCTCATCAAAACCTTCTTCAAGAACAAAACACACAAAATGACATATCACTGTCATCAGTCTTTTTTTCTTGAAGATTTGTCCATCTCATTCAGCAAAATTTTATAGATTAACCCACCTCACCTAAGAATTCATTCAGTGAAACTTCATGTAGAACAATACTGAATATCCAATAAACGAGGTTTGCCATGTGTGGTTTTTTTTAACTTTTTTTGGCGTTTTATAGTGAGTGGTATTTAGGAATCATGGCGTTTATTTTTGGGTGTGATCAATGAAAGGTGCTGAGACATTTCTCTTTATTGGATGTTTTTGGCGTATAGTTTAGGCGGGATTTTATTATAATAAATGATGTTAATAAAGTATCTGTCGTTTCAGTTACTGTTTGTATTTACTGTTTTGTTCAGCTTTATCTATTAAGGCTGTAATACGTCCCATCTTTCATGTTTGGCGTTTTTTATTTAATGGCGTTTTGTACACAAAGATGATAAAATATACTAAGGGGCTGTTTGGCAACCTTCTTAATGAATCATTAAGAGGTTCCCCTCTTATTCGGACAGAGGTATATTTGTTTGGTTGGCAAAAACACTAGCCTCTTAATGGCATCATTCAGTCTGTATCATACAGATTTCAGATGTTGCTGAATGAAAAAAAGACTATTGTTACCCTTCTCCTCTCATCAGCCAAGAACTACACCTTTCACCTCTCATCAGCCAAGACCTCCGCCCTCACCCCTCTCCTCACCACCGAACGCCTCCTGCCGCCCTCCTCCTCCCTCTCCTCACCACCGAACAGCCGCCTCCTCCCTCTATCTCCGGCCGGCGACTACCTACCATCTTTGGCCGGTAAAAACGTATCGCAACCATCGCAAGACAACCTTTCTTCTTCTATGACATTGCACCCCACACCAAAACGATTCCGGCAATTTCAAGTAAGTTCAGATCTGGTGGATCTTTGCGATCTGAAATCGATTCATAAATAAAATTTCCGAACCAGATTCACACTAATCAACCATGAAATCGATTAGAGTTGCTTCTTCAGCGCTGGGGTTTATACTCAATATTAGGTTTGTTCATCCATATAGGGTTTTTAATCCATTCAATTAGTTGTTATATTCATCAAAATTGCGTTTATGAATGCGTGGGTACTGTCATAGAAGAAGGTGAGGGATGAGACAAGGAATTGAGGATGGAGAAAGTTCTGAGGAATTGAGGATGAACATGTAATGGTTTTTTTAATTAAAAGGGGTTAAAATGTCATTTTACACAGTCATTCAGATGTGCAACCAAATAACACTTTACTGGTTCAGAGCCTCTTACCCATTCAGACCTCTTATTCATTCAGCACTTATTGATTCAGATGTTGCCAAACAGCCCCTAACTAAAACACAGAAAAAATAGTTTTTATTATTTGGTGTTTTGTATTTAATGGCTTTTGTGCCATTTAGGCGTTTTGTAACTAATGAGAGAAATATAATATATTATTATTTGAAAAAAAATTGCAAAAAAGAAAAAAAATAAAACTCCTCGTCAGAAGGGACTTTGTCGGAGAAGTATCCATCACTCCCTTGGTCTTCTTCTTCGGATTCTTCTTCTAGCCTCTCATGCAAGTCATCAATTTCACTTTCATTGGCTTCTTGTTCTTGAAGATTTTAAAGCCTCCATTTGAACATGTCCTGCATCAACGCCAATTTTATGTTCATGTCTGTGTTGAAACATGTGGCATGTGTAACTCCTCCAGGAACCTAAGACCCTGCTTGGTCATCATGTCTTCAAGCATGTAGTCTTCCTTCGCCCCATTGTCACATATAACGGTGACCATGTCTGTATCTTCATCAAAACGCCATGATGTGATGGCTGAGTCCATTTTTGCATTTGTTTTGCTTGGGCCAAATTTTCTGGTTAATCTTCTCATAACCTTATGTGTTTCATCACATTCGTTATCAAGAGGGATGCCAAGTGATAGGATCCCCCTCTGTACCTCTTCTTCCATGTTCAAAATGGCTTTGATTGTTTTAACAAACACTCTTCTTCTGTTGTCAAAACGTATCACGAATCTTCTGATTCTGAGGGTGTATCTCCATCAAACGATTGTTGCCATTTTGGCGTTTTGGTTAAATTTGGTGTTTTGGTTAAAGATGACATTTTTAGTATGATCAATGGAAGTGATGATGGAAGCGATTGTAACGTCGTTTATATAATGATGTTTTTGGAGCTTAGTTTAGGTGGGAATTTTTTGTCATAAACGTTAATAATTGACTTTCAGTTACTGTTTGTTCCATCTACCTGCTAATATGTAATGCCTCTTATCATTAAGTTGTGGCGTTTTGTATTAATGGTGTTTTACTCGTTTTGAATGGCGTGTTGCTCATTAGTTTGGCGTTTTGAATTTGAGCAGTGAAAAGACCTTTTTATCCTTAATAAAGCACATTCAAGTAATAAAATTGATGTTATTTACGAAAACGCCATCGCGCCAATCTAGTCCATAGATTTTTTTATCTGACGATCCATAAGCGTTCTCACCGTTCTCACACTTTTCACTGTTTTCCCTAAAACCTGACCATATATATATATATATGGATTGGGTAAAATAAGAGCTGTACCGAGTTGTGAGAACCGTAAGAACACTTGTGAAACACTTGATCAAGATGAGTTGAATGACTAAGATTTGTTTTGACTTTTGATATATGGGGAAATGTGTTTTTAATATAAAAAGTTATAAATTACAGTCAAGGATATTTTAGACATTTAACAATTTTGCAAGAAACAAAAACATCAAATCAAAAATTCTAATAATCTTATTATATAACATCATTAAAATTTTCATATTAACATCATCAAAATTTTCGTTTTTACAAAGGTGTAATATTTATATTAGTGTTAAAAAATTATACAAATTACATTTGAAAAAAAAAAAGAATCACAAAACAAATTGTACACGACCTAGGAAAAATATAAAAAGCCAACAAGTCGTGCGTCCCCTTAATCTTCATCGTGTCCAATCCTTGAATCATTATTCCTTCTTAGACACAAGTCTAAAACATTCAAAAAAACTTTTTTTCCACAGACGACGATCTGTAAAAATAATAGATAAACCTTAGTATACATTGACATAATTTATTTTTACGTGTGAATTTACATTAAACATGGTATAAAAAGACATTCGACAACCGCTGCAAAAAAAATGGCATTTAACACCATACGTGAAAAAGCATCTTACGTCTGAGTTTACATTCGAATGTAAATGTTTATTTTTAAATTTTAAATGTCGAATGTAAACTCACACGTAAATGTTTTTTTTATGTGTGGTGTAGAATGTCAAAAATTTTGGCGAATGGTGTCGAATGTTAACGTTTTATTTCAAAATGTCGAATGTAAACTCACGGTAAATGTTTATTTTACGTGCGATATCGAATGTCAAACAATTTTTTATGCACGGTGTCAAATTTAAATATTTTTTTAATTGTCAAATGTAAACTCACACGTAAATGTTATGTGTGGTGTAGAATATCAAAAACTTTTGGCGCATGGTGTCGAATGTAAACGTTTTATTTTAAATGTCGAATGTAAACTCACGCGTAAATGTTTACATTTTTACGACCCATTGCATCCCTATTTAAGCTAACATAACAACACAAAATATTAAAGTTCAATGATACAAAGATGTACCCAAACCTTAGAATGTAGAAGAAAATAAAACGAACCATTGCACATTCCTACTTAATCTAAATTAAACCGCTGTAATAGCTTTTTAGGAAACATAATATTCCTTTTAATACAGTTTCAATTTACCCAAATAAACAAAGCATGATAAAAAAATAATAGTCCTAATGAAAAAATACAATAAAACTGAGTATTGATTCTTCTTCTTTTGAAATCAAAAGAGATTTATTACTAAACCAAACAATAAATTTATTAATTTTTATTTTTTTTCTATAAAAACCTTTCGGTTCTTAAGTAGAAACTAGTCATAAGACCCGCGCGCGTTGCGGCGCGGATACATTGCAAATGTCGAACGGATTAGTCCAAGCGTTATGTGATGCGCTAACCTTATGAAAACACGCATTTCGACGTATCCGGTTGAATTTAATGTAACATATAGCTGCATTGCGATTGGATCAAAACATAATGCAAATCAAATTTATACCGTACAATCATAACGTATTATATGCGAACCGACTAACATGAATTTATACCGTCAAGTCAAAAATTCTCGAGGGGTGAAATTGACATTTTACAAAGTTCATAAAAAGTTATGGGGTTGAAAGTTACATTTCCTAAACTTAAGGGCTAAGAGGGGGTAATAATAAGATTTGACAAAGATAGAGGTAAAAAGAAAACTATGACAAAGTTGGGGGTATAAAGGACACTACCACAAAATTAGAGGGTAAAAAGCAAACTACTTGTATAAAAAGGTTATTTATGTTTGAAAAAATGGAGCAAGCTGATAAAAGTCAACAATGGCCGCCCTTTTCCATTTTTACCCCTCTAGTCCCTTTGATTCAAGATTCAAGAAGCTCAGAACAACATGAGAATTGAGATCATTTATTTTCTTTACATGAATTTTTTTTGGAGTAAATTAAATAGTTAGTCCCTATGTTTTGCACAAAATAACATACTTAGTTACCAATAGTTTAAAATCACCTTCTATGGCATTAATTTTTCATTTTGTAACGTTTGAAACTATTCACTTCTAGGGTATTAACATAGTTAATCTCTGTGGTTTGCATAAAATAACATAGTAGGGGACAAATAGTTTAACAAACAATTAACGTTAATACCCTAGAAGGTGATTTTAAACTAACGTGTAAACCACAGGGATTAACTATGTAATTAACTCTATTTTTGGTTGAGATCTATAATTAATTTCTAATTCAATTGCCTTTAACCATTTATTATGATATTCATAACACTTTTAGTTTGTATTGCCATCGACTTTCTACTTAAAATAGTACTTTAAGATATGACCCGTCGGCGATGCGCCACGGGCCCGTTGCAAAATCGAATTAATTAGTTCAAGCGTTATGTTATACGTTAATCATATGAAAACAAGCATTTCCAGGTATTTGATTTAACTCAATTTAACCCGTTGCGGTTATATCAAAAGGTAAAGTCAATTAATTTTATATTGTACAATCATAACGTATCAGACCTAATGCAACTTTTTATTGGGGGCTACATTAGAAGCAGTTGCATTAGATCTAATGCAACTCTTTTAGGGCCTAATGCAACTTTTTCTTAAGTGTTGCTTTTAGTATACAAATGCAACTTTTTTCTATGCAACTTTTTTAACACTCAAATGCAACTTTTTTTTTTATATTTTAGTTACAAAAATGTAACCTTTTTTTCACTCAAATGCAACTTTTTATACACGTAAATGCAATCTTCAATATGGTTTAGTTACAAAAATGTAACCCTTTTTTGGAGTTAATGCAACTATTATTTTCTTTTTATTAGGAAAAATGCAACCTTTTTTACACTAAATG
Source organism: Helianthus annuus (assembly GCF_002127325.2). Taxonomy (NCBI): domain Eukaryota; kingdom Viridiplantae; phylum Streptophyta; class Magnoliopsida; order Asterales; family Asteraceae; genus Helianthus; species Helianthus annuus. The sequence goes on from NC_035435.2 coordinate 30,004,798, forward strand.
CAACATTTTTTACGAATTTTAGTTACAAAAATGCAACTTTTTACACCCAAATGCAGCTTTGTACTATAAATTTTAGTGCAATTATTCGATATACATTGAATCGCAATTACGCTAGAACAAATGACAAATATCATTTATAGAAGAAATATTGTACTTTAACATACTTGTTCAAACTTAAATAACAATGTGGTTAACACAAAGTTTCAATACAATAATAAAAAAGAAATGGAAACATTCTACGCATCTTGATCTCCAACATGCAGTCGTTTCATAACTTTCTGCATCAGAGCTTCCAAGTTTTGTTATTGGCTGTCAATGTCTTTTTGCATAGCTTCCAGCTCAGCCTTTTTTCTTTCATGATCTTCAATCTCTTTACGCATTTTCAGCAACTAGTTTTTCTCAACTTCAACGTTTGCTTTAAATGATTCCATCAGCCCTTCCGGAATCATGTATAATGTGCAAGCACCATCTACCTTTTTCACTAATGTATTTGTAACGCCTCTACCATAAAGTCGGCGATATCCATAGTTTTCTTTATTCATTACAACCAAAAAAGGATCTAATGTAGCATTGTCATCCTCTGTAGCTTGTAGTTCTCCATTTGTTCCTTCAATATTATAAAAAAATATTGTCAAAATAATTTTTTATATTTGAAATCATGTTATTGGTGAATCTTATAATATGCATGTAAATGATACAAAATACAAACACTCCAGTATTTTCACAAAGTGGTATAAACATTTTCACCAAGTGGTATGAACATTACATCAAGTAATATTAGAATATAAACATAAATCTAAAGACTAAAATATGTCACAGATATAGAAAATATTAAACAAGTAATATATATACAAGAGCTTAAACTAAAGAAACAGAATTCTAGACTATGGGATTGTTGTTTTCATCGGAGTCATATTAATCTTATATATACTTGTTGGTGCATTTGTCTGTCGACTTCGTCTTGTATCGAGTCTTGTAATAGGATAGATAGATCAGGGCGCTTTATACGAGAAAAACGAGAAACATGTAGGATGTAGCCACTTCGCACGAACTGGTACTGCCAGTTCGCACGAACTGACACTTCGTGTGAAGCTGTTCCATGCGAAGTGGGTGGCCTATATATAGGTGTCTTGGTCATTTCATTTGTGGGGGTGTGATTCCGGTAGCGAAGCTCTGCCAAAGTATCTCCAGCATCGTAAAACGTTCTGAAATCAATACAAGAGATAGCTAAAGTGATTCTAGTGTGTATCCAGCTGAAATAACTCCGATACGACTGATTCCGCCTTTCGTATTGGACGAGATCTCTTCTGAACGACTCGTTTGGTCGTCACAATGATCCTACAATACTCACACATGAAACATTAAGGATTACATACAGTTAACAAGAAACGTTGATATACATGAAACATTAGGGCCAGGTTCAGGTAAAAACCCCAAATACTCATTATTTTCCTTCATTTATTCAACTATTTCAAAATTCTCATTATCACAACTCCATTGTCCTTCACATCAGACATATGCAAGCTCCTTCACATCAGACATATGCAAGCTTTCATGGTCATGTTTTTCTTTTGTAAACTATGAAGTTCAATAAAACTATTATAAAACAAGGAATTCATAACCAGTCCGTAGCTTCTCTTTTGGAATAATTCGAATAAAAAATGTAACTAGATTATAGATTTTTAGAAAAGCATGTTTGGTGTCCAGTGTCCCTTTCAGTAAGATTCATTGTCAAATAACCATGTGTCCTTGTTTGAATGATCATTGATCAATGATAAAACCCTTTTAATTTTATCATTGGTCAATGTTAAAAACCTTTTTAATTTCACTGGGCTTAACCATAAAATTGAACAATAATAAAAACCCTTTTGATTTTTATTTTAATACTGTTGTATATGTAACCTACATGTAGCCACAAATCCAAAAAGAACACAATTACATATGGCCCATTACAGGGTCCTCAAATTCTACCTGCAATTATGCTTATACCCTTAAAAATTATCAACATATATTATCATTCAAATCAGAACCACAATATCATATCATCTTTATCATACCTCATAAGCTTTTCCATGGTTTAAATAATCAAATGCCCTTTACATATTACAACTAAAACCTGTAATCGTAGAGATGAACTTACGGATTGAGAAAATCGGAAACAACAATTAATTCCTCCCACCAGACAAATAAAGATCGTAGAGATGAACTTACGGATTGAGAAAACCTGTCCCGATACGGATCGTCGGACAACTACGAGATCTTGTTTCGGATGCCGGAATAGGCGCGGAATCCCTGTTAAGACACAAACCGAGCGAGAGATAGAATACAAGAAAGATATAACGATTAACACACACTTGTATTGATTATCAACAGAGATTGTTTAAAGAATGATACAATGAAATACAATAAAACTCTCTGTTCTCTCTCTAGTTGCTTCTGTTACATGGTTTTGTTTAAATACCCAAATCCATCTGTAGATCCACGAAAGACTAAGTCTTTCGTCACTATCCCACGAAACATACATATCCACGAAGAATATGAGGTTCTTCGTGGAGTGTTGTTTGAATGGTTCTTCGTGGTATCATTGACTAGTTCTTCGTTATTCAATAATCACAAGGTTCTTCGTGATATATAGTGACATAATAAACTAGTTCTTCATAGGACTTGCAGCATGCAGCAAAAACAAACAGCAAACAATATTAACAGCATCAATTAATTGGTTCCCAACTCATGAATTCACGTTGACATGTAGTCCATGCTTTGATAAGTCTTCACATGACATCATCATGACATCAACATGGTGATGTCTTTGTGATGTGGCGGCTAACGACGGTCCGCGACTCTTCGTGCTTCGTGTGTCGATCTCTGGGGCGCACGACGGAGGAATGTCGCGACGTCGGTATTGAGCCGAACCTAACCGAGTCGAACCGAACCGAGTCGCATCCACATAAAGTGTATCAACAAACTCTCCCTTGGACGTTGCTCGTGATGGTTCGTTCTTCACATTGTCGGATCTTTTAAAGGTCTTCACGTTTCACAAACAAGGAGTGTATCAACAAACTCCCCCTTGAATGATGCTCGCGAATCTTTTGATCTTCAATACTTTTGGATCCTTTTGGTGTTGATGAGTGATCAGCTACAACTCGATCATCTTGATCTTCTGATTGCATCAACGTCGTGTCTTCACTTTACGGCTTGTCATCTGACACGTTCTCTTCGCCTTTAGTAGATTCTAATATCGCATCTGCACATACAAGAAAGCTAAACACGTAATGAGAACAACCTCTTGGAATGTACTCAATCTTAGAAAGTTTTCAAACGAAAAATTCACTAAGAATTGACTTCAATCAATATAATCACACGATACACATGAGATCATCTCTCAATCATACACCGACCGACAACAGTTTGAAAGTTTAAAAATTGATCAATTTTATTCCTTTAACTTTCAAATCTTGTTAACTTCGAACGTTTATGAAGGTGCAATTGTTTTCCGGCTTAAAATCAGTATTTTGGGGTAGGATAGACTCGAGTTCCAACATTGGTCAATCAAAAATAAATTAGAAGCAAAATCTTTTTGGCTTTTATAAAATTTAGATTAAAACATACTTAAAATCTTTTGTAATGTTTCATTTTTCAAATGTAAAGACGGAAAGCAATAAATAAATATATACAGCGATGCAGAAACGGAGAAATGTAAATAAAAATTTACAGACATTCTTTTGCGAGTTTCGAGTGTAAGAGAATCATATTAGTGTACGGTCACGGCAAAACACTTTTGTTGTACAATTAATTTACATTTGGATAAATATCCTATAACGATTATCGGTATCGTTGTCCACATAAGCTCAACTTATCAGATGTAATCATGTTTAGGTGATACGTTAAGGTATGATTTATACTTACCGACCGGTGTTCATCCACACATGACACATTCTCGTATCAAGGCATGCACGAGAGTTCATCTTACTGGTGAGTATACCATTTATCATTTGTTTGACCGTATACCATTTATCATCTGTTTGACCGTATAATATATGAGATACTCACTTATTTTTGGTTGAAAACAAGCCCTATGTGATAGAATCACTCATTGATGAGGAACTTGATTTTCATATGCATGAGGGCACAGGAGCAAGTCCGTGAACAGCTTAGTACTAACGTACAAACAAAGAGACGAACTTGACTCCCGCATGAAAGCTGTGATATATTATCACTTATTTTGTTTGGACATGTGATTGTTGATCATTTATTGAGGTCGTATACAAAATGTACACGTATGTATGGTATCATGGAAGTTCTAGACTTCGACTCCGTTATTTTCCGGTAAAAGAAACAACCATGATACCCAGATGATAAACAACATAAAGACCACATATCTCAGAACCTCGGCAATCTATCAAACAAAATTTCGGTACTAAGACCATATGCCAATGAGCGGTTCCCACACAGTCTTCAGTCAATTAAGGTTTATATTGCGCTGCACACTTTAAAATGATTGTGAGCCTACCGATACATCGAATATAGAGCTACTTATCGTTTTTCATTTTAAGTTCAGTTCGAAGAGGTTTCGACAGACCACTGATTTGCTATCATTTTCTCTTTTTCTCGCCAGGAAACTCATTTTTTATTTTCTATTGATTTTGTCCTTTTTGGCCGTTTTGCAACGTTTTGAATTTTTCGGATTTGGATTTACTCCCCCTCAAATTCAAAAAGTAAATTCAAACTTTCAAAGACATCTTTTTGGATTTTCTTAAGAAAAATATTCATAAAAACGATTTCCCGATGTCGGTTAACTCATGTTTACCTCAATGCCGTTTACCAAAATTAATTTTAATCAGAAATGATTTTATCGAATTTTGGAAAAATGAGTTGGCATGTTGGTACTCGGTGAGGACCATGACAACATTGACGAGTTTCATATTGAAACAATCACGTGTGAGGTGATATTTGAGATCAACGTGTCTGGCCAAAGAGTGTTGTACGAGATGATAATAATTCATAAAGCAGCTTAAATATCGACAAGTATAAGAGAGATTAGAAATTCAAAACCGTATCGTGCAACTGCTTCGTGCATTGCCAGGAATCTGAGTGCTCTCCCAAACTGGATATCCACCCGGTGTGGATTTCAAGGTTGATTTTTCAGCTACTTCAATTAACCGAGAAATCTCTTCACAGCAACAAGATCAGAAACCTCCAGGTCCGGTTGGTCTTCCACATTGCACCAGCGAAGGTCTTTGACTTTCTCTTTGAGAAGTAGTGTACGGTTGTTCAATCCACGCTAAGGCATCCGCACACCCGGTTGGTTAGTTCAACAAACATATTTTCTTCAATCACACCGCGAAGAAATGTACACTGCACGTTCATCTTGTTGATTTTGAACTTCAGACGTGCTGCAGGTGCGTACATTTTGATTGAATCTATCCTGGGGACCCGATCAACGCCTTTAACAATCAAACTTTGGAATGATTTTCATTTTGTCGAAGCTTTCAATTTCTTTCATCAGACATTCTTCTTTTCTTTTTCTCTCTCCATCAAAGGCAGCAACTCCTAGATATGATGATGTTTCGGAGCTGCATGTCGCCAATCTTGTGCATGGACGCTCCACTATCAACAATCCAAATACTATCAATAGTTCCTCCTGGAACATCCTGCACACTCATCAGAGATTAGTTGGAGTGGGGGACCCAAGCCTTCATTGACTTGGGTCGTCCAGCATCATCGAGGATTGTAACTTCGATTTCCTGATGATTCAGAATAGATTAAGCTCCCCCCTGAAACAGTTACCGTTTTTGGTTCCAAATTTGTTTCTATTTTTCATTTTTAACCTCTGATTTAACAGACTGTGTGTGGACAACCTCCGGTTTTAAAGCCTTTTCAACTTCTTTTCTTTGTTTCTTTTTCTGTTTCACTTGTCGTTGTTTAACAAGACGTGGGTCCTGTTTTGGTGAAACAGATCTTTTATAGTAACTGTTACCATGGGGGGCTTCAACCTTTGCCTTTCCCTTGGTGAGATATAGACAGTTCTTGACAATGTGTCCAAACTCACAGCATTCAAAACATGATCTCCGCTCAACAAACCCTAGAGTATCATAACTATAAGAGCTTGATGATGAACTTCGTGATCTTGGGGTACTTGGTGCTGCATCACAACCGTTTGTGTGTTGTGTGTAATTGTTTTGACTATTTCTTTTCAAAATTTTACTTTGTTTAACAAAATCTTCTTGGATTTCTTTTCGAAAGTTTCAATTTTATCAGTCCCTCGGGATTTTACGAAGTTCACCTTCTGAACCTTTTTCTTGGTTTGGCTTTGTTTTCCTTTTCCTTTTTCTTGGGTAGCATGATTTTGCTTTTGTTGATTGTTTTGTGGTTGAGATTTTTTATTCCCGTATTTCTTTCTAACTTCAGATTTTGGGATAGGAGTACACTGAGTTATTAAAACTCTTGGGATCGACTTTCCCAAAAAACTTACTAGTAGAATCCTCGAAAACTTTATCAATCAATGATTGATTGACATTTTTTATTGGGAAATCCTTATCTGAATATATTTTATCAGATCCAATCAACGTGTAAAGCAAGTCCACGCTTTCACAACTCGTAGATGAAGATTCAACAGACTTGACTGTAGCGGTCACAAATGGTTTTGTGGAAGGATCACAAAGATTGTGATTTTTGAGAGGTATATTCTCCTCTTTTGTAACCGTCTCTGACTGCTTAGGTTTGTCCTCATCCAACTCGTCATCCGAACTATCACAATCCTCAACAATGGGATGACTCTGATTAATTTCGGATTTGGAACCGTTAACTTCATCCAGTTGACTTTGACTTGAGGATGCGCCCTTAGTGAACCCTATACCATTTGTGAATTCATAAAAATCTAAAGGAACGGAGGGTTCAAAATGGGGCATATCCTCGTCATCAGGCATTTTGGTGTAGTTGTGTCAAACCGGGGGAGGACAAGCCTTATAACCAATACACTTTACATCACCCTTTTTCTTTTGAACATCAATGATATGATCCAAAACATATCTCGAGTTGGAATAACTGTCCAACTTGAGCTTAATTGTATCATATTCACACTTTGCACAGGCCAACTCTTTCTTTGTTTCCTCAAGCGTGTTAATGTAATTGTTAATCGCAGTTTGTTTTCTAAAAACATTCTTTGTTAACTAAGAAACATCTTTCCTTAAGGTTTCAATTGTTGTTTTAAATTCTTTTTCGTTTTTCTTAAGAGCTGTGTTTACCTCAGTGCATTTTGTCAAATCAACAACCATACTTTGATGATGTTTCTTGGTGTGATCAAATTTACCCTCTAGCTCTAAGTATTTACCCTTTAAAACTATACACTCAAAACACTTAGACAAGATAGGTTTATCGGGACTTACCTGACTGGATTGGCAATCCAAATGAGCCATGAATGCTGCACGAAGAGTGGAAGATCCGCTTGATGAGAAATGCTTGGAAAACTCATGAGATGACCCTTCAGTTTCATGCTCCAAAGTTGCTTCGTCGCTATCCATTGATTTAGTTTCAATAATCACATCATCCACCTCAGCATCAACATCTTCAGATTGAACCTCACTTGAAGTCGATCCTGCTTCATCTGAACTGCTGCTATCCCATAAACTGTCATCATTTCTGGAAGATTCTCCATTACTGTTATTCTTTGCAATTTAGGCATAGAATGCAGTGCCTCCTCCACCATTGTTTCCAAATTGAACAGACCAATCACAACCTTCATCTATCTGAACAATCAAAGCTCTGTTTGCAGGAACAATTGCTCTCTCGTTGTTAGCAGCTTGATTTCTGTTGAAAGGATACTGATTCCCTTGTTATGGAGGCTTCGTGCATTCCCTTTTAAAATGCCCCTTTTCTCTGCAGTTGAAACAAGTAACCTTCCTTTTGTCAAAACCGTATGGAGTATCCTTGTTGCTCTCCGGACTAGTTCTTCCCGTTCTCTCCATAAAGTCTTTTGCTCTCCTCACAGCACTTGTAAACGCCCATTTGATATCAATCAACTCCATCTCATCTTTATCAATTTGAGAGTAGTCCTCGCTGGTTAGATTGATGTTGCCAATCTGTCCAACTATCAATCCGCAGTAAGAACTCACCAACGTGTTTAGAAGCTCCATGTGTTCTTTGGAAACTTCCACACTTACCTTAGATAGATGTGATGTATCAAGTCTGATGGTGTTTGGGTTGGAAGGTTGAAAGTTGTTACCATAGAAAGCTTGATAAGCTCTTGGATCGAATTGAGGTTGAGGTGTAGCAACTTGTGGTTTAGGGAAATAGGCACTTGGATCGAATTGGGGTTGTGGTAATTGGGTTTGTGGTGCAGCAGCTTGTGGTTTAGGGAAATTGGCACTTGTATGGAATTGGGGTTGAGGAGTAGCAACCTGTGGTTTAGGAAAATAGGCACTTGGATCGAAGGCTTGTTCTGAAACTTGTGGCATAAAAGGGTTTGCATTCGATACATATGTTGTCTGAAGCTTCGGTTGCTGACTTGTACTCGCACCTGTGTTCAAACCTCCAAAATACATCTCTTGATTTTGTGGAACTGGAACTCGTTTGGCTTTTCGGATTTCTTCTTCATCTTTGTTCTCTAGCTTCTGAATGAATTCATAAATGCTACTCACATTCAAAACACTAGTGTGCTTCAGCAACTCAATGAATTGATTCCACTTAGGAGGTAAAGCCTCAGCAAAACGCATAACCATCTCTTATTGTGATGTGTTGACCTTATATGAGTACATCTCACTAATCAAATGATATTACCGAGTAGTCATCTCGCTAAGTGTTTCATTCTCAATGAACAAAAACCCTTCAAACTCTTTCTTTAACAGATCATGTCGGACCTTTCTTGTTGCTGCATTTCCTTCTCCTCTGGTTTCGAAGATGTCCCACAAATTCTTTGTAGAGGTAGAATAAGCGAATTGATGATAATATCCTTATGAATTGATTGTTTAAGGATAGCAAAGGCCTTCTTCTCAAGATCATAAGCCTTTTTATCACCTTAGGCCATTCCTGCCAAGGTAACTGGATTGGAAACTACTACTTCGAGAGCTTCATTGAATGGCATAGTAAAGCACGTCCACAGCTCGGTGTTTTTCCCTAGAACATAAGTATGAAAACGACTTTTCCATGATGGATAATCGTTCATATGATTTAGCTTTGGCGGACGATTGTTGCTTCCAACTTCACTATCTCTAATGAGAAGATTTTGAATGCTATGACTTTAATTAGCAATACATGCCCATTGACTAGCTGCAATCGTTTGTTTGGGCATTAAAGATTTTACCCATTGTGAAGGATCTTGACTTAATTCTGAGCTATCACTCCAATCCCATGGATTTGTACTCATATTTGGTTGTGGTATAAAAACAAAAGCTTGAAAAACCAAAGTAAACAAGTTAGTGTGATTTGAAAAGCTTATGTTGAAATGTTCTAACTGTAAACCCACGAAGAACTGGTATCCACGAAAAACAAGTCTACGAAGAATATAATTTTGTCAAAATGGATTTTGTGAAAAGAAAGAAAGAGAAAAAATAAAGACAAAAGACTTTGTATAATTTTGACTAAAACCAAGTTTGACCAAGTTCTTCGAAGAAATGAAATGTATTTCAAATGGAATATGACAAAATAAGCCTAACAAGACAAAACCTTGGTTCTTCACCACATATAGGACAAAAAAATGGGTTCTTCACCAAGTTGTAAACTTGGTCTTTTGTGATAGACTTAGATGTCACAGACAGCTGTTAGATATTTTCCAAAACGAATCTTTTTTCTCCCACATGTTGGCAGACAAGATATGCAGACAACCTTACTAAATAACCACAAAATTCAACACACCATCATTCGATGACCAACTTTGTCAAACAAATAATATTATAATGTTTTCTATAATGCAAACAGAAACTCAAACCCAGAAAACTTATGAAGAACACTATGAACACATGAGTTTTCCGATGAACTATATGAGTTTTCCGGCCAAGATGTTCATCGGAAAAATTGCCGAACACAAATTTTAATGTTGAAACTCAAAACAACTTGTACCTATGATTCTCTCCAAAGATTTTAACAAGTTTTAGTTGAAAAACAACATAAAAAACAAACGATTTTCGAGTTTAAATTCATATTTTTTTATGAAACAAAACTGTGTTCTTGAAGTTTATCCAAGAAGAACTCAAAACCCACTCAAAAATCACACCGAAAACTCGGTTTTCAACAAGAAATCGAGCCTTACACTCTGATACCACTTGTAGGTCCCGATACGGATCGTCGGACAACTACGAGATCTTATTTCGGATGCCGGAATAGGTGCGGAATCCCTGTTAAGACACAAACCGAGCGAGAGATAGAATACAAGAAAGATATAACGATTAACGCACACTTGTATTGATTATCAACATAGATTGTTTAGACAATGATACCATGAAATACAACAAAACTCTCTGAAATAAACTCTCTCTTCTCTCTCTAGTTGCTTCTGTTACATGGTTCTGTTTAAATACCCAAACCCATCTGCAGATCCACGAAAGACTAAGTCTTTCGTCACTATCCCACGAAACATACATATCCACGAAGAATATGAGGTTCTTCGTGCATTGTTGTTTGAATGGTTCTTCGTGGTATCATTGACTAGTTCTTCGTCATTCAATAATCACAAGGTTCTTCCTGATATATAGTGACATAATAAACTAGTTCTTCGTAGGACTTGCAGCATGCAACAAAAACAAACAACAAACAATATTAACAGCGGCAATTAATTGGTTTACAACTCATTAATTCACGTTGACATGTAGTCCATGCTTTGATAAGTCTTCACATGACATCAACGTGGTGATGTCATTGTGATGTGGCGACTAACGACGGTCCTCAGCTCTTCATGCTTCGTGTGTCGATCTCTAGGGCGCACGGCGGAGGAATGTCGCGACGTCGGTATTGAGCCGAACCTAACCGAGTCGAACCGAACCGAGTCGCGTCCACATAAAGTGTATCAACAGATAATAATTATAATTCTATTATAGAAAGAGATATGAGGGTTACGATATAATAGAAAGTTTTTTTTTTTTTGCTAGGAAGGCTACTTGACCATCAATTGATTTAATTAAGGGCTAAGATTAAATGAGTGAAATTGAAAGTGAAGAAAAGGTTGAAAATGGTCGGTTTTGAAAATGGTGGGTTTTGAAGTTACTGGGGGAGAAGAAGGAAGAAGATTGGATACGATTGACTAAAATACCTTTCCTCTTTATTTTAAATTTTGCCACATGTCATAACCCTATTGTTTCCTATCCTTCCTAGCCAAAATAAACTTCCTATTTGATCCTCTCCATAGATATAATATGTTAATTAAAATAATAATAAATAACAAAAATATGACTGAACCGAACCGCAACTAAAATGCTAACAGTGATCGAAATTTTGAAATTTCGGTTCAATCATGCCAATAGTTCTAAAACTTGAATTTACAATTAAATGAGCTTCCAAGTCGGTGTTTATGATGCAGGTTTCTGTTTCTTCATAACGCCACAGGCTCTAACCGCACAAGCATGGTCTCGTTCGAAGGGTTAGTTGCTCCAATGGTTAAAAGCGTTTTTTTCACAAGTTTGTATTATGCTAATTATCTAGTAATGAATTAACTTATATAATTGTTTAATTTTGTCACATATATTAATACACTAATAATAAAAAGGGGGAAGGTTCTATGCAGAACACTAAGTATTGCGAGAACACGCAGAACAAAATAAATTACTCATTTTTTCAATCGTAAAAACCTCAAAAGTAAGTGAAAATGTTACAAATGTAAGATTTATTGTTTCTCACACTAGAATTCAAAACAAAATATGGAAAATTTTCAGTTTTTATATAACCTACACATAGGTAGGTTATGTGTAGGTTAGATTACCTACATGTATGTAGGCTATGTGTAGGTAAAAATATATGATTTTTTTATGTATATGTAATACACGTATGAATGTAAGAAACATAAAATTTTAAAAAATATCCACCTTAAATCCCAAAATTTAGTGATTTAGAGTTGTTTTTTTGTTTTCGCAATATTTATTGTTCTGTAATGATTCTCGTCCTAATAAAAAGTTAACATTTTTTCTCAAAATTCATATCTCCCAAATACGATTTCCCTCCTCTCCCAAATACGATTTCCCTCCTAGATACCTCAAATTTCACCCACTTCCCGCCAAAAATATAATTTCACCATCACCATAAATTTTGGTATGTATTATCTACAAGGAATTTGTTTTTAAGGAAATTAGTTTTAATAAAAATAGAATATTACTTAAACATCAAATATCAATATATTATTTACAAACTATACTATTTACAATCAAGAGTTTCCATACTTTTTTGTCGTTTTTATTGAATTTCTCAATCTAAAAGTTTGTCATAAAACTTTTGGTCTAATAGGTAATTACGTTATGACACGGCATCATGTTCGTTTGGATTCAATCTTTTTAAAATAATAGTTGCTTTTAACCTTTAAAAATGTAACTTTTTTTAAAATAAGAGTTACATTTAACTATTAACAATGCAACCTTTATAACAAAAGTTGCAAATTTTTCATAAAATTTGTAACCTTTTAAGAAAAAGGTTGTAATTTTTAGTAACTTTGCAACTTTTAATTATAAAGGTTACAAATTTAATATGTTATTGTAACTTTATAACATAAAGGTTGCATTAGATCTTCTAATGCAACTTTTATATTCAACGTAGTTACATTAGAGGCAAATGCAACTCATTTGAAAAAGGTTACTTCTAAAAAATTACAATAGGCTTATTTTCTAGTAGTGAAAAATACAAAATAACATAAAATGTGTATAAAGGAAAAACTAACATGAGTAATTAAAAGAGATTAATTAGAGTTTTTATAAAAGAAAAAAAAACACCAAATGACAAAAGAAAACATATTGGGTAAACATGAGAGTTTTGCAAAGTTAAAGGACCAAAGTCATGACTCATGAGGTGTAATACCTAACATACTATTACTTTTACCTGTTGCGCGTTGCGACGGAGTCGAAACGTAAAGAAATTTTAATTCATACTGTCGAATGAAACGTAGTATATTTGACCCCAATCGGTTTGAAGCAAAATTTATGTCAAAATGTAGACCAACCAAAAACATTTATAAAATAAGTATGAGAATGTATTATATTTAACCTGACTCATTCCTAATAAAATTTTACGTCAAAAATTATATTTAACCTGACTCATTTCTAAAAAAAACTACGCCGAAACATTAAACAACTTGAATTTATATACATAACTAACTAGTTATAATTAAGAATACAATTTATTAAAACTTTGTGAGAAGGACCTAGTTATAATTAAGAATACAATTTATTAAAACTAACAGTTATAAATAACATTTACTACATTTATATTTGACTGATGGGGAATAGTTCTGTTTTCTGATTTGCCAAAGATGGCGGCAACCAAGAAGTTTTTTTATTTATTTTTATTTTTTTAAGTTAGCATAAAATAGTTAAAATTACGATTTTGTCCCGAATTCAAAATAAAATCTTGGTTTTATCCTCAACTTAAAATTACGATTTTGTCCTCAGTTAAAAATTAAGATTTTTGCGCCCAGTTCAAAATAAAATTATGTTTTGCCCCCAGCCATAGTCCTGTCAAATTACGATTTTATCCCCAGTTAAAAATTACGATTTCGCCCCAGTTAAAAAACAAAGTTTGGTTTTCCCCGCAGCTTAAAATTACGATTTTGCCCTCAGTTAAAAATTACGATTTTACCCCCAGTTAAAAATAAAATTATGGTTTTGCCCTCAGTTCAAAATATGATTTTGCCTCCATTTCAAAATTACGATTTTACCCCAGTTGGGGATTGCAATCTTGCCGTCTTTTTTTTTTGGACAAAACTATGGTAGTGTTTTATTTTATTTGGTTGACTCATTGTAGTTTTTATTCGTGCCAAACAGCCGCCTAGCACTCGCTAATTGGTCCTAACAAATTATTGTTTTGCCCCAGCTCTAACTTACATGTTTGCCATCGTTTTAGTTATATATTTTTTTTTTTTGGCAAAACTATGGTAGTGTTTTGGTTTAATTGGTTGACTCGATATATTTTTTTTGAGATCGTGTTATAAGTAGCATGTATAAGTAACCGAAATAAAGGCGTACATATTATTACACTAAGAAATATTCGGTTTAGCGCCCGCAACGCGGACCGTGCATAAGACTAGTTCTTATACAAAATAGTCAATTTGATTATATTATTCTCATATACTACTCACAATCATTGACATAAAAATCTTATTTCCAACCATTGATGCTAAGGGCTTTCATTATTCAGTCAGTTACCAGTACTCAATTTTGATAACTCCAGCAACGGGATTAGCGATGGCTGCGAAGGCTTATTTGGAGAGATCTAGGGTTTCGCCTGTGACAACTCGTATTTTAAGAACCTCTCGTTGTGCTTTAATGTAACTTGTAGTAACATACGTGATTAATTGATGTGTTTGATTACAATGAATGTTATGATTTTATATGTTATGTTTTACGTAGTTGTAATGCGAAACTGGTCCGGTCGCACAAATAATTGGGCCAACTCTATCGCTTTGAACCCGTGGCCCAAGGGCAACCCAAGGATGGGTTCGCCCCACTACATTTAGCGCATAACAGCGTGGGGATGGGTGTTTGTTCCTCATAATCCTGCAAAACATAAACACACACCAAACCCTAGCTCTCCCTCTCCTCTCTACTCGAACTCGACGGCTGCCTTCCCCATTCTTCGAGATCTTTTCCTCGTGTGGCACCACTCTTCTCATCCAAGCAATCTAGGGCGCTCGATATCTCTCGGTTAGTATGATTAAGAATTGTTTTAATCTTGTTCGATTATGTTTGATTATGTGCAATCATATCTATTTAGGGTTGTTGCTAGAAAACATGATGAATGATATGGACTATGGTAATTTGCATAAACGTATGTTAAGGGAGGGCATGATCTTGGTGTTAAACTATTAATTGAACATACATGAACACATCATATGGATTGCAAGTGTTCTTAGGGTTGAATTGAGGATTAATCAATAACTCGGATCGGTGAAATAAGGATGATCGATGATTTGGTAGTATAACATGTTCTTAGTAGTGTTAGCTTGTTGTTTGGATCTTGAATTACATTTATTGATTTGTTCATTGTAAATGAAGATGATGGAATTAGTCATGAGATAATAATAATGTCAATGTATAGATCTATGAATAACTCTTTCGAATTCTGTGTAACATGATTGAGAAATTAGTGGGCTATAATTATGGAAACTATGTAACTGAATTTGGGATTTGGCTTGGTCGCACAAGCTAACCCGGTCGCACAAGGAACCCGAGTTGCACAAGTGTTATGAGTCGCACAAGATATTGATCCATCACACAAGCTTGTGGGCTGGTGCAAACATTGGGCCGAGTAATTGGGCTGAGTCGCACAAGTTCCAGTTGCACAACATGGCCCAATCGCACAAGTGATGGGGCCGTACGTGTCGTTGGGCCGAAACCCAATCGCACAAGACTGATGGGCCAAGGGTGGTGTGGATCGCACAACCCAGATGAATCGCACAAGGTCATTCGGGTCGCACAAGACATGTGGGCCTGAATGCCTGGGCCGCACAATTTAGTGTGTGTCAGTTGGACTGTTATGTAATGAGTGCTGATGAACTTGCATGTTAGACTGTATGATATAGACTGATACTGATGTTGCTGTTACGTGTTGAGTGAATGTTACTTGTTAAAAATACGTGGCTCACTAGTAAACCAAAACTGATTGGTATTGATAACCCTGTTAGGACGTGGTTGGTAGATCAACTGTGAACAAGTAACTTAACTTACCAAGCAAATCAAAGGTGAGTTCATTCCCCTTGAGCATGCGTCCCGGTGGGTGGGACAATCATTGGGTATTCCTGAGAGGAATAAGTTATTTGGGTAAAAACTTGGATGTTGGATAATACACTCAATTCCTATCACCATGAAGTCCCATCTTGTTTGTTACCTGAGAGGTAACAGGGTATTAGTTGATAGCACTATTTAGGTTTGGCACCCTCACCCCGTACCTGAGAGGACGGGTGTGAACTAATGACCCAGTCATGACCAATGCTTGGATAGGGGCATTGGGGAAGGGCAAAAATAATCTGGAGCCGTCTTGTATTGTACATGAGTTATTATCAACATTATAATCAATGAACTGAACTAAACACAGGGTAACAAACGTCTTTGTAAAACCATGAACTCACCAGCGTTGTCTGATACACTTGTTGCTTGCTCGCAGGTCGTTAGGTAATGTGGACAAGGAACTTGCTGTCTGGATGGCTGGAGTGGTCATGGGTCTCATGCTTGGATATACAAGACTTGTTTACTGATTTCACATACATTGGTTTTTGAAACATTTGAACAGTGTATTACCATTTGCTTCCGCTGAACATGTTTAACTTGAGTTATGTTTATGAATGTTTTAACATTATAAATAGAAACCTTGTTTTATAACTTGATGTTGGTTCAATGTGATTGGTGGCTAGATCCTGGTACGTCACACGCCTAGCGGGGTCACCGTATGTGGTATTTTGGGGGTGTGATAGTTTGGTATTAGAGCCACTGGTTATAGTGAACTAGGTTTTAAAATGTTTTTATAAAACCAGACTATAACCGAACAGTTTAGAAAGCGACCATGAAACTCAGCTCCAGATTGCAAGGTTCGTCTCTTGTTTACTTATTGCACATCATATTTAATGAACACTTGAGTTTGACAATGCTTGTGAATACACACCTAACACTATAGTACGAGTCCTTGTGTTACTAACATACGTTACGTGATTGATAGTGTGATACTTCCCTAAACCTTCTTGATCTATGTTGTAGTGTTTTAGTCTTGCTACTCGAATTTGAGGAACCTTTTAGCACGAGTTAGGAGGAGCTGAGATAAACATGCTGAAGGGGTATGGTCCCAGATCTCGCGTCAGCATCGACCGCGAGTGACCATTACCCTTATCAGAACCCCCACTAGCTAACAACCTACTTGTGTCCGTGCGGGAACGCATCGACACAGTGGTTGAATCCAATCTGTCCAATGATGGAGGACTTACCTGGAATATGAGAACGGTATAGCGATGCGGCTGGCACCGCATCTGGTGTATGAAAACGGAAGTATTCACAGCGATGCGGCCTCGCACCGCATCTAGTGAACACTTCTATCAATACAGAGAAGCTGGATAACAGCAACAGTCACCACAGACGACGATGCGGCCTGCCACTGCATCTCGCGTATTTCTTGATCAAAGAGTGAGACGCGGGAACATCTACAGTTACCGCAGACAGCGATGCGGCTTGCACCGCACCCTGTCTACTCATCAAGTGGGACTGACACCACAGAGCAAGTAGCACCAATGGCAGCCGCCTGTCAGGACTACGTAAGCAACAGACTGACGTGGCGTCGCCTCCCCGGCCAGCATGTCTGACACACCTGCAAAGGTGCAGCATGCCGTCAGTCTACCCATCCACCTCCTCATTCACTCCTCGGCTATAAATACCAACCCCAAACCAGGTTTGAGGTATCTCTTCACAACTCTCTCACTACTACTACTATCATACTTTGCTTCCCAAGCAGACTACTGATTCTCACGCCGGAGAGTGGTAACAAGGAGCACCCCCCACCCCATCCTCCTTGTTGCGAGTCACGGTTTGTTTCCTTGTGTAGGAGATCAACCCACCGGTGATCCAGCCAGCAATCCTCGAGAGGAAGGGATTAACCCATCAAGTGTGACTGACACCACAGAGCAAGTAGCACCAATGGTAGCCGCCTGTCAGGACTACGTAAGCAACAGACTGACGTGGCGTCGCCTCCCCGGCCATCATGTCTGACACACCTGCAAAGGTGCAACATGCCGTCAGTCTATCTATCCACCTCCTCCTTCACTCCTCGGCTATAAATACCAACCCCAAACCAGGTTTGAGGTATCTCTTCACAACTCTCTCACTACTACTACTATCATACTTTGCTTCCCAAGCAGACTACTGATTCTCACGCCGGAGAGTGGTAACAAGGAGCACCCCCCACCCCATCCTCCTTGTTACGAGTCACGGTCTGTTTCCTTGTGTAGGAGATCAACCCACCGGTGATCCAGCCAGCAATCCTCGAGAGGAAGGGATTAACCCTTCTTGACGAGACCAGTGAGTTAACCCTGCCCGGTTAACCATTGTTTCATCATTGGCGCCCACCGCTACTCTTAGCACTTTTTCAACCATCCTTCTCCCTCTCAAAAGATCATGACTGATCACCAAAACAACACTAGGGATAATCTACTCCCCACCAACCCAGGGAATGCGGGGAATGCCCCCCCAGACCTAAATCCGGGCCACATTGGCACATCAACGCAAAGGGGTCCATCCCTAACGTTCGGACACGACCTATCACAATACGCATCCGTGATTCCTCCGGACATGGACCCTCACACCTGGTATGACCAGCAGGCCGCCCTGCTGGCCGCAACATATAACCGAGCTTGCGCTGAAGCGCAAATACAAGCCGGGAATACCCGGGCACCACACATACCTGCGGGTCGTATTTTACAATATGGCAGCAGGGCACCCTCACGTCCAGCCTCCAGAAGCAGGCGTGAGGACCGCAGTCAAGACATACGCCCAGATGCAGCGGTCCCTTGAACCGCATATGGCAAAGGCACAGCCCCAAGCCGAAACCTCCCACCAGGGGTCCAAGCGTAACAATAAACGCAACCGGGACGTTGGAAATCGCGACAGCATTTCCAAACCATACTTTCCGCAGACCAACCCGTTTGACCCAAGGAACCACAATCCCCAACGGGACAACCGGGCGTCAAAGAAAGATTCTCGGGACCGCAACTGGACCGAGATCACTGTGTCGCCAAGCGAAGTCCTTCTTACTGACGCACAGCTCTTACGACCGGCCCAACCAATGAAGTCCAAGAAAAATCAAGATCTCACTCTCTATTGTGAGTATCACAAGGACTCGGGCCACACCACAAACAACTGCATCAGTCTCCGGCTGGAGATTGAGCGAGCCTTAAAAGAGGGGAAACTGCAACATCTTTTGCCAGGTGGGCAGAAACCCACCAAGCGCATCACCCCTCATGGCGAAGGCACCTCCTCAGGGAAGAGGACCATGTATGTGGCCTCAACCCACATGATCAACGGAGGTAAAGGTTGGCCGCGCAAGGCGGCGAGAAGACGGACAATGACTGGAAAGACGAGCAATCGTCTTTCCAAAAGTCCGAGGCGGCCCGCGCGACAGACGCGCCGTCGTTATTACAGGTCAACTGGCTCATTACTGCACCGAGCGTCTATTCATCGACCCGGGCAGTACTTCCGATATCATCTATGAGCAATGCTTCAACCAGTTCGATCAGGAGGACAAAGATCGGCTGCAAGCAGTGGACTACCCGTTGGCCGGGTTCGCAGGGTAAACTGTCTTTCCCCTCGGCCAAATTACGTTTCCTGTGCGCCTTACCAGCGGAAGGCACACACGAACAAAAGAGGTAAACTTCATGGTTTTACCTCATACTTCCAAATATGACGTACTCCTTGGGAGAGAATGTCAAGGGGATTTCAACATGATTACATCCGTACCCCACTCTGCTGTCGGTTTCCCAACCGAAACAGGGGTCGCGATAATCTACGCACGCAGAGACGTCATGATGTCGGACGAAATACGTCCGACCAAGATAGCAAGGCCTACCCCAACAACCAACCAGAAAAATGGGTTCTCAACGCGAGATACCCAGAACAAAAGGTTACGTTGGGCCACGCCTTGTCCCTTAACACCAAAGCGCACCTGAAGTAGCTTCTCTTCAGGAACCAAGACATTTTCGTGTGGACACCCGCAGACATGACTGGGGTCCCGCGTGAAATCGCGCAACATTGCTTAAATACCATGCCAGGTATTAAGCCGGTGATCCAAGGCCAAGGCCACCTTGGATCCGCTAAAAACCAGGCGATGCATGAGCAGGTGGAAGAACTGCTCTCCGCAGGCATCCTGCGGGAAGTTAAATACCAGACTTGGTTATCCAACCCAGTCATGGCAGAGAAACCATCCGGGGGCTGGCGCATGTGCGTCGATTACAAAGACCTCAACAAAGCCTGTCCCAAGGATTGTTACGCACTTCCGGAAATCGACGAAAAAGTCAATAACCTCGCACCTTTCAGATGGAAGTGTTTCCTCGATTGTTATAAAGGCTACCACCAACTACAGATGGCAATCGAGGATGAAGACAAAACGGCATTCCGCACTCCCACCGGGAATTACTGTTATACAAAAATGCCGTTTAGGTTGCGCAACGCGGGCACAACCTATCAAAAACTGATGAACGACACTTTCCGCGGGCAAATAAGCAAAAGTGTCGAAATCTACATGGATGACCTAGTCGTCATGAGCATGGAGGAAGATACCATGCTCACTGATATTGAACGAAGCGTTAACATAAAGCTCAATCCAGGGAAATGCTCATTTGGAATGGAAGAAGGCAAATTCCTTGGATTCGTCGTAACCAAAGATGGATTCAAGGTAAACCCGGAAAAGGTTCAGGCGATTGAGCGCATGCCATCGCCTTCAATGATGAAAGAAATGCAACGGCTGGCCGGCACGCTAGCCGCACTAAATAGATTCTTAGCCAACCATGCAGCTAAGTCATATCTTTTCATCAAGACCCTGCGGAACTGTTTAAAGAAAGAACAATTCCAGTGGACCGCAGAGGCCGAAAATGCTTTCCGGGAAATGAAGGAGTGTTTGATACAACTCCCAACTCTAACCGCACCACGCAAGGATGAACCACTCATATTATACCTATCTGCCGCAGACAACGCGGTAGGTGCGGTACTGATAGTGGAGCGGGAGGGGGTTCAAACACCCATCTATTACATCAGCAAGATGCTCAACGACCCAGAGACAAGATATTCAATAATGGAGAAACTGGTATTAGCACTAGTACACGCTTCAAGATGGTTGCGACGCTACTTCGCAAACCATGTCATCAAGGTGTTAACCAATTACAGGATCGACCCGATCCTATCCGAACCTGACATTTCTGGGAGATTAGCAAAATGGGCAATCAAGCTGGGCGCGCACACGCTGAACTATAAACCGCGCCCCGCGATTAAAGGCCAAGTCTTAGCTGATTTCGTCGCTGAGGTACCGGCCAATCGCATCCAAGAATGCGAAGAAGCACAAAACCCTACACCAGCACCATCTTCCTCGGAAACTTGGGCAGTTTTTACTGATGGTGCCTCCAACGAGGAAGGTGCAGGCGCATGTCTGCGACTCGTCAGCCCTGATGGCCAAGAACTTACATATGCAATCCGCCTCGATTTCAAAAGCACAAATAACGAGGCAGAATATGAGGCTCTACTTGCAGGACTACGTTTAGCAGTCAAACTCGGCGTGCAACATTTGGAAGCACACGTCGACTCTTTGTTAGTTGCAGGGCAGATACGCGGCGACTATGCCGCAAAGGGGGATATCATGATCCTCTACCTCGAGCAAGCCCTGCAACTAACATCGTTCACTTCATTCAATATCCGACATATCAACAGAAGTGAAAACAAGTCCACAGATGCAATATCAAAACTTGCATCCACCAGCTTCCAACACCTGGCAAAGGAGATACGCATCGAAATTCTGCAGAATCCTTCAGTACCCCTGCGCCAGGTCAACGTCATCCAATACGGCACAACATCTTGGATGACACCAATTATTGCATATTTGCAATCAGGTGTGACTCCCGAAAGCAAGTCAGAGGCACGCAAGTTACAATACAAAGCGTGCCATTATCAAATGGGAGACGGTATCTTATACCGTAAATCATACCTAGGGCCACTCCTACGATGCGTCAACCCCCAGGATGCCACATACCTCATCAGAGAGATACACGAGGGAATGTGTGGCATACACGCAGGACCACGCATGGTAGTGGCCAAAATCATGAATGCTGGGTATTACTGGCCCGGCATGCACCTGGACGCCGTCAAAGAGTTGCGCAAATGTATTAACTGTCAACGACATGCCCCAAAAACTTTGAGCCCCAAGAACAACTTGGTCCCGGTCACTACCGCATGGCCCTTTCAGAAATGGGCAATCGACATGGTCGGACCCTTCCCAGACGCACCAGGTGCGGTCAAATTTATCATAGTGGCGGTTGATTACTTCACAAAATGGGTAGAGACGAAACCGCTCGCCTCAACCACTGCTATGATAACAAGGAAATTCATTTGGGAACACATCATCTGCCGTTTCGGTCTACCAATGTGCATCGTTACCGATAACGGCACCAACTTTGCTGCCGACGAATTTCAAAAATGGCTACAAGAACTACACATTGAACACATATTCTCATCTGTGGCACATCCACAAGGGAATAGCCAGGTTGAAAGTATCAACAAAAGCCTAGTCGAAGGCATCAAAGCAAGGTTGGGAACAGCCAGGCGTGGCTGGGTCGATGAACTCCCAAGCATCTTATGGGCTCACCGCACAAGCCCAAAAACGAGCAATGGGGAGACACCTTTCAGCCTAGTTTATGGCTCAGAAGCGGTGATCCCCGCGGAAGTAGGCATCCCTTCACCCAGAATGTTGGCTATTAAAAAATAGACAACAGTACGGAACGCAGGATTGACTTGGACCTCTTGGAAGAAAGGCGTGAAAACGCTGCCATCAACGAGGCCAAGTACAAATCCAAACTTGAAAAGTACTACAACTCACGCGTCCGCATTTGTACTTTTAACCCGGGAGACTACGTCCTCCGCGACAACGAAGCATCTAATGCTGAACGCCCAGGAAAACTTGCCCCCAAGTGGGAAGGACCCTACCTCATCAATGAGGTCTTGGGCAAAGGCGCGTATAAGTTACAAACGTTAGAAGGCGAACCTATCGCACGTACATGGAATGCACAACAGCTTAGACGTTGTTACATGTAAGCCATGTTTTTTACATTTTCATGTAACCTATCAGGCCGCAGGCCATTTGCAAATAAATAAACGAGCAATTCAATGCAATATTGTTTGTTACTACTATTACAAATGCGTGTTCCACTTTGCGGTATCCGCAAAAACAGATTGGCAAAATCTTCATTCGCGATACCCACACAAAGTGCTAACCACACACAAATATTGTAATAGGCCAGCAGAAGGCAGAATATTAAGTGTCTATCCGGCCGGATAGACAAGTTTTTACAAAACTTAACACAATTCCTGAACCCTAATAAGGCAAACAATGGAATTGAATCGTACTCATACGACAAAGGTATCGAGTATACTCAACCCAATTCACAAAAGGTAGAGTTCCAGACTAAGTTTTTACGAAACTTAACACAATTCCTGAACCCTAATAAGGCGAACAATGGAATTGACACGTACTCATACGACAAAGGTATCGAGTATATTCAACCCAATTCACAATAGGTAGAGTTCCAGACTAAGTTTTTACAAAACTTAACACAATTCCTGAACCCTAATAAGGCAAACAATGGAATTGACTCGTACTCATACGACAAAGGTTTCGAGTATACTCAACCCAATTTACAATAGGTAGAGTTCCAGACTAAGTTTTTACAAAACTTAACACAATTCCTGAACCCTAATAAGGCAGACAATGGAATTGACTCGTACTCATACGACAAAGGTATCGAGTATACTCAAGCCCATTCACAATGGGTAAAGTCCCGCATACACACGTTCAAACACGCAAGAAGTAAAAACACTTGTACAAATTGAACAACAAACTTTATATTCAAAAAATTCAGGCACCCACGCGGTGCACAATGGATTTACATAAAGTTCCAACATGTACAAGAGGAAAACAAAAAAGAGGCACACAGGCCAACCTAAGTCCTATTTTGTACCACTGGTACCCGCGCCATCTTGGCCGCCACCAGCAGGATTTTCCCCTTCCGCGTCGGCATACAACATCCGCAACCGGTCTACATAATCCGCGGCCTCTAAGCATTCGTCAAGCTTCTCCACACAAGAGAGAGACGTGTCATAAAAGGATCCCACGGCCGCATCACGAAGCGCTTCGGTGTCCACATCACGGAACCCGGACCGTTCTTCAGTATAGCCGCCTTTAGACATGACGTTTATATGATACAGCGGCTATAACCAGCTTTAAAACCAGCATCACGGGCATGCTGCTTAACCAAGTCTAAACCAGTTGCGGTTTCAGGCGCATCCATGATAGCCTGAACAATCTGCAATAAAAGAATGATAAGATTCACATGCTAATCCGAGTAAATACAAAGGCATGGGATACTTACATGTGCAACACCGTGACTCCGCATCCACTCACGGTCAGCCTCAAGCTGGTTAAACGAAGAGGTCAAGGCATCTCTGGCCTCGACAACCGCATTTGCCCACTCTTCCGCTACAGTCACGCGGGCAGTAGTGTCTGCGAGCTTAGCCTCGCAAGTCTGAACCTCAACCTTTCAAAAGCAAGAAGCAGTTTGCACAAAGTTAGTAAACATTCTCGAAAGGCAGAAGGAAAGATAAAACAGGAAAAACAAATCATACCTGAAGGCTGCCAACAACCTGATTCAAACGGAACAACCTGATTCAAACGGATGCGCTCAGCATTCGCCTGTTCAAGAGCCGTAGAAGCATGGCTCTCCCTCTCTGTAGCCTCTTCAAAGGCCTTTGCAGCACGGGCCCCCGCTTCTTTGGCCTCTTCAAGCGCCTTTACAGCCTGGGCCTCTGCCTGTTGGGCTTTAACCGCAATCACCTCAGCCGCAGCCTTCTCCTTGCCCAAAACAGCATTCGCTGCCTTGGCATTCGTCAGCTCCTGACGAGCACGAAACAGATTTTCATTCTGTTTAGCCCAAGATTCTTTCCATGTCTTGCACTCATTGGAAAGTTTTTCGTTCCAACTCTTGCGTTCATCAGAAAGTAACTTAACAAGAGTAAGAACCTGTTTCAGCTCAGCAGTCGCAGCCCACTCTGCGGTCTGTTTCTGCTTCTCGAAAGCAGCCCTATCCTTTTCAAGCTGCTCCGCACCCGCACGAGCAGCCTTCACCAACTCTTCCGCTTCGGCCCGCAGGCGAGCAGCTTCCTCCTCCCTGCGGCCTAGCACCTTGTAATCTTCCAGAATGGCATTCGCCACTATGGAACTTCCCACTAACATGGTGGAAAGTTGGTTGATGCGCAGTTCACGGGGTGCGGAACGGGCACGATCAGTTTCAAATAGGGTGCCCAGACCACCCAGAATCTCTTTGCATGCAGAAGGATCATTAGAAATATCATCCCCCTGCATAACAGTCCAGGGGGGTCGATAATAACTCGTGCTCCGATCCGGGGTGTAAGTGCGGTAATAATACTCCAATTCAGACTCCCCAGGCTGAATAGGAGGCCCATCATAACCCGCGCCACCGGAAGAGGAACCAGTAACCTTCTCACCAACAGGAGTGCAAATGTCCTCGGGCAGTGCAAATTTCCTTTCATTTCAGCACATGCCAGAAAATCTCACCAACTTCCACCAACTCACACGTGCGCTCAGCCACGTATACAACAAAAAGCAACAACATTATCCAAACACAAGCGGCATGCGGTTTCTCTGGTATACCGCACCATAACCCATACCGCATGTCGTTTTTTTACATACCCCATAAGATAGCCAAAAAATTATATCTTTCCATGGTTAAGGGGGTATAAACATGTCCGCACATACCGACGAGCACACGTGGAATATGCGGAGATGACACACACGAGCCCATACAGGTGTGTCAGATACTCAGAACCAGCGTTGTTCTTTGGACTGAACCGCATCTCAGAAACAGGTCAACCGCATTGCCTTCATTCTCTTCAAGCTTCAAATCCCTCCTGTCCGGTTCACAACCACAGAGGGCACATAAACAACTTCTTCAACAAGAAGAAGGAAGGGAATGTACGCGCACGCACATCAGCAACCCTGACTCCTGATCCTTCAAGAGCCACATCCGAGCAACACACCCGTTTCAAGCGAGTATGGGGTGACAAAACCGCAGACACTCATGAGTCGCTGCGGACACACCCATAGCTCCGCAAATGGTTGCTACGGAAGAGCCACAACTAAGTCATCACATAGATGAACGAAGCTACTTCAAGGAAAACTCCTCGGTATTGGAGCGTGAAGGAAAGTGGCTAAGGAAGAGATGCGGACGGGATCCCCAAAGCTCATAAGAGATCTCGTCGAACAACAAGCGGCTAAACAGCGGTAACAAGTCTGCTTATGACTTTATTACCCTACTTATAATACAGATAGAATAAACAATGGTGGGCATTACCATGCCTGTGACCATGTTTATTTGACCATTATCCAGATTCACATTGTTCGACCAAACATGGCCAACAATGACGCAAGTATCAAACATTGTTCACCCAACCGTGGCCAACAATGTCAAGCAACGAGGTAACCGCAAAAGACGTACTGTTATTAGAGAGCTAATTGGAAGAACATGATTACCCCACAAAAGGGATCATCATTAGATGTCCAATTATTGCGGAAGACCACTCTCTTCTTCATTCACCACCTCAAAGGTTGGTTCGAAGTTTGTGCACATCTTCAACCACCGTCTCAGAGGTTGGTTCGAAGTTTGTGCACATCCCTAGCAAGATCTCAAGGTTGGTTCGACACACCAACAGGTGGCACCCAACCCGAGGCTGAGAATTTCGCATCAGATGAAACATTCTCACCGGTACGGAAGAGGCATCAAATGACCCTTCCAGATCTCCAGCTTGATTTACAAAGAGCAAAGACCATCTACATGGCCTACGATCTTCTCCAGACTCCAAACTACCTTCTAAGCACCATAGTCCAGTACTCCTCCCACATGCAACTTGCATATGGCAGCAACACTAGACTGGGGGGACTTGAAGGGGTATGGTCCCAGATCTCGCGTCAGCATCGACCGCGAGTGACCATTACCCTTATCAAAACCCCCACTAGCTAACAACCTACTTGTGTCCGTGCGGGAATGCATCGACACAGTGGTTGAATCCAATCTGTCTAATGATGGAGGACTTACCTGGAATATGAGAACGGTATAGCGATGCAGCTGGCACCGCATCTGGTGTATGAAAACGGAAGTATTCACAGCGATGCGGCCTCGCACCGCATCTAGTGAACACTTCTATCAATACAGAGAAGCTGGATAACAGCAACAGTCACCACGAACGACGATGCGGCCTGGCACCGCATCTCGCGTATTTCTTGATCAAAGAGTGAGACGCGAGAACATCTACAGTTACCGCAGACAGCGATACGGCTTGCACCGCACCCTGTCTACTCATCAAGTGGGACTGACACCACAGAGCAAGTAGCACCAATGGCAGCCGCCTGTCAGGACTACGTAAGCAACAGACTGACGTGGCGTCGCCTCCCCGGCCAGCATGTCTGACACACCTGCAAAGGTGCAGCATGCCGTCAGTCTATCCATCCACCTCCTCTTTCATTCCTCGGCTATAAATACCAACCCCAAACCAGGTTTGAGGTATCTCTTCACAACTCTCTCACTACTACTACTATCATACTTTGCTTCCCAAGCAGACTACTGATTCTCACGCCGGAGAGTGGTAACAAGAAGCACCCCCCACCCCATCCTCCTTGTTGCGAGTCACGGTTTGTTTCCTTGTGTAGGAGATCAACCCACCGGTGATCCAGCCAGCAATCCTCGAGAGGAAGGGATTAACCCTTCTTGACGAGACCAGTGAGTTAACCCTGCCCGGTTAACCATTGTTTCATCACATGCAAATTGCATTGTTATTATGGGTGCACACATAATAATAATGTGGGGTGCATGTGAGTCCCAATGAGGCCTAACAAGTGTGAAAGGGGTTCCGTTCTGTTGTCTGATGTAAACATTAGTAGTCTGTAGAAGACATCATGAGGTTTGACTCCTACCTTATCTCGACTCTTAACCTTTTCCCTTTTCTCATATAGAATCATGAGCGGACGAGGCCATGGACGTGGTCACATTGCGATGACTCACGCCGAGCTGACAAACTTGATTAACACACGTGTGGCTGAGGCTTTGGCAGCCTATCAAGCTGGTACGATATGTGCCAAATACACCTTATTCTTGTGTCGCGTACACAACTCTTACCCGTGTGCTGTATTTTCTTTCGTCCTTAGGTCAGCAAGCGAATCAGAATCAAAACAATCCACCTGCCTGCACGTTCATGGATTGTAAGCCACAGACATTCAGTGGGACTGAAGGAGCTGTGGGACTACAGCGTTGGTTTGAGAAGGCAGAATCGGTGTTTGCGATTTGTAACTGTCCTGCTGGGGACAGAGTGAAGTATGCTTCAGGCACACTCGAGGATGGTGCCTTGATTTGGTGGAATGCCCAAGTCCAGATGCTGGGCATTGAGATGGCGAATTCCACTACTTGGGAGGACTTCAAGGAGTTGATAAGAGAGGAGTACTGTCCTCGTGATGAAGTACAGAAACTGGAGAACGAGTATTATGATCTGAAGATGGTGGGGTATGAGATTGAGGTATACACGAAACAGTTTCATGAATTAGCTAATATGTGCCCGAACTTATCACGACCTCCACATCGAAGAATCGAACTGTACATCAAAGGATTAGCCCCACAGGTGAAGGGCTTGGTTACTGCAGCAAACCTCAACAACTTAGCTCAGATCATCCGCTTAGCTCACAAGATCACAGATCAGGAGGTGGAGCATGGCTCGCTACCACCGCGTGTTTCTACTACTACCGCTAGTGCTACAGCTACTACACCTGCTACTGACAGCAAACGTAAGTGGAATGATGTGGACAAGTCGTCCCACTCGAATCAATCATAGAAGAAGCCAGACAACAGTATCAACCGCAGTTTTAGCCAGTCATCTTCTGAATCAAAATCAAAGCAACAATTCGAATCAGGGCTTATCCGCAGGGAAGCAGCCTAAGTATAACAAGTGTAACTTCCACCACCGCGGGTCGTGCACCCGGGTATGTCACACGTGCAACAAGGTGGGCCATATGGCGAGAGACTACAGTGTCTCACTTCCAAGGCAACAACAGCAGCAACCCCCTCAGCAACAGCAGCCACAACAACAAGAGAGGCAGCAGCCTTAGAAGAATCAGGGAAATCGTAAGGGGTGTTTCCAGTGTGGTGACGAGGGTCATTTTAGGCGGGATTTCCCTCAACTGAATTAGAATGCGGGTAACAACAACAACAACAACAACAACACTGGGAATAACAACAATGGGAACAATGGTGGGAACGGTACGCATGGAAGAGTGTTTACCATTGGTGCTGGGGAAGCTTGCAATGATGGCAACATTATGACCAGTACGTTTTCTGTGAACAATTTATTTGCTTCTGTTTTATTCGACTCGGGCGCCGATTGGAGTTATGTGTCGTTGGAGTTCAGTCGTCAGTTAGGAATGAGTCCTGCACCCCTTGTAAACAAACATGTTGTAGAGTTAGCCGATGACAAAACGATTGAAGCTTCACATGTTCTTGTTGGCTGTAAACTCGATCTTATGGGTCAAGTGTTCGACATTGACCTACTACCCGTTAGTCTTGGAAGTTTTGATGTGGTCGTTGGCCTGGATTGGTTGTCTAAGCATCAAGCGGAAATTCTCTGTAAAGAGAAAATCGTGCGTATCCCTCTCCCCAGTGGAGAATCCTTGTCGGTTCAAGGCCATCGTAGTGGTGCAATGGTTGGCATCATCTCAGCCATGAAAGCCCAGAAGTGTTTACGAAAGGGCTACCCTGCTATTTTAGCTCTTGTTGCTGATACTCAACCTGAAGAAAGGAAGCTTGAAGACCTTCCAGTTGTTAGCGAGTTTTCTGATGGGTTTCCTGAAGAGCTTCTTGGTTTACCTCCACATCGACAGGTGGAATTTCAGATCGACCTCACACCAGGAGCAGCCCGGATTGCCCGTGCTCCTTATCGTCTTGCACCAGGAGAGTTGCAAGAGTTTTCAAATCAACTCCAAGAACTGTTGGATAGAGGTTTTATCCGACCCAGTTCCTCGCCTTGGGGAGCCCCGGTTTTATTTTTGAAGAAGAAAGACGGGTCCTTTCGCATGTGTCTAGATTATCGAGAACTCAAAAAGGTGACAGTCAAGAACCGCTATCCTTTACCACGTATCGACGATTTGTTTGATCAGTTGCAAGGGTCAAGTTTTTACTCGAAAATCGATTTAAGATCGGGCTATCATCAGATGAGAGTCTGAGAGAGGATGTTCCTAAAACAGCTTTTCAAATGCGGTATGGCCATTATGAGTTCCTGGTTATGCCATTTGGGTTGACAAACGCACCAGCGGTTTTCATGGACCTCATGAACCGCGTGTGCAAACCATATCTCGACGATATCGTCATTGTGTTTATTGATGACATCTTGATCTACTCTAAGAGCAAGGAGGACCATGAGCGACACTTGCGTCTTATCTTGGAGCTCTTGAGGAAGGAGCAACTCTATTCAAAATTCTCTAAGTGTGATTTCTAGATTCGATAAGTACACTTCCTTGGTCACATTGTGAATGAAATGGGGATACACGTGGATCCTGCTAAGATTGATGCTATCAGAAATTGCGCAGCACCAAAGAATCCTTCGGAGGTGCGACAATTTCTCGGTCTCGCTGGGTACTATCGAAGATTTATTAGAGACTTCTCGAAGATCGCTCAACCTCTTACCTCATTGACACAGAAAAGCATGGTATACTCTTAGGGAACGAAGCAGGAAGATGCTTTACAGCTCTTGAAACAAAAACTCTGCAGTGCACCAATCTTGTCACTACCTGAGGGTACCGAGGATTTTGTGGTGTATTGTGATGCTTCAATTCAGGGTCTCGGTGGTGTACTAATGCAACGCGAGAAGGTGATAGCATATGCTTCACGGCAGCTGAAGGTTCATGAGAAAAATTACACGACTCACGACTTAGAGTTGGGAGCCGTGGTCTTTGCATTAAAAATCTTGAGGCATTACTTGTACGGTACTAAATGCACTATTTATACCGATCACAAGAGCCTTCAGCATATCTTTGATCAGAAGGAGTTGAATATGCGACAGCGTCGCTGGGTAGAACTACTGAATGACTACGACTGTGCCATAAAGTATCACACAGGTAAAGCCAATGTTGTAGCTGATGCCCTTAGTAGAAAGGAAACGAAACCCAAACGTGTGCGGGCCTTACAGCTCAATATCCACACAAATCTTCCTGATCGGATCCGTTCGGCTCAGACTGAAGCGTTGAAGGAAGAAAACTTGGAAGTTGAATATTTATGGGGCATGGAACAACGAATCGTGGAGAGATCAGACGACATTTATTACTTTATGGAATGAATATGGGTTCCTTTGTTTGGAAATCTTAGGGAGCTCGTGATGGACGAAGCGCACAAGTCCCGATACTCTGTTCACCCGGGTTCGGATAAGATGTATCAGGACCTCAAAGTCTTGTATTGGTAGCCGAAGATGAAAGCTAACATCGCGACGTATGTGAGTAAATGTTTGACTTGTGCGAAAGTCAAGGTAGAGTTTCAGAAACCCTCAGGCCTACTTCAACAACCAGAAATACCCATGTGGAAATGGGAGCATATATCTATGGATTTCGTCACTGGTTTGCCTAGAACTCAAAACGGAAACGATACCATTTGGGTAATCGTTGATCGTCTCACGAAGTCAGCGCACTTTCTAGCAATCAAGGAAACAAATAAGTTCTCGCAACTCGCTGCTGTCTATTTGAAGGAGGTAGTTTCTAGGCACGGGGTGCCAACCTCTATTATTTTTTATCGTGACCCACATTTCATATCTGATTTGTGGCAATCGATGCATAAATCGTTCGGCTCACGTCTCGACATGAGCACTGCTTATCACCCACAGACGGATGGTCAAAGCGAACGAACCATCCAGATACTTGAAGACATGCTGCGAGCATGTGTGATCGATTTTGGTAAAGGGTGGGAGAAACACTAGTATCCAGGCAGCTCCGTTTGAAGAGTTGTACGACCGAAAATGTCGTTCTCCTCTTTGTTGGGCTGAGGTGGGTGATAGCCAGATCACGGGTCCGGAATTTATTCTTGAAACTTCGGAAAAGATTGTCCAGATCAAAAATCGTATGGCGGTGGCGCGCGACTGTTAGAAAAGCTACGCTGACAGGCGTAGGAAACCCTTGGAATTCGTTGTAGGCGATCGTGTTACGTTGAAAGTCTCACCTTGGAAGGGTGTGGTGTGCTTTGGGAAGCGCGGCAAGCTTAATCCACGCTATGTTGGGCCATTCAAAGTCTTGGAACGTATTGGTAAAGTGGCGTACAAGCTCGAGTTACCTGCTAAGCTGGGTAACGTTCATGATGTTTTCCATGTTTCTCAATTAAAGAAGTGTTTGTCCGATGACACACTTGTAGTACCATTCCAGGAACTGAAAATCGACGACAAATTGCAGTTTGTCGAAGATCCCATCGAAATTATGGACCGAGAAGTTATGGTTCGTAAACACAGTCAAATTCCAATCGTGAGAGTCCATTGGAACTCAAGACGTGGACCGGAGTTCACGTGGGAACGTGAAGATCGGATGAAGCTCAAGTATCCTTAACTTTTCCCAACTGACCAGCCTAATCCTGATGAAGCTGGTGAATTTCAGGACAAAATTCTGGTTTAAGTTGGGGATGATGTGGCACCTGGGGAAATCCACAGTCATCTTGATTTACCACCCCATTTATCACTTCACTCCTCTGCGATTGCTTGCCAAATTTCGGGACGAAATTTCATTCAAGTTTTGGATGATATGTGTAACAACTCTCATCAAAATTATTATTTACTATTATATTTTGTTCAGTAGGAAACCCTAATTGATACCCCCCAAGTAATCCTGCATAAGCCCTAAAAATTTCAGAACAATCAGAATCAAGATCAGGGCCCCTAAAACTCAGGGGGGTATTCCCTATTGACGAT
The DNA here is from genome assembly GCF_002127325.2 of Helianthus annuus. Lineage (NCBI taxonomy): Eukaryota > Viridiplantae > Streptophyta > Magnoliopsida > Asterales > Asteraceae > Helianthus > Helianthus annuus. The sequence goes on from NC_035435.2 coordinate 30,037,704, forward strand.
TATCCTAATAATTTGCTGTCAAAATCAAAATTTAACATTTCGTCAACTCAGCTGGGCTACAAACACACGGGGCTACCCTATAATAGGGTGGTACCCCTCGCGTCACGCGACGCATCTACGTAGGCCCCTCGCGTCACGCGAGGGTGCCAAATTTTCAGTATAAATAGAGGGGTGTGGGACTTGCATTTTGGTGTTGGAACGACGTTAAAACTCAATTCATACACTGAGTTATTCTCTGTATACTACAAAACACACACAAATCACGAAACGCTGCCGCGATAACAGGGTAATAACTAGATCGCGACTGCGATTCAATGTCCGATCGATTGAAACTATCCAACAGATGTTTAAGTGCTGCTCAAATTGGGTTTATACTTTGTCATTCGTCGTTTATTCGATGGATGTTTAAGTATTACACTTTGTCATGCGTTGTGAGGGTTTAATCTCGTGAGTTATCTTAAATGCTATATTACTTACTAACCTAGTTCATGTGCATTGTTATTTAAATTAGGTTATCAGGCTAATCTGTAGGCTAAACTCTGCCCGCATAAATCTGCAATGTGAGTCATTCTCTTTTTATCAACTGTTTTACAATACTCCAAATTATTTTCAAAAGTTATAATTACAGGGATTAAGTCGTGGTTATCTTAATCACTGGCTAGTAGGGTATTGTGCACATTACTAATTTTCTCGGGTTAGGCTAATAAATCCTCACCGTGATAAACGTCACTACTTGGGGAGGGACCCAATAATGATATGACCATCGTCAGCAAGTGACAAAGTGCCAGATAAAAATAAGATAGAAGCCATTGTAATCGCTCTTATGCTGTAATTTATAACTAGGTGTCATTTTATCAAAATGAATGATTCACTCAGTATTTCCCCGCTGACAAAATATTTTTAAAACATGTTTCAAGCGACCTGAGGTAAATCAAGGAAAACGTGCTACGGAGCACTAATCAGCTTGAAGAGGTGGCTCAGTTAAAATGAATAAACATGTTTTAAATAAATCAGGGAATTTCCTAGTAAAATTTCCTCTATTGTAAATTACGGGATTTATCCCGAATTATGAAATAAAATAATCGGGAAATTCAAGTTTTAAAAGATCTTGTTTTAAAATCTTCAGCTGTCGCATCAATTAAATACCACGGGTTCCTGTCCCGTTGCTCCTGACCGGGTCAAACCGGGGCTGGGGCCGTGACAGGAAAATGTGGTATCAGAGCCACTGATTTAAGCCAATTAAGTATTTAGTGAATACTTAATTTTACTGTTTGCCATTTTGTGATTATATGTTTTATTATTTGAATATTTGTTTACAGTATGGGTAAGCAAAGACTTTCAGACATTTATCGTCAATTAAATAATGAACCAAAAGATAAAGGATCATCATCCTTAAAACAATCAGTAGATACAGAGGAAGGAATATTTGTTCGTAAAGCACAGTTTGAGAAACCATTTTCTCCTAATAAAAGAAGTTTGATTATTAGGAAAAGTCAAGAGAAAAGAAAGAAATCACAACCAAAAGAACTGAGGGTTAATCAGGAAACCAAGGAAATAGGCAATAATCCACCATGGGAAGACGAGTTAGATGAAAAATGGGCAGATCTCTATATGTTAGCCACTGTAGCAGTAAATACTAACCTTTAAACTATCAATACCCTTATCCAGTATTAGCACTCATCCAGAAACTCTCAAGAAAATTTTACCCAGTAAATAAATAAATTTACAATAAACTCTAGTATGTTTTAATTTTCAGTTGTCCTTTGTATTAAATTAGTCCTACGGTATGCAATAATACTTGAATGTTTATCTGTGAAATATTATTATAAAATTTTAACTTAGCATTTTGTGTGCATATATACTAAACAGCATGAATGAGTTATCTGAAGCCTTAGAGAATCTCAATCTCTATCCTGTAAAAGTGGAAGTTTCCAACGACTTTACTGGTTACTTTGCCGATATGGAGGAACCTATGGAATTTCAAGCTCCACCTCCGGACAAACCAAAGCCTAAGAAAAGGAGAATATTTGTAGGTTGGAGACGGGTACGCAGGAGGAAACCAGCAACTAGGAAAGTTCCCAAAATAGAGAATCCTATGGATAAAGGAAAAGGAAAAGGGATCGAGATTGGGGAAAGTTCTAGGTCAGCAGGAATAGAAATTGGGGAAAGTTCTAGGCCAGCAGGAATAGAAATTGGGGAAAGTTCTAAGCAGACTGAAGAATTACCATTTCAGGAAGAATTAGATCACCTACTGGCAAGCTGTGATATCATTAGACCTATCACCAATAACCTCTACCCTTATCCGGCTGAAACTCAACTTCCAATAAACTTAGAACCAGCCATTCCAGACCCTCTGATCCACACTAAACCTTTAGGAGAAATGGACCAGTGGTGGACTAACGACTGGAAGTTTCAAAACCTCCTTAACAACCCTTATACCTTTTTCCCTCAGTTCAACCCAGAACCTGCTCCAAACCCACCAATGAGTAATGAAAACTTAGCTGAACTCCGCCATTTTGGCGAGGAGCTGGTGAGTGCAGGGAATAGGATCCGAGAGGTGGGAGAACAAATCTCCTGGAAGTACAACGAGAGGGAACATCGCTTCTAAGATGCCAGCTGACAAGGGATAGTGTGGTTGGGAGGTTGTGTTTGTATAATAACAATAGTAATAAAAATATAACTCTGTAAAATAACTTAAAAATAAAACTTTTGTAAAATAACAGTGTGTACGGATTCCTAATATAATCTATAAAAAAATGGAAGTCGAGAAATCGACAATTTTGGCTATACATGTGTTGTAAAATTTGTTTGATTATGTGCAACTGTTTTGTTATATTTGGTTATCAATTATTTTATGCTAATTATTTATATAAATTAATTATCAGATGGCAAACGCTAGTTATGAACCAGTTAACGAAGTTAACAAAATCAGAGCAAAATCAGGAAGGTCAATTTATGACTAGGCAAGATATCGAAAATATCGTTGCTCAAGGGATAGCCAATGCTATTCCATCAATTCTGGCTGCTGCCCAGAAACATGTTGAACCTCAACAAATTATTCATAGTAAACGTACTCAAGAAGATAACTTCAGTAATAGGGTAAAAGGAGGCGGCAACCATATTAATCACGATAATGATCCATGGCAGTCCCCACTTCTTAAGAAAATGAAAGCTGCAACGCCTGGTTGCACGTACAAAGAATTTCTTGCTTGTAAGCCAGCAGAATTTGCAGGCAATGAAGGGGCGACTGAGGCACTGCGTTGGTTGGAGAAAACCGAAGCAGTACTTATGATAAGTAAATGTGTAGAAGAAGACAAGGTTATGTATGCTTCGCATCTTTTTAAAGAAGGGGCGCTAGAATGGTGGAATACGGTACTTCAAGCCAAAGGAAGAAATATGGCCTATGCCATGAATTGGGAGGAATTTAAGCAGCTAATGGAAAGAAAATTCTGTCCCGAATATGAAAAGGAACAAATGGCAAATAAGTTCCTGAACCATCGGATGATGGGGGTAGATTGTCGAGGGTATACTTCAACATTCTTCGAGTATGAGAGAGTGGTACCAACCCTGGCTTCGCCAGAACAGGTGCTTATTTCCCGCTATATTTGGGGATTGATTGGCGAAATCCGTAATATCGTTAAAGTTGCGAGACCTCGCACTATTGACTATGCGGTAGAATTAGCTAACACCCTAACTGACGAACTGGTACACACAAGTGAAGAAAATCGGAAAAGGAAGTAGCCCAAAAGATTACCCAAGGATTTCGTGTGGGTAATCGTAATAATTTTCGAAGAAAAGGAACTTGGCAATCTTCCATTGTTCCATTTTGCAATGCCTATAAAAGGAAGCATTTTGGAAGATGCAAGGGGTATTGCAATTTCTATAAAATTCCAGGGCATCAAGAAGAAGATTGCAGGAAGAAGAAAGCCATGGTCTGCTATAATTGTGGAGAGGCTGGACATCTTAGGCCAGACTGCCCAAAAATTGGTCAAACCAGCAGACAACACAGCCAAGATGGTCGACGGAGTTACTAAGAAGAATGCCAGAGCATTTCAGCTGACCACTCAAGAAGCAGAACTCATTCCAGATGTGATAGCTGGTACGTTCCTAGTGCACAACGTGTATGCAAAAGTATTATTTGACTCTGGTGTAAACCAAAGTTTTATAAATACTTCATTCTGCCAAGCTCATAATTTACCCTTAACCAACCTTAGGCAGATTTTTACAGTCGAAACGGCAGATGGAAATTCTGTTAACATAGATAAGGTTTTGCGAGAAGGAAAGATAGAACTCTTAGGCCATAAATTTTCTGCAAACTTGTTACCTATGAATTTAGCTAGATTCGATGTAGTATTAGGAATGGATTGGTTAGTAGCCAACCATGCTCGAATTCTATGTGACAAAAATTCTATAGAAATCCATACACCTACAGGAGATGTAATTTCAATTACAGGAGATAAACCTCGAAAGCCACTGAAATTCATTTCAGTAATGAAATTGGCTAGTTATTCAAGAAAACAAGAAGTAGTGTATATGATTTCAATAATCATTAACACGAAAAATAAGGAACTTAAGGAAATCCCAGTAGTCTCAGAATATCCCGATGTATTCCTAGAACAACTACCTGGATTACCACCCGACAGGGAAGTAGAATTTAGGATTCATCTAATTCCTGAAACTACACCGTTAGCTAAAGCACCTTATCGATTAGCACCCACTGAAATGCTAGAATTGAAAAACAATTAGATGAATTACTGAGCAAAGGTTTTATACAACCTACTCATCCCCGTGGGGAGCTCCAGTATTGCTTGTGAAAAAGAAAGATGGGTCAATGAGAATGTGTATTGGTTATAGGGAATTGAATAAGGTTACAATTAAGAATCGATACCCATTACCTAGGATTGATGATCTTTTTGATCAACTCCAGGGAGCTAGGTATTTTTCTAAGATAGACTTACGCTCCGGATACCATCAGTTGAAAGTACAAGAAGAAGACATACCTAAAACTGCTTTCAGAACTAGGTATGGTCATTATGAGTTTACAGTCATGCCCTTCGGATTAACGAATGCACCTGCGGCATTCATGGACATGATGAATCGGATCTGTAAACCATATTTGGATAAATTTGTAATTGTCTTCATCGATGATATTCTTATTTATTCCAAAAGTCGGGACGAGCATTGTCAGCACTTGCATGCACTCTTAACTTTGTTAAGAAGGGAAAAGCTTTACGCCAAATTCTCGAAGTGTGAATTTTGGCTACAGGAGGTGCAATTTTTGGGGCATATGGTAAATTACAAAGGTATTCACGTAGATCCCTCCAAAATAGAAGCAATTACCAAATGGAACGTTCAGCAATCGGCTATGGAAGTTAGAAGTTTTATAGGATTAGCCGGATACTATAGGCGATTCATTAAAGATTTTTCTAAGATAGTCGTGCCATTAACTAAGCTAACCTGTAAAACTATTAAGTTTGAATGGGGACCAAAACAAGAAGAGGCTTTTAGAATTTTAATGCAAAAGTTAACAAATGCTCCAATTCTAGCCTTGCAAGAAGGGACAGAAGATTTTGAAGTATATTGTGATGCTTCAAGGCTAGGATTAGGGTGTGTACTAATGCAACGCAAGAAGGTAATTGCGTATGCCTCAAGGCAATTGAAAAAGCACGAGGAAAACTATACGACTCATGACTTAGAGTTAGGAGCTATAATTTTTGCCCTTAAAATTTGGAGACATTACCTGTATGGAAGTAAGTTTACTATCTATACGGATCATAAAAGTTTAAGGTACATATTTGGGCAAAAAGAATTAAACATGAGACAAAGGAGATGGATGGAAATCCTAAGTGACTACGACTGTGATATTCAATATCACGAAGGAAAAGCAAAAGTAGTTGCAGATGCTTTAAGTCGTAAGTATTATGAAAAGCAAAAGCGAGTCCGTGCTCTTAGATTAAATCTATAGTTAGATTTAATGGAACTGAAAAAGGTTCAAGAAACAGCAATCAAGGACGAGGCGGAAGGAATGAAAGGAAGAATAAAAGAATTAGAGCAAGGAAATGATGGAATTTGGAGATTCCATAAGAAAAGAATTTGGGTACCTAAGTAAGGAGAATTAAGAAATAAGATTTTAGAAGAAGCTCATAAATCTAGGTATACCATGCATCCTGGTAACAATAAAATGTACCAAGATTTAAGAAATAATTTCTGGTGGATAGGAATGAAAAAGGATATCGCTGAATATGTTTCTAAATGTCTTACTTGTTCACAAGTTAAGGCAGAACACCAGAAACCATCAGGTCTACTACAACAATTGGAAATACCTGTATGGAAATGGGAACTCATAACAATGGACTTTGTTACTAAGTTACCCAAAACCAGAAAAAGGTAATGATGCGATTTGGGTAATTGTGGATCGATTAACCAAATCAGCTCATTTTCTACCCATGAAGGAAACCTTTAGCATGGAAAGGTTAGCCAAACTATACGTAGACGAAGTAGTATCCTTACATGGAGTTCCACTCTCCATTGTATCGGATAGAGATAGTCGTTTCACTTCCCATTTCTGGACTAGTTTCCAGGAAGCAATGGTAACCCGACTAAATTTAAGTATGGCATATCATCCACAAACAGACGGACAAAGTGAAAGGACGATACAAACTTTGGAAGACATGCTCCGGGCATGTGTGATAGATTTCGGTGGAAACTGGGACGATCACCTATCCTTTATCGAATTCTCCTATAACAATAGTTATCATGCAAGCATCGAAGCCGCCCCATTCGAAGAAATGTATGGATGCAAGTGTAGAACTCCAGTTTGTTGGGCAGAAATAGGAGAAAGTCAATTATCAGGTCCTGGAATTGTACAAGAAACTACCGATAAGATCACTCGGATCAAGGAAAGACTGAAGACTGCTCGAGATCGCCAAAAGAGCTATGCTGACAATCGACGCAAGCCACTAGAGTTTCAAGTTGGAGACAAGGTACTCTTGAAAGTTTCTCCTTGGAAAGGAGTAGTTCGATTCGGTAAGAAAGGAAAGTTAAGTCAAAGGTACGTAGGACCATTTCCCGTAATCCAACGAATAGGACCCGTTTCTTGTCGTTTACAACTACCAGAAGAACTAGCCAGAGTACATGATGTGTTTCATGTATCCAACCTCAAAATGTTTATCTGACGAATCCCTGGTAGTGCCTCTCCAAGATGTGGAGGTAAATGAAAAGCTGAAATTTGTGGAGAAACCAATGTAGCTAGAGGACAGAAAAGTCAAGTTTCTCAAGCATAAACGACTAGTGCTAGTCAAAGTTAAGTGGAATTCAAAGAGAGGACCAGAATACACTTGGGAATTAGAATCAGAAATGAAGCGGAAATATCCTCATCTATTCCAGTAAATCTCGAGGACGAGATTTTTATTAAGGTGGGGAGGATGTAACATCTCTCATCAAAATTATTGTTTACTATTATATTTTGTTCAGTAGGAAACCCTAATTTAGACTCCCAAGTAATCCTACATAAACCCTAAAAATTTCAGAACAATCAGAATCAAGATCAGGGCCCCTAAAACTCAGGGGGGGTATTCCCTATTGACGATTATCCTAATAATTTGCTGTCAAAATGGAAATTTAACATTCCGTTGACTCAGCTAGGCTACAAACACACGGGGCTACCCTATAATAGGGTGGTACCCCTCGCGTCATGACGCATCTATGTAGGCCCCTCGCGTCACGTGAGGGTGCAAAATTTTCAGTATAAATAGAGGGGTGTGGGACTTGCATTTTGGCGTTGGAACGACATTAAAACTCAATTCATACACTGAGTTATTGTCTATATATTACAAAACTCACACAAATCACGAAATGCTGCCGTGATAACAGGGTAATAACTCGATCGCTACTACGATTCAATATCCGATCGATTGAAACTATCCAACGGATGTTTAAGTGCTGCTCAAAATGGGTTTATACTTTGTCATTCGTCGTTAATTCGATGGATGTTTAAGTATTGCACTTTGTCATGCGTTATGAGGGTTTAATCTCGTGAGTTATCGTAAATGTTGTATTAGTTACTAACCTAGTTCGTGTGCATTGTTATTTAAATTAGGTTATCACGCTAATCAGTAGGCTAAACTCTGCCTGCATAAATCTGCAATGTGAGTCATTCTCTTTTTATCAACTGTTTTACAATACTCCAAATTATTTTCAAAGGTTATAATTACAGGGATTAAGTCGTGGTTATCTTAATCACTGGCGAGTGGGGTATTGTGCACATTACTAATTTCTCACGGGTTAGGCTAATAAATCCTCACCGTGATAAACGTCACTACTTGGGGAGGGACCCAATAGTGATATGACCATCGTCCGCAAGTGACAAAGTGCCAGATAAAAATAAGATAGAAGCCATTGTAATCGCTCTTATGTTGTAATTTATAACTAGGTGTCATTTTATCAAAATGAATGATTCACTCAGTATTTCCCCGCTGACAAAATATTTTTAAAACACGTTTCAGGCGACCTGCTATAAATCAAGGAAAACGTGCTACGGAGCACTAATCAGCTTGAAGAGGTGGCTCAGTTAAAATGAATAAACATGTTTTAAATAAATCAGGGAATTTCCTAGTAAAATTTCCTCTATTGTAAATTACGGGATTTATCCCGAATTATGAAATAAAATAATCGGGAAATTCAAGTTTTAAAAGATCCTGTTTTAAAATCTTCCGCTGTCGCATCAATTAAATACCACGGGTTCCTGTCCCGCGGCTCCTGACCGGGTCAAACCGGGGCTGGGGCCGTGACAATATGACAACTCGTATTTTAAAAACCTCTTGTTGTGCTTTAATGTAACTTGTAGGAACATACGTGATTAATTGATGTGTTTGATTACAATGAATGTTACGATTTTATATGTTATGTGTTACGTAGTTGTAATGCGAAACTGGTCCGGTCGCACAAATAATTGGGCCAACTCTATTCGCTTTGAACCCGTGGCCCAAGGGCAACCTAAGGATGGGTTCGGCCCACTCCATTTAGCGCATAACAGCGTGGGGATAGGTGTTTGTTCCTCATAATCCTGCAAAACATAAACACACACCAAACCCTAGCTCTCCCTCTCCTCTCTACTCGAATTCGACGGCTGCCTTCCCCATTCTTCGAGATCTTTTCCTCGTGTGGCACCACTCGTCTCATCCAAGCAATCTAGGGCGCTCAATATCTCTCGGTTAGTATGATTAAGAATTGTTTTAATCTTGTTCGATTATGTCTGATTATGTGCAATCATATCTATTTAGGGTTGTTGCTAGAAAACATGATGAATGATATGGACTATGGTAATTTGCATAAACTTATGTTAAGGTAGGGCATGATCTTGGTGTTAAACTGTTAATTGAACATACATGAACACATCATATGGATTGCTAGTGTTCTTAGGGTTGAATTGAGGATTAATCAATAACTCAGATCGGTGAGATAAGGATGATCGATGATTTGGTAGTATAACATATTCTTAGTAGTGTTAGCTTGTTGTTTGGATCTTGAATTATGTTTGTTGATTTGTTAATTGTAAATGAAGATGACGGAATTAGTCATGAGATAATAATAATGTCAATGTATGGATCTGTGAACAACTGTTTCGAATTCTGTGTCACATGATTGAGAAATTAGTGGGCTATAATTATGGAAACTATGTATAACAACCCTAAATTAAAAACCGACACCCTCGGAATATTTTCCGACACCCTAAAAATATTTAAAATATCCCAATGTGTCCTAAAATACACCCATACGTGAAAACGGACCCCAAATACCTTTAATATTATTAAAATTAATTAAAAATCAAATTTTTGGGGCTCTCGCGTGGCGCGTAAGCCACCCCTTGAGCCTACGCGGGGCGCGAGCGATCGAAATGAGGCAGCACCCGGTGTGGACACGTGTCAGACGCGTGTTGAACATACATGTGTAACCTCGATCACCTACGACGTAGACCCCCTATTACGCGGGCCGCGTTAGCCTAAGCTTACTTTTACGCGGGCGCGTAAAACCCAAAATCAGTCCCTATAAAGCTGGAGCTCGGGCCTTCAGTTTACGTCGCTCAAATTTTGACTTTCTCTCTCAAATTTCTCATAGTAGGCATTATACTCGGGTATAATACCCCCATAAATAACGAAGTTCTGCTCCGTTTAAAGTATCATAACCCCTGGATACGTATTAGATACTCTGCCCAATTGATCTAGGGTTCCGTAACGGCTGTCATGGTTCTGTCGGACGTAGTCGTTGGAATGCCGTCTTGGGGAGGGTATTACTAATGTTAAAATGGGTTATTATACTAACACGTGTGCATTTGTGTAATTTATAGATTGTCATTAGGAAACCCTAAAGGATAAACTAAGATAAGAATGTGAGTAATCTCCTTTTTGCAAATTGTTTTACAAAACCTCACACAGTTATCGTCGGTATGTTGGGGTTTTGTATACAAAATTATGTTACTGCCTTGCGAGGAGTAACATTTCCACAAGTCGGGTTGACAGTACCGTGGGTGGTAATTGGTATGACTTGGAAACAAATGTAATTGCGATACCGCCCTCAATACTGTACAATGGTTTTTATTAAAACTTGATTAAACTGGGATTCACTCACCAGTATTTCCCACTGACAAAATGTTTTTAAACGCGTTTCAGGTAACAAAGTGTGAAAGCCAATTAGAAGCCAGCTGGACAGCACTGAAGGCTTGGAAAAGTGGCAATAAAGTTATTTAAAAATAAATAGATGTTTTTATTAAATAAAATAGGGTGTATCCCTATGACAACGTGTGTACTTAAAACTTGGGTTATATCCCATGTGTTTAATATTATGAAAATGTGGTATTTTACTCTGATAAAATATTTCCTAGCTACGATCCTGACGTAAATTCCGCTGCCAAATTAGACAAACACCAGATACCACCAAAACTGGCCCCGGCCGCCCGTTCCCGGGTTTGTACTAGGGGATGGGGGTTGCGATAGAAGGTGTAAGCCACTGATTCAGCCACAGAAGTGTTCTGCTGACACCAAAATTCAATCTGTTAGGAAATAAATTACGGAACTACGTGCATAATTGTATTTTATTGTTATGTGTTATTTGACTATTTGTTAGTTTACAGTATGAGCGACCAAGGACCATCTGACGCGTACCGTCAATTGTCTGGTTCACCTAGAAGCGAAGGTGCCCCTTCTTATCCTGCCCTCTCGGGGTACTCTGCTGATACAGAAGAAGGAATATTCGTATTTAAGGCTCAATCTGATGAGCCATTTCCTCATAAAAAGAGGGGATGGTTCAGTCGGGGAGCACATGAGCGTAGAAAACGTATGAAAAAGTTACAAGAACAGAAAGTATTAGCCGCAGCCAAAAGAGAGACGGATGCCCATGCCCAGGACATGATTAATAAGGGTTTAGCTAATTTCCATATCTTAGCAACCACTGCAGCTGACCCTAAACTGGAGCAAATGTTAGCACCCCAACCACAACCACCATTTCCCGACCAACCCATAGAGATAGAAAACCCTGAAAATCAAGTAGAAATGCATGATTTCAACCCGAAGGAGATACCTAGGGTAACCGCACCAAATCCCTTAGACCCAAATTACGACCATGGTGGGACGACGATAGGGACTATGTGTAACGTTACCCGATACACGAAGATATGCCCATGCCGAACCTAGGAGCCTACCCAGGGTTAGACCCTCTAGATCCCTATTACGATAACGATATATACATTAGGGAGATTTTAGAGAATCCTTACCCATTTCAGGCACCTACACCCCCATACCAGGAATCTACACCCTAGATTCCGAACCCAGTCCTAGAACCTGCACCCCCAATGAATGTAGAAAACGTACAAGAACTTTGGACATTTGGTGAGGAAATTTTAGAGAGTAGTGAAAGGATGAGACAGGTGGGAGAGCGACTCGTCTGGAAGTACGACGAGCGCAATATGGATTTTTGGATGAATCCATATCCTTGAAAATGATGGTGAAGATGGTAAAAGTAGTAATAATAATAATAAAATAATATAATAAAATATGTGTGTATGTGTATGAAAAAAAAAACTACGGATGCCTACTACTAGTAGTGTAGTTTTAAATTTCAGTTGGTATTGTAATTTTAATTTCCAGTGTTGGTTTGTACTAGATGCATATTATATAAAAATAGAGTAAGTCGCAATGATCGACGCTTTTGACCAAAATGTGTGTCATGTGATTGGCTATATTAAATATTATGTTGTGATATTAACACGTGGTAAATGTTTAAAATTCAGATGGACAACGAAGTGAACCAGGAAAACCTGAACAATGAAAACCTGAATGACAACAACCCAAATAACGATAATCTGAATAACGAGAATCTGAACAACAATAACAATGGAAACCAAGTGGATAAGAGTGCCATCCAACACATAGTGGCAAAAGGAATAATAGATGCAATGCCATTTATTATCCAAACTATTAAAGAAGCTGATAATAAAAGTAAGCATAGCAGTAAGCGACCAACTGAACCTGAACACAGTATAAACAATGGACCTGTACTTCAAGTGCCCATTCCCAAAAGAAGAAGAACCATGCCTTATGGTTGTTCTTACAAAGAATTCTGGTCCTGCAAACCAATAGAATTCTCAGGCAATGAAGGACCCATTGCAACTCTACGCTGGATAGAAAAGACTGAGGCTGTTATGAAAATAAGCAAGTGTGCGGAAGAGGACAAGATAATGTCTGCTTCCAATCTGTTCAAAAACTCAGCATTAGAATGGTGGAACACTATCCTCCAGTCTAGGGGAAGTGATAGGGTATACAACATGGAATGGGAGGAATTTAAAAATATGGTAGAAAGAAAATTCTGCCCTCCCAATAAAAAGGAACAGATAGCGAATAAATTCCTGAACCTTAGGATGACCGGGGTAGATAGTAAGGGTTATACTACCACATTCTTTGAATATGCTAGAATAGTGCCAACCCTTGCATCACCTGAACCGGTATTAATCTCCCGTTACATCTGGGGATTAATCGGGGAGATTAGGCATGTAGTCAAGGCAGCTAGACCTCAAACTATAAAAGAAGCTGTTGAACTAGCAAACACCATGACAGATGAGTTAGTGCGTACACGAGAAGAAGACCAGAGAAGGAACCTAGCCCAGAGGCTTACCTAAGAATTTCGTTATGGAAATTCAAACCGTAGGAATATAGGTTCTACCTCTGCACCCTACTGCAAGGTCTGCAAGAAGAAGCATTCGGGAAAATGCTCTACTCACTGCAATTTCTGCAAGGCACCAGGACACAAGGAAGAAGATTACAGGAGGAAATCTAGTAAAGGATTGTGCTTCAACTATGGAGAAAAAGGTCACATCAAGCCAAATTGTCCGAAACTAGCTCCAGCCGCGAATAACAAGAACGCTAAAAATGCTAGAGCATTTGTTCTGACGACAGAGGAAGCCAAAATGATTCCGGACATGATAGCCAGTACGTTTTTAGTTAATGATGTTTTTTCTAAAGTATTATTTGACTCTGGTGCGAACCAAAGTTTTATTAACACTTCATTTTGCAAACTTCTAAATCAACCATTAAATAAACTTCCACAAGAATGTCTAGTAGAGACAACCAATGGGGAAACCATTAGGATTTCTGAAATGTTGCATGGAGCAAGAATAGAAATTTTGAATCAAAAGTTTATTGCAAACCTTTACCCAATAAATCTGGCAAGATTTGATATTGTATTAGGAATGGATTGGTTAATAGCCAATAAAGCCAGTATTTTATGTGATCAAAAGTCAATTCAAGTAAATTCACCAAGAGGTGAAAAGATCACAATTAAAGGAGATAAGCCATCTAGATCCACTAAATTCATCTCTGTGATGAAAACTGCAAGTTGTATAAGAAAAGGGTCATTAGTGTATTTGATTTCCATAATCACTAACACTAAAGGAAAAGAACTAAAAGACATCCCAGTAGTGTCTCAGTTTTCAGATGTATTCCCAGAAGAGTTACCAGGATTACCGCCGGACAGAGAAGTTGAATTCAGAATTCACCTGCTACCAGGGATAGCACCGATTGCCAAAGCACCTTACCGATTGGCACCCACAGAAATGCAAGAACTGAAGAAACAACTAGACGAATTGTTGGAGAAAGGATTCATACATCCAAGCTCATCGCCATGGGGAGCGCCGATACTGTTCCTCAAAAAGAAGGACGGGTCAATGCGTATGTGCGTTGACTATCGTGAATTGAACAAGGTCACGATTAAGAATCAGTACCCATTACCGAGAATCGATGATCTGTTCGATCAATTGCAAGGAGCTAGATTTTTCTCTAAAATCGATTTAAGGTCAAGATTTCATCAATTAAAGGTACAGTAAGACGACATTCCTAAAACCGCATTTAGAACAAGGTATGGCCATTATGAATTTACTGTCATGCCATTTGGTTTAACCAATGCCCCAGCTGCATTTATGGACATGATGAACTGAATATGTAAGCCATATTTGGATAAATTTATAATCATTTTTATTGATGATATTCTCATTTACTCTAAGACTAAGGAAGAACATGCACAGCATTTGCACGCACTTTTAAATTTATTAAGGAAAGAAAAGCTTTATGCTAAGTTTTCAAAGTGCGAGTTTTGGTTAGAACAGGTACAATTTCTTGGACACTTAGTCAATCATGAAGGAATTCATGTGGATCCCACTAAGATCGAGGCGATTACTAAATGGAAAACCCCTGAGTCACCAACCGAGATTAGAAGTTTCTTAGGATTGGCGGATTATTATAGAAGATTTATTCGAGATTTTTCTAGAATAGCCATTCCCTTGACTAAGTTAACCTGTAAATCCATTAAGTTTGAATGGGGACCAAAGCAGGAAGAAGCTTTTAGAATTCTTAAGCAAAGATTAACCCACGCACCCATACTAGCATTACCAGAAGGAACTGAAGACTTTGTAGTCTATTGTGACGCTTCTAAATTAGGTTATGGATGTGTAACGTCAAAAGGTTATAACATATGCGTCTCGGCAACTTAAGAATCATGAAGAGAATTATTCAACTCATGATCTCGAATTAGGAGCCATAATTTTTGCCCTTAAGATTTGGAGACGTTGCCTTTACGGTAGTAAGTTCACTATTTTTACCGATCATAAGAGTTTAAGGTATGTTTTCGGGCAAAAGGAGTTAAATATGAGACAAAGACGCTGGATGGAGATACTTAGTAATTATGATTGTAATATCCAGTATCATGCAGGAAAAGCCAATGTAGTGGCTGATGCTTTAAGCCGAAAGTATCATGAAAAGCCAAAAAGGATACGTTCTCTTAAACTAAATCTACAAGTAGACTTAAATTATCAGATTAGAAAAGCACAAGAATCAGTAATCAAGGATGATACTTAAAAATTAAAAGGAATGATTAAGGAATTAGAACAAGGAACAGATGGAATTTGTTGATTCCATAAAAAGAGAATGTGGATACCTAAATTAGGAAACCTACGCCACCGTATATTAGAAGAAGCCCATAAGTCTACGTATACGATGCATCCAGGAAGTGATAAAATGTACCAGGATTTAAGAAAAAATTTCTGGTGGATAGGTATGAAAAAGGACATAGCAGCTTATGTTTCTAAATGTTAAACTTGTTCACAAGTTAAAGCTGAAAATCAGAAACCCTCGGGATTGCTGCAACAATTGGAAATGCCAGTTTGGAAATGGGAATTGATAACAATGGATTTTGTTACCAAATTACCCAAAACAAGGAAACATAATGATACAATCTGGGTGATTGTAGATAGGCTAACCAAGTCAGCTCATTTCCTACCAATGAAGGAAACTTTCAGTATGGAACAGTGAGCAAAATTGTATGTAAATGAAATAGTTTAATTACATGGAATTCCTTTATCAATTGTTTCTGATAGGGACAGTCGTTTTACCTCTCATTTTTGGGCAAGTTTCCAAAAGGCAATAGGAACCAAGCTAAATCTAAGCATAGTCTATCATCCTCAAACGGACGGACAAAGCGAAAGGACAATTCAGACAATGGAAGACATGCTTAGAGCTTGTGTAATTGATTTCGGAGGTAATTGGGACGATCACTTACCATTAATAGAATTTCTTACAATAACAGTTATCACACAAGTATCAATGTTGCACCATTCGAAGCACTTTATGGACGAAAATGCAGAACCCCATTCTGTTGGGCAGAAATTAGGGAAAAGCAACTATCTGGACCTGAGATAGTGCAGGAGACAACCGACAAAATCATTCAAGTCAAGGAATGACTGAAAGCAGCACGTGACCGACAGAAAAGCTATGCTGACAATAGGCGGAAACCATTGGAATTTCAAATAGGAGATAAGGTTTTATTAAAACTCTCTCCTTGGAAGGGAGTTGTACGATTCATTAAAAGGGGAAAGCTAAGTCCCAAGTATGTTAGACCTTTTGAGATTATTAAAAGAATAGGACCTGTAGCCTATCAGCTACAACTGCCAGAGGAAATGGCAGGGATACATGATATATTTCATGTGTCTAATCTCAAGAAATGCTTAGCAGATGAATCACTAGTAGTGCCTATTCAGGATATAGAGATAAATGAACAACTTAAATTTATAGAAAGGCCTCTACAGATTGAAGACAGGAAGGTTAAGAATCTCAAGCATAAGAGATTAGTTGTAACACCTCGTAAATTCATGTCCAATATTATATCGACACGTGTCATGGACTTTAAACGTGTAAAGAATTGTTTTAGAAGGACTAAAGTTGACAAACAAAGAAAGTATGCGAATAAAAGGATTCAAAGTGTCAACATTGGGTAAATATACCTTTCAACGACCCTACACGATGTTTATACCCCTAAACGAATGAATTATGAATCGTATGAAGCCGTTTGTGGAAGAAAGTGAGAGTTTACAAACCGCAAGGGTGAAAAGTGTCAACATGTTTAATTTATACCTCTGAGTGACCTTCTAGCGAACCCGAAGCTTTGTAACGATTAATTATTCCCACTAGAATAAGTGATAAAAATTTCACAAGGTTTCGATTCCGTATGAGAAAGTTATGCTAACATTCGTATGTAAGGGGTTAAAAGTGTCAACGTTGAAATTTAAGGCTTTTCGGGTGATCATAAAACTAACCAAGGACTTAACAAAGTTTGGTTATGTCTTGGAGCCCTTAAAAGTCAATTTGGAGGGTTAAAAGTGCAAAATAAAAGGTTAAAACCACTTTAAAAAGGACCAGGGACCAATTGTGCAAATCCTGAAACTTTATAACTTGAACCTGGGCCTCATACCGGCCGCGTAAGACCATGCTGGTCTCTTATGCGGGCCGCCTGGGACTGCCAGCGACAGAAATCTTGCACAGGTGTCTGTTTCAGCCTGTTACACCGCCTCAACTTATCATTTTTCGATTCCAGGGGCTGCCCCAACAGGTTTTCATGCATAGGGGGCACTTGTAAGCATCTGGGATCAATCCTAGACTTGTTTCGCATCATCTTGTTCAATCAAAATCACTATATAAGCACCACTTAGTTGCAAACTTTGGACTTGCATTTTGAAATATATTCTAACTTCATTTTTGGAGATTCCTGGAGCTCAAGACCACTTCCTAAGGACCATTAGTCGTGCATAGGACTTCAGAAAGTGTCCATAACCTCTCTTAATTCAGTTTTATTAGTTTAATGGCCTAAAGTCAAACCCGTCGTAATTAAGGTTTGACTTAGTAATTAATCACTAATGGTCCAGTCAATTCTCGAATTAAGAGTAGCCTTGAGTTGGTAATTATGTGGGTAAAAAACCCTTAAAAAGGAACTCTCTAATTCCCACTCTAACTAGGTCAATTGTCGGGTCAAACTTGATTATAAAAAGTCAACAGAAAGCAATTTTTCAAATAAACACATAATTAACAATGTAGAAGCCATGCAACCTGTTTTATCATTCATATAACTTGGTAATTAATGTAAGAACATGTCTAAGCATGTTTAACCCGACAATTTTCAGATTAAGCTCGGTTCGGATACGAAATTCGCAAAAGTAGACTTTTGCTTTGACTTTCAGTTCTGACCCAATGTAGCATATTTTAGAAATGCCTTAGAGCCTTATTAGGACCAGGTTACATGTTAGTATAACCCTCTGTGATTATACAACTTGGTTCCTTAGTTATCCGATTCGTATGCATGTTTCCGTTATATGCCTGAATGTTGAATATTATGCCCTTTTGACCTTAAAACGAGATTTTTGAAAATGTGATAGAATAGAAACCTTTATTACTGAATTATAAACTTGTACCTAAAATTTGACATCAGTTTGAGGTCTAGATTAGGAGTTATGCTCAATAGCGTAAATTAGAAGCTTTTTATTAATTAAACGGCATAATTAGTGTATAGCCTATCTAAACCCAAATTTTGATACCAAACTTTTTACCCACTGATGTAAAATAATAGTTTGGGATTTTTGAAGATTTTTAATTATTTTTTGGCTGAGCATAACATAGGGTTCTAGCTTTGATTCGGTAATTGTCGGTTATACCCTTTTCTTGCATAAATGAGTTTTACATAACATTTTTATACCAAACCTTTTGCCACTGATTTTATATGATAAACAAGATATTTTAAGCCTTCTGGAATAATAAAAATATCAGCTTTTCTTATAAAACCCGGAAATCGCTTAAAATCGCCTTTTTACGCGTTTTAAACGCATAGTATGTATTAAAACTATTTTAAATATATAAGACTTAATACCTACTGGTATTTTTAGTAAATTTTTATACTTTAACAGTAAGCAAAAGTTTTAACTCAGATTTCTAGATTTGACCTTTAAACCTTATGTGAAATTACAAAAATGCCCCTTCGGTGCATAGTTTGGTTATAAGCAATAAATTTCACATATATGTAATACCCTACTGATATAACTTATTAAATTAAGTATTTTTACTGATTATATCAGATCCGAACCTCAGATTAATATATAAACTCTTTTATGACCTTTAAAATGACCAAAATACCCCTTCGGGGCTAAATTTGAGTTTAAATTCGCTTTGGGCATAATGGAAGATATCTTACTGATATCATAACATATTTAAGGCATATTAACTTAGGAAACCTGTATGTGACTCTTATGTTTACCCGTTACGCATTTTTGCGTTCGGTTCAGTTTGTGTAACTAGTTTGCATAAATTGACCGAAACGGGTCAAACCTTATCATTTTTGTCTCAAAATCCAGAATGTGTTTATTTTACCCATATTATACAAGTCTTCAAAATTGTCGGGTCCAAATCACATTCTATTCCGGTCTTCGCTTAATCGTGCGTTTGAACCGTATATCTTCCTTTAAAACAAACCGGTCTAAGTTTAGGCTTAATTAAGACCCGTTAGGAATCTAATAGGTTATTAAAAACCTTCGTTCCAGATTAGGAGCCCAGTAAAAGCTACTTGCACTCGCTGATTGTGATATACACTTGCTCAGGTAAATACTTTTAACTTATTTTCCCTTATACTGGCTTGGGGTACGGTATATAAAATACCGCTTGGTCGGGCATTGAATTTTTAATCGTATGAAGGTTAATTTATTGAAATGACTCGTTTAAATTGTTATGTTTGCTTAAAGCCTTTGGGGGGTTAATGACCATGTCCCGGATATCCTTGGCATCATTCATTGAAATGGCCATGACCTTAGCACGGGGTGTAGGCATACACCTGCCAGTGCATATATATATAAATAGGTATAACCGTCAGTTCGAGAGTAACTCGCCGCGGGATTATATCATGTGGTGTGTCTATTAGTCTTTAACCCGGTATTCAACCCGGGCTACTGAACGCATAACGAACATGTAATTCTTTTACAAGTTTATATATAAAAAATTATCCCAAGTTATAAAATATTTTGTGCCTCGTGCATTCAAATAAATTTTCCTAAACATTTTTCAAAATGAGTCAGTTAATTGTATTTACCAGTGTAAACTAACGTATTTTCCAAAAAAAAAGGCTAAGTGCAGGTACTAATCGGAATAGGCTGGCCTCTCCTAGCATCAATAAAAGAGTCTTGCAAGCTTAGATGCCTTTAAATCTATTGAACAATGTTTCCTTTTTATTTGGATCCGCCTGTGGATCTTTTACAGCCGTTTTGTAATACTTGATATTACTTTTCATTCGGTTTGTAATATATCTATCTTTTGCTTCCGCTATGCTTTAAATTGTGTTGTTTGACTATGACGATATCAACTACGTCACGATACTCCCCACCGGGCCCACCGGTAATACGTGGAAATATCGGGGTGTGACATTAGTTATGGTCAAAGTAAAATGGGACTCCAAGAGAGGACCAGAGTATACATGGGAACTTGAATCAGAAATGCAAAGGAAATATCCACACTAGTTCCAGTAGATCTCGAGGACGAGCTCTAAAACAAGGTGGGGAGGATATAACAACCCTAAATTAAAAACCGACACCCTCGGAATATTTTTCGACATCCTAAAAATATTTAAAATATCCCAATATGTCCTAAAATACACCCCATACGTGAAAACGGACCCCGAATACCTTTAATATTATAAAAATTAATTAAAAATCAAATTTTTGGGGCTCTCGCGGGGCGCGTAAGCCACCCCTTGAGCCTACGCGGGCCGCGAGCGATCGGAAATGAGGCAGCACCTGGTGTTAACACGTGTCAGACGCGTGTTGAACCTGCATGTGTGACCCGGATCACCTACGCCGTAGACCCCCTATTACGCGGGATGCGTAAGCCTATGCTTACTTTTACGCGGGGCGCGTAAAACCCAAAATCAGCCCCTATAAAGCTGGAGCTCGGGCCTTCAGTTTACATCGCTCAAATTTTAACTTTCTCTCTCAAATTTCTCATAGTAGGCATTATACTCGGGTATAATACCCCCCCCCTAAATAACGAAGTTCTGCTCCGTTGTAAGTATCATAACCCCCTGGATACGTATTAGATACTCTGCCCGATTGATCTAGGGTTCCGTAACGGCTGTCGTGGTTCTGCCCGACGTAGTCGTTGGAATGTCGTCTCGGGGAGGGTATTACTAATGTTAAAATGGGTTATTATACTAACACGTGTGCATTTATGTAATTTATAGATTGTCACCAGGAAACCCTAAAGGATAAACTAAGACAGCAATGTGAGTAATCTCCTTTTTGCAAATTGTTTACAAAACTTCACATAATTAATTATATATATTAAACATTTATTGAGTATTTGTAAGGATACAATTATCGTCGGTATGTTGGGGTTTTGTACACAAAATTATGTTACTGCCTTGCGAGGAGTAACATTTCCACAAGTCGGGTTGACAGTACTATGGTTGGTAATTGATATGACTTGGAAACAAATGTAATTGCGAGACCGCCCTCAATACTGTACAATGGTTTTTATTAAAACTTGATTAAACTGGGATTCACTCACCAGTATTTCCCACTAACAAAATGTTTTTAAACGCGTTTCAGGTAACAAAATGTGAAATCCAATTAGAAGCCAGCTAGACAGCACTGAAGGCTTGGAAAAGTGGCAATAAAGTTACTTAAAAATTAATAGATGTTTTTAGTAAATAAAATAAGGTGTATCCCTATGACAACGTGTGTACTTAAAACTTGGGTTTCATCCCATGTGCATAATATTATGAAAGCGTGGTATTTTACTCTGATAAAATATTTCCTAGCTATGATCCTGATGTAAATTCTGCTGCCAAATTAGACAAACACCAGATACCACTGAAACTGGCCGCGGCCGCCCTTTCCCGGGTTTGTACTAGGGAACGAGGGTTACGACACTATGTAACTGAATTTGGGATTTGGCTTGGTCGCACAAGCCAACCCGGTCGCACAAGGAACCCGAGTCGCACAGGTGTTATGACTCGCACAAGATATAGATCCATCACACAAGCTTGTGGGCTGGTACAAACATTGGGCCGAGTAATTGGGTTGAGTCGCACAAGTTCCAGTCGCACAACATGGCCCCAATCGCACAAGTGATGGGGCCGTACGTGTCATTGGGCCGAAACCCAATCGCACAAGACTGATGGGCCGAGGGTGGTGTGGATCGCACAACCCAGATGAATCGCACAAGGTCATTCGGGTCGCACAAGAAATGTGGGATTGAATGCATGGGCCACACAATTTAGTGTGTGTCAATTGGACTGTTATGTAATGAGTGCTGATGAACTTGCATGTTAGACTGTATGATATAGACTGATACTGTCATGCTATATGATGTTGCTGTTACGTGTTGAGTGAATGTTACTTGTTAAAAATACGTGGCTCCCTAGTAAACCAAAACTGATTGGTATTGATAACCCTGTTAGGACGTGGTTGGTAGATCAACTGTGAACAAGTAACTTAACATACCAAGCAAATCAAAGGTGAGTTCATTCCTCTTGAGCATGTGTCCCGATAGGTGGGACAATCATTGGGTATTCCTGAGAGGAATAAGTTATTTGGGTAAAAACTGGGATGTTGGATAATACACTCAATTCCTATCACCATGAAGTCCCATCTTGTTTGTTACCTGAGAGGTAACGGGATATTAGTTGATAGCGCTATTTAGGTTTGGCGCCCTCACCCCGTACCTGAGAGGACGGGTGTGAACTAATGACCCAGTCATGACCAATGCTTGGATATGGGCATTGGGGAAGGGCAAAAATAATCTGGAGCTACATTGTATTGTTATTATCAACATTATAATCAATGAACTGAACTAAACACGGGGTAACAAACGTCTTCGTAAAACCATGAACTCACCAGTGTTGTCTGATACACTTGTTGCATGCTCGCAGGTCGTTAGGTAATATGGACAAGGAACTTGTTGTCTGGATGGCTGGAGTGGTCATGGGTCTCATGCTTGGATATACAAGACTTGTTTACTGATTTCACATGCATTGGTTTTTGAAACATTTGAACAGTGTTTTACCATTTGCTTCCGCTGAACATGTTTAACTTGAGTTATGTTTATGAATGTTTTATCATTATAAATGGAAACCTTGTTTTATAACTTGATGTTGGTTCAATGTGATTGGTGGCTAGATCCTGGTACGTCACACGCCTAGCGGGGTCACCGCATGTGGTATTTTGGGGGTGTGACACCGCCACACCCGGGACAGTGATCAGCGATTTTAACGGTCACTTCTTTAAGGAGGAGGGACTGGGTTGGTGGCACCCGTTCACTAACGGTGAACATTTTTCCACAAATTGCTCCATTGTTCCATAAGGGATCACTTGCTGCAGCTATCATCACTCCGTCAGGTGTATTACCATAACATGCAGATGCTGTTGCAAATGTGAGTCACAAAAGTAATTAATATCAATATTGGCATCATTTTATGGGGTGTTTATAGTCATTTTATTTTACATCATTTTGTTACAATGTGACATTCATTATTAAAATTGTATAAAAAATGTATAGTATAGGGGTAACCCTATAGGCTGCGTATAGACCTATAAGCAGCGTAGGTAAACCCTGATTCAACTAAGGTTTTGTGTGCCAATAGTCACATTGGTGTGCCAATAGCTAGACCCTTTTTCCACAAATGGTTCCATTGTTCCATAAGGGATCATTTGCTGCAGCTATCATCACTCCCTCAGGTGTATTACCATAACATGCAGATGCTGTTGCAAGTAATTAATATCAATATTAGCATCATTTTACGGGGTGTTTATAGTCATTTTATTTTACATCATTTAGTTATAGTGTGATATTCATTATTATTACTATTTAAAAAAGATTTATTTGTAAGTATTTACTAATGTAATATGATCTTGTATAGATTTATTAGAAGATATTGATGATGGAATTCAAAAAATATCACATAGAGATGTAAAAAAAACATCATCTAAATTTTTGTATGAAAATAACCAAAGATTAAAATTTTGCTCGAGACCAAAAAATGGGTTAAACCATGCCGTAAGAATTTATACTTACATGCATGCATCTATATATCTACATCAACATCGACATTTGAAGATAGATTATGTATATATGTTTTAACGTTTAAAGAAAATAAAGAAAAATTAACATGTGATACGATAGATATCATTTTATGAATATCTAGATATAAATAACATTAGAGATAGTGCGCAACTTAGGATATATTGCTGATAGAAAGTGGCTGTGCCTGGAGTTGCACAAGCCATTGAAACAAGCCTACAAACGAGAACAATGCATACTATAGGCTTCATTTTTTTTGGGTATGCAATTTGTATGTTCCAGTATATGCAACTCATACATTTTTGGACCTTTAAATAGAAGAAATTTATATGCAGTAATGGTAGTAATTATACTCTGGCGACGATGGGATGAAAACCTGGTTGGGCTCGGGAATCGGACTGACAACCTCACACAAGGACTAGTCCAAATTCTTCATTGCCTATATCCACCCGAATATGAAGTTTTTTTTTTCTTTTGGGATGTATATATTGAGGATTATTAATTTTCCTCAAATACTAATGTAGTTTCAAGTATTACGAATGTAGAAAATAAAATAAAATGAGATGTACGTATGGAACTAAACAAACATATCTAAAAACACTTGCAACTATGTATCTTACTTTTCATAAAATCTTGTAAAAAAATATGTTGTTTTAGATGGTGGAACATTGTATGTAATGTAATGGTTTAAGCCTCTAAAGGGCGTTTTTTATCACGTGGACACCATGTAAGCATAGACATTTTGAAGCAAAAATAGATGTAATGGTTCAAGCCCTTTCATGCCCCTCTAATGGTTACTTAATTATGTATAAAAAAAATTAAGCCAAGAGTAAAGGTGAATTGTGTAACAGTGTGTGAGCAATTAGCGTGTTACACAAACAACCTTTGA
The DNA here is from genome assembly GCF_002127325.2 of Helianthus annuus. NCBI lineage: Eukaryota > Viridiplantae > Streptophyta > Magnoliopsida > Asterales > Asteraceae > Helianthus > Helianthus annuus. The sequence continues at coordinate 30,062,517 of NC_035435.2, forward strand.
CTCTTCAAACCCCGAAAACGCCCCAGCGGTGGTAGTGTGTGGCGTGAAGTGGCATGAAATGTTTTATCAACGAAAGTAAGTTACCAAAATAACCCTTCCCTAAGGGAAGGAAAACTAGAATGAAAACCCACTTAAGTTGAGGACATTTTGAAAACTCTCACTAAACACTTGTGTTTCCACGATTTTCTCAATTAAATTACCAATATGTGTGCGTGTGTGTAGGATAGAGGTAAAGACAAAACCTCATTGAATTGTAAGAACTTAGAGAATTCTGACTTTCTGTACGAGTTTTGCCACCATTTTTTGTACTCATGTAAATTAAAATATTAACAACACAGCTATAAAAAAAAATCGAAGCGGCGTTTTCAACCTTTTTACGCTACCTTAAAAAATTGTTAACATTAGCATTTACACTCACTTTAAGGGTTTCTTACAGGTGGTGTAAATCAACAATTTTTTTTTTTTTTTTTTGAAAAGTTGATTCCTTTTTAGGATTTTTGGTAAAAAGCTTGTTTGAAAAAACCTCCGTTTTTCGGAGAGTTCTCTAACTTCTCAAAACTTATAAGAGTTTTCATTTTATTCTATACATATAAGGCAAATTGGAAAATAACAATCCCATCTTTCTGAAATTGGTTGATAATAATCCCAAGTCAGTTATTAGCCAATAATAATCCGACCTCATCCAATTTTTTTGTAAAATAGACCGCCGTTAAAATAAGGTTAACGGGGTTAACCTTATTTTAACCCTTCCCTAAGGGAAGGAAAACTAGAATGAAAACCCACTTAAGTTGAGGACATTTTGAAAACTCTCACTAAACACTTGTGTTTCCACGATTTTCTCAATTAAATTACCTATATGTGTGCGTGTGTGTAGGATAGAGGTAAAGACAAAACCTCATTGAATTGTAAGAACTTAGAGAATTCTGACTTTCTGTACGAGTTTTGCCACCATTTTTTGTACTCATGTAAATTAAAATATTAACAACACAGCTATAAAAAAAAATCGAAGCGGCGTTTTCAACCTTTTTACGCTACCTTAAAAAATTGTTAACATTAGCATTTACACTCACTTTAAGGGTTTCTTACAGGTGGTGTAAATCAACAATTTTTTTTTTTTTTTTTTTTTTGAAAAGTTGATTCCTTTTTAGGATTTTTGGTAAAAAGCTTGTTTGAAAAAACCTCCGTTTTTCGGAGAGTTCTCTAACTTCTCAAAACTTATAAGAGTTTTCATTTTATTCTATACATATAAGGCAAATTGGAAAATAACAATCCCATCTTTCTGAAATTGGTTGATAATAATCCCAAGTCAGTTATTAGCCAATAATAATCCGACCTCATCCAATTTTTTTTGTAAAATAGACCGCCGTTAAAATAAGGTTAACGGGGTTAACCTTATTTTAACCCTTCCCTAAGGGAAGGAAAACTAGAATGAAAACCCACTTAAGTTGAGGACATTTTGAAAACTCTCACTAAACACTTGTGTTTCCACGATTTTCTCAATTAAATTACCTATATGTGTGCGTGTGTGTAGGATAGAGGTAAAGACAAAACCTCATTGAATTGTAAGAACTTAGAGAATTCTGACTTTCTGTACGAGTTTTGCCACCATTTTTTGTACTCATGTAAATTAAAATATTAACAACACAGCTATAAAAAAAAATCGAAGCGGCGTTTTCAACCTTTTTACGCTACCTTAAAAAATTGTTAACATTAGCATTTACACTCACTTTAAGGGTTTCTTACAGGTGGTGTAAATCAACAATTTTTTTTTTTTTTTTTTTTGAAAAGTTGATTCCTTTTTAGGATTTTTGGTAAAAAGCTTGTTTGAAAAAACCTCCGTTTTTCGGAGAGTTCTCTAACTTCTCAAAACTTATAAGAGTTTTCATTTTATTCTATACATATAAGGCAAATTGGAAAATAACAATCCCATCTTTCTGAAATTGGTTGATAATAATCCCAAGTCAGTTATTAGCCAATAATAATCCGACCTCATCCAATTTTTTTGTAAAATAGACCGCCGTTAAAATAAGGTTAACGGGGTTAAGTTTTTTTCCGAATTACAAACCGATGTTTTAGGATTTTGATCAGAACGAGAATACGAGTCGATTGATGTAAAACTTAACTCGAAATTGTGTTCGAAATGGCTTGAATTTTGTTAATTGGAAGTTAAACACCCGAATTGAAGCACCGTTTTCGTGGGTTGGGGCAGTATTTTGATGTAAGTTTTACATCAATCGACTCGTATCCTCGTTCTGATCAAAAGCCCTAAAACATCGGTTTGTAATTCGGAAAAAAAAAACTTAACTCTGTTAAGCTATTTTAACGGCGGACTATTTTACAAAAAATTGGACGAGGTCGGATTATTATTGGCTAATAACTGACTTGGGATTATTATCGGCCAATTTCAGAAAGATAGGATTATTATTTTCAAATTTGCCTACATATAATCTTCCTTTCCCTGTATATTAATAGTTTATCTTTTTGACACGCACCACTTTCAGGTGTCTCCTGGTCCTTAAATTATAATATTAAATAATACTTTTTACACGTTATTATATACACACACATTCTCCCTCCTATTAAATATTATAATAATAAGATTAATAAAAAAATTATACATGTTATCTGATGGTAGCGAAAACCCGCGCGATGCAATGAAGTGGTCAATTTTTACTTCAATAATAAAATTCAAATAAGGATCAAAAAATGAAAATAATAAGATGAAGGCGTCGTGTAACACCCCGTGTTACCGAAAGTCAAAGTCAAAGTCAAGGTTGACTCCTTTGACCGTAGTTAGTTTATTTTATGTTTATGTTTACGTTAGTTGTATTATGTGGAGTATCTAATTACAATCGAATTAATCGAAGTTTATTTATCGATGCGAACCGCTTTACGGCTGTGAATAATAGGAAGTAAACAATGCGATAAAGTCAATTAATCAATAATCGAGCTAATCAAATCATCATCGAACTCGAGACTCGAATTACGCGAATTTTGGTGTTAATATACGTGTGTGTGCCTCATGTGTTACTTGTGCGTGTCTACTTTATGTTATGTGTGGTAATCAATCGAAACTCGACTCGAAATCGAAACTCAATCGAACTTAATCGAAATCGAATCATGATAATTGGTAGAAAAGAGATAGCGCGAGATATAGATGATTATATGTTAAATATAGTGGTTGGGATTAAAAGTAATTTGAGTAGGAAACTCTATCGTACTCGCATCGTCCTCAATCGAAATCGAAATATCAAAAATCCTCGCACCAAACACTCGAATCAAGCAGCTGAACGATCAGGCTTCCAGCCGATCGAACAGCCAGCCGATCGGACTGCTGTCCGATCGGACAGGCTGTCCGATCGAGCTGCCTGGCCGATCGGCCTGCCCTTTCCTCTTATGGCATCCTATAAATACCCCTTGTCACTTTCAAACATTCTACTTTTGGAAACCTCTGTCCGACCAGCTCGTGCTCCCCTCTTTTTCTCAGATTCCTTCCGATTCTAGTAAGATTTCGTCCTAAATCTTGTACTTTCTTGATCTACACGCACTCCTACACCTTTCTATCTTTCAAATCTTGATTTCTATCCGTGAAATCATCAAGATTCAAGTGTTCTAGGATGATGTCATCATGGTGTTCTTGAAGAACTTCATGTTTTGGCTTCAATCCACCAAGAATCACTTGGATCTAGCCGATTTCCACATAAATAAACAAGGATCTTTCATAGATCTAAACAATTACATGGTGAAAAGGATTGAAAGATGGTTTTCCAACTTTCTTTCAACTCATTTACACACAATGCCTTCAAAACCGATAGAAACGGAGCTTGTGCCGACTTGCAAATCATTCCGGTGGTTGCATGACTCAAGATCCGGACTCTATCCACGAGGTTCACCGATTTCGGGTTAAACATTAAACTCCGTTCTGAACAGTTCACCGGCCGGATTTGGGTGATTCCTGTCTGATCAGGAGGAACAAGTAAGAACAAGAGTTCTGTGGTTCAACTTGTTCTCAAAACACCTCGATATAACGACAAACAATCAGAACAGCCAAGTGTTAGACGAACTGGCTGATCAGGTCAGGATGCTGACCGATCGGACTACTGTCCGAATGAACAGCCAGCCGATCAGACAGCCAGCCGATCGACCGGCCAGCCGATCGGTGGCCGATCGGCTAGCACATGGCCCCACACTTGAACAATTTATTGAACTGGAGTATTGAACGAATTGTTGCTCGATCGGACTACCGTCCGATCGGATTACTCTTCGAATCATGAGATACTATGCTTTAACCCTTAATCGACTTTCATCATGATCAACGCGCTTGGAGTGCCACCCGATCGAACAGCCGTCCGATCAGGTGACACCCTGCTAAGAACTTGTCTGCTGAAGTACCTAACCGATCGGTTAGCCGGCCGATCAAACAGTCGTCCGATCGATCGACCTAAAAGGTAAAGATACTTCAATGTTTGTAAATGCTACAACTAAAACTTCAAAAGTCAAACCATCATACATAAACACATCCTCCTCAAAGGAAGAAACAATCCACTCGAACAGCCATCCGATCGGCCTACCGACCGACCGGACAGCTGTCCGAACGGAGTGCAAACCGAACGGTCAGCCGTCCGATCGACCAGCTGTCCGACCCTCCAACACTTGTTTTCCATTTTACGCGTTGCTTATCGTTATGCTATCAACTATTCAGGCTAACCCTACTCTCAAGTGCTCCCTTCAATCTATCAATCGCTGTGAGTATACTCGAACCCTTTTTGCTTTATCACTTTTGGGTGTTACATACGTTACTTATTCTAAATCACAATCGAACACACTACTCAATTTCTTTAAACGCTAACCGTTACCGCATGTATTAGGTGACTAAATGAATGCTTGTTGTTATGTTTACACGTGGAATGCTGTCTACCTGCCTTAACGACGATAGTACTATAGTTTGGACTCAGCACCCGTTCACACGGGGGTTGTTAAGGACAATTACTTGCATGGATTACGGTGGTAATCATGTATTGCGAACTGCCTCGGGCAGTCAACCCGCAGTCATTGGTATCAATAGATCCATGTCGATAATTAACATGCTTCGTTTTTCTCAATGTACGTGCTGGTTATGCGTAAACTATTTCGAACTCTATTATGCTATTATCAAACTTGTAAGCTCACCATTACATTTTATGTATTGACTTTATTTTAACGTATGTGACAGGTGTTTAAGATGCATATCTGCTAGGAAAGCGAGGCTAGAATAAATCTCTACAGCCGAACAAATAGTTGTCTGTAGTGGTTAAATTATGGGTCTCTAGAAGCAGATAAACAATTGTTGTATTTATATTTAAATCTGAGTTGTCAGAACAGAATATTTGCCTGGATCTTATCTGTAATAATTTGTTTGCTATTTGAGGTACGGTATAGGACGTATTATATAAATTGAATACTAATGATAGTTGTTATGGAAACTTCTGGACAATCTGTTTCGCTCAAGGCCATGCCCTGATGATTCCGCCATCGGTTGGGGTGTGACAGATTGGTATCAGAGCCATAACTATAGGGAATTACGCTAGACACGACCTAGTCTGGGTCGATGTCTTAGAGACCTAGACTATAGTTAGGAACTAACAGACCGAGCTTATGTGCTATATATCCTGCTATTTCTCGCCTACACTACACTATCACCGCACTCGAATTTTCAATAATGAGAAGGCGATTTAGCCAAGATTAGGTGTGAAAACCGCAAACTCTCGACTAAATTGCCTGATCAATGCTATTCTTATTGATGATTTCTTCTTTCTCTTCAATAACGAACGTTTGTTCAACGGGAGAATTATACCAAATCAGGAGTGAAATCCATATTTTGATGAATAATCTCCTCTATTTTACAAGGGGAAGTTGTCAAGCCAGGGGTGAAACCCTAACCTTGACGGCTTATCAATAGATTTTACCAAAACTCTCACCAAAGCCTCGACGGACTCCAACGACCTGAACTCACGAGTATGACCTAGGGAATGCGTGCTGAATGCCCAAGAACTGAGGCAGAAACACGATCCCGAAAGTCGAAATGTCACGACAAGTCTATTGAGAATAGTCGAATCGCTTTGGGTAGTCGATGTCTAATAGCCGCAGACAATCCATTTCTCGATTTTTATGTGTTTCGATTCTGAGCCCGCAACTGCTGACTCTGATAATTCGTCGATTTTATGTGTGTTATTTGTATTTATCTGTTTACATGTTTAAATTTTTGAAGAATTATTCGATTTTGCTATCACTTCGAACGGCACACACGACTCGCATTGCTCTTCTATCTCAATACGCTAACAAGTCGCTGCAAATCTAGACAAAATTATGCTGCGATATACGCTTATACTATACTCGATATGCCATACGAATTATACTATACTACTCGATATGCTATACACGACCGATATATACGAACGACACGCGAGCTTTGAATGATAGGTTTCTGTATTCTAACTGCATCTGTGATTAGATGTGTATGTGATTTTGTGTTTATGTGTCTCTGTGCTCTACGTGCCTACGTGCTTATGTGCTTATGTGACTATGTGAATCTGTGGTTATGTGCTTATGTGTTTATTCGATACGTATTTCCAACGTGTTCCTGAGCTTTAGCTAGAACTAGACGTGTGAGGTGAGATTCGATTATGATGTGTCTGAGACCTACGACGATGTCTGTTGTTGACAATGTCGTCATCTGGACACTGAACCCCACTTACTCGCCAAGAAAAGAGAGACAGACGTCTTGCTGCTATCATCGCCAAACAAGTAGCAACAGATGTGAGCGAGGTCTACGAAAACATCAGCAAATCGTCTGAGGATTCGAGAACTGAAGCTCCTAAAGATGCTACCAAGACTGTTTTTAGCTTTAAACAGTTCAAGGCATGCAGACCAAAGGAATTCACCAGAGAAGATGGCCCAACAGCTATGTTTCAATGGTTTGATTCCATCGAAGTCACTCTGCGCTAAAGCGGCTGTCTAGAAAATCTCCGTACCCTAAACGCAACCGGCGTCTTCCAGTCCCGAGCTCTAGACTGGTAGACGGCCGAGCGAAACAAACGCGGAAATGATGCAGGTTATGAGCTGACTTGGAAAGAGCTGAAAGCCATTTCGATGGACGAATTCTGCCCTCCCCACGAACGCCAAATGCTGGAGGACGAGTTTTGGAACATTAAGCAGAAGGATGGAGATAACGCAGCCTTGACTGCTCGCTTTAAACAGCTCAGCATCATCTGTCCCGATCAAATCAAGACGCCAGAGATAGCAATCAAGAAGTATATTCGAGCTCTACCCGATTGTGTTGCCGATTTTGTTCACGCCGCGAAGACCTCATCAATTGAAGAGACTTACTTGATTGCCGCCGAGATCAACGACAAGCGAGTAAAAGCTGGTTTCTGGGACAAGCCCTCCAAGTCTCTGCATCAAGCCACCACTGCACCGACCGCCGAACCCGCCACTCCTCAACCATCCAAGTTATCACGCCGCAAGAAGAAGCACAACAACAACAACAACAACAACAACAACTTCAGCAACAAGAACTGTGCTATCACTAACGCTGCTGCTCCTCTACAAGCCGTACCGGCTCAGCAGCAGTCTCATCATCGACTAGCACCAGTTACTCAAGCGCCGCCTGCGAAGCATGCTTACACAGGTCCCCACCCGCTCTGCCCGACATGCTCATATCATCATCCGGTGGGTCTTGCCTGTCGTTTCTTCGCTCATTGCAATTTGTACGGTCATTTCACTGCCAACTGTCACTATGGTCCCCGTAACACCGCAGCTCCTACCACTGCTCATCAAGCTATACTCCCAGCCCCGCAAGGCCAACAAGCGGCTCAGGCACCCGCGATCAATGCTCGAGTCTGCTTCGCATGTGGTGACCCTAACCACTTTGCAAACATGTGCCCGAACAGGGTTGTGAAGCAAGAGCCCCAGCAGCAGCAACAGCCTCAGCAGCAGCAACAAGCAGCACGCGCCAGAACCTTCAACAACAATGCTCGTCAAGCCCAGGCTGACAACAACGTGGTCAATGGTACATTCCTTGTGAATGGTATTTATGCATCGTGTTTATTTGATACTGGAGCCGATAACTACTTTGTGTCGTTTGAATTCGAGAAGCTCCTTAGTCGTAAACGCTCTTATCTCCCATCGTCATTCGAAGTTGAAGTCGCTACTGGAAGAACTGTCACCGTTAATTCTGTTCTTCGTGATTGTACCCTCGAGCTCAACAATCAGATCTTCCCAATCGACCATATTCCAATGCAACTCGGAAGTTTTGACGTCATAGTAGGCATGGACTTTCTTCGCGAAAACCATGCTGAAGTTGTGTGCTTCGACAAGATGATCCGATTCTCGCTCGCGAATGGTGATTTATTATGTGTGTACGGTGAAACTGCTTGGAAAGGTCTCAAGCTCATGTCGTGTGTCCAAGCTAGCAAGTATCTCCGCAAGGAATACAGAGCTTTCTTGGCCAACATTGTAGTAGCAGAGAAGGAAAAGAAAAGGAAGACAGAAGCTAAAGACATTCCCGTGGTCCGTGAATTTCCTCAGGTGTTCCCTGATGATCTTCCTGGACTACCGCGAAGTCGTGATATCGACTTCCGTATTGACCTCATTCCTGGAGCTAACCCTGTAGCCAAAGCCCCATATCGACTCGCGCCATCCGAAATGCGGGAGCTCTTGAACCAACTCCAGGAATTACTTGAAAAAGGTGTTATTCGCCCGAGCACCTCTCCTTGGGGCGCGCTAGTCCTCTTCGTTAAAAAGAAGGATGGGTCGTTCAGGATGTGTATCGACTACCGGGAATTGAATAAGTTAACCATCAAGAACCGTTATCCCCTACCCCACATCGACGATTTATTTGATCAACTGCAAGGTGCTACGTGTTTCTCGAAGATCGATCTACGCTTAGGCTATCATCAGTTACGCATTCAAGAAGAAGATATACCCAAAACTGCTTTTCGCACTCATTATGGCCACTATGAGTTCGTTGTTATGCCTTTTGGTTTAACCAACGCACCCGCGGTTTTCATGGATCTGATGAATCGTGTGTGTAAGCCCTATCTGGACCATTTCGTCATCGTGTTCATCGACGATGTCTTGATTTAGTCCAAGTCGAAGGCCGAACACGCACAATATCTACGTTTGGTTCTCGAGTTACTCCACGGGAACCGACTCTATGCCAAGTTCTCTAAGTGCGAATTCTGGTTAGAAGAGGTTCAGTTTCTGGGTCACATCGTAAATAGTCAAGGTATCCGTGTCAATCCTGCGAAGACTGAAGTAGTTAAGAGTTGGATTACGCCAAAGAACCCGTCTGAAGTCCGTTATTTTTTCAGATTAGCGGGCTATTATCGACGATTTATCGAAGGATTCTCAAAGATCGCTGTGCCGCTTACCGCTCTTACTTATAAAGACAGATCTTTTGTTTGGGGAACTGAACAAGAGTCTGCTTTCCAAACCCTCAAGCACAAGCTTTGCAATGCTCCTATTCTCACGTTGCCCGATGGGAATGACGGTTTCATTGTCTACTGTGATGCTTCCAACCTTGGTCTTGGTTGTGTTCTCATGCAACGAGATAAGGTTATAGCATACGCTTCTCGACAGCTCAAGGTCCACGAAAAGAACTATACAACCCATGATCTCGAGCTAGGCGTGGTTGTTTTTGCATTAAAGATTTGGCGATACTACCTGTATGGTACCAAGTGTACGATCTTCACCGATCACAGGAGTTTACAACACATCTTTGATCAGAAAGAACTCAATATGCGTCAACGCTGATGGGTAGAACTCCTCAACGATTATGACTGTGAGATTCGTTATCACCCAGGCAAAGCAAATGTCGTTGCTGACGCGCTCAGCAGACGGAGTTATTTGCTCAGCATTCGTAATACCCAAGCCCAACACGATCTCGAAACCCTTATCCGCGAAGCCCAACATGCTTGCATTAATGAACACACCTTGAAGAAGGAGAGAATCTATCATGATGGAGCTCAGCTTGTCAGCAAATCGAATGGGATCTTCTATTTTCTGGAACCGAAATTGGATCCCTAAGCGGACCGAATTGCGAAAGATATTAATGGATAAAGCCCACAAATCCAGGTATTCTATTCATCCTGGTGCCGACAAAATGTACCAGGATCTTCGTTACAAGTACTGGTGGCCGGGCATGAAACGGGATATCGCTCTCTATGTCGGAAGATGCCTGACTTGTGCAAGGGTCAAGGCTGAACATCAAAGACCCTATGGCTTACTCGAACAACCGCCAATTCCTATATGGAAGTGGGAGACTATAGCTATGGATTTCATAACAAAGCTTCTGCCCACGTCATCAGGTCACGACAGCATCTGGGTTATCGTTGATCGTTTGACCAAATCAGCCCACTTTTTGCCAATACGGGAAGACTACAAGGTAGAACGATTAGCCCAAATCTACACCGACGAGATCATTTGTAATCATGGTACGCCTCGTGATATCATCTCTGACCGTGACGCTCGGTTTACCTCGCGATTTTGGGAAACGTTTCAAGCAGCTCTCGGTACGTCACTTAACTTAAGTACCGCATTCCATCCACAAACCGACGGACAGACTGAAAGAACGATCCGTACTCTTGAAGACATGCTCCGTGCGTGTGTCATAGACTTCGGTGGCAACTGGAATAAATACATGCCGCTAGTCGAATTCTCGTACAATAACAGTTATCATACCAGCATCCAGATGGCACCATTCGAGGCTTTATATGGAAGAAGATGTCGATCGCCTATTATGTGGCACGAGATCGGTCACTCACAATTAACTGGTCCTGAGCTATTGCAAGAAACGACTGACAAAGTCCTCCAAATTCGAGACAACTTGTTGAAAGCTCGAAGTAGACAGAAAAGTTACACCGATAGAAGATGCAAGCCCCTGGAATTTGACGTTGGCGACTACGTACTCCTAAAGGTATCACCTTGGAAGGGTGTGGTCAGATTCGGCAAGAAAAGGAAACTAGCACCTCGATATATTGGACCTTTTAAGATTCTGGAAAGGATCGGAAAAGTCGCCTACAGACTCGAACTACCGGAGGAACTTAGTAACTTCCACCCGACTTTCCATGTGTCAAACCTCCGAAAGTGCCTGGCTGAGCATGATCTAATTGTACCTCTCGACGACCTTCAAATAAACGAAACGCTACACTTCATGGAGAAGCCTGTCGAAATCATGGATCGCCAAACCAAGCAAATCAGACGCTCTCGCATTCCTATTGTGAAAGCCCGATGGGAAGGCAAACGAGGCGCAGAGTTCACTTGGGAACTCGAAAGCGACATGAAGGCGAAGTACCCGCAGTTGTTTAAGTGGAAGTCTAGAGAGAGAAAGTAGCAAAAGGTGATTCACGGTGTTATGCAGCTTTCAGCCTAATTTCGGGACGAAATTCCCTAAACAAGGGGAGGCTGTAACACACCATGTTACCGAAAGTCAAAGTCAAAGTCAAAGTCAAGGTTGACTCCTTTGACCGTAGTTAGTTTATTTTATGTTTATGTTTACGTTAGTTGTATTATGTGGAGTATCTTATTACAATCGAATTAATTGAAGTTTATTTATCGATGCGAACCGCTTTACGACTGTGAATAATAGGAAGTAACAATGCGATAAAGTCAATTATTCAATAATCAAGCTAATCTAATCATCATCGAACTCGAGACTCGAATTATGTGAATTTTGGTGTTAATATACGTGTGTGTGCCTCATGTGTTACTTGTGCGTGTCTACTTTATGTTATGTGTGGTAATCAATCGAAACTCGACTCGAAATCGAAACTCAATCAAAATCGAATCATGATAATTGGTAGAAAAGAGATAGCGCGAGATATAGATGATTGTATGTTAAATATAGTGGTTGGGATTAAAAGTAATTTGAGTAGGAAACTCTATCGTACTCGCATCGTCCTCAATCGAAATCAAAATATCAAAAATCGTCGCACCAAACACTCGAATCAGGCAGCTGAACGACCAGGCTTCCAGCCGATCGAACAGCCAGCCGATCGGACAGGCTGTCCGATCGAGCTGCCTGGCCGATCGGCCAGCCCTTTCCTCTTATGGCATCCTATAAATACCCCTTGTCACTTTCAAACTTTCTACTTTTGGAAACCTCTGTCCGACCAGCTCGTGCTCCCCTCTTTTTCTCAGATTCCTTCCGATTCCGGTAAGATTTCGTCCTAAATCTTGTACTTTCTTGATCTACACGCACTCCTACACCTTTCTATCTTTCAAATCTTGATTTCTAACCATGAAATCATCAAGATTCAAGTGTTCTAGGATGATGTCATCATGGTGTTCTTGAAGAACTTCATGTTTTGGCTTCAATCCACCAAGTATCACTTGGATCTAGCCGATTTCCACATAGACAAACAAGGATCTTTCATAGATCTAAACAATTACACGGTGAAAAGGATTGAAAGATGGTTTTCCAACTTTCTTTCAACTCTTTTACACTCAATGCCTTCAAAACCGATAGAAACGGAGCTTGTGCCGACTTGCAAATCATTCCGGTGGTTGCATGACTCAAGATCCGGACTCTATCCACGACGTTCACCGATATCGGGTTAAACGTTAAACTCTGTTCCGAACAGTTCACCGGCCGGATTTGGGTGATTCCTGTCTCGTCCGATCGGACTACCGTCCGATCGACCAGCTGTCCGACCTTCCAACACTTGTTTTCCGTTTTACGCGTTGCTTATCGTTATGCTATCAACTATTCAGGCTAACCCTACTCTCAAGTGCTCCCTTCAATCCATCAATCGCTATGAGTATACTCGAACCCTTTTTGCTTTAGCACTTTTGGGTGTTACATACGTTACTTATTCTAAATCACAATCGAACACACTACACAATTTCTTTAAACGCTAACCGTTACCGCATGTATTACATGACTAAATGAATGCTTGTTGTTATGTTTACACGTGGAATGTTGTCTACCTGCCTTAATGATGATAGTACTATAGTTTGGACTCAGCACCTGTTCACACGGGGGTTGTTAAGGACAATTACATTCATGGATTACGGTGGTAATCATGTATTGCGAACTGCCTCGGGCAGTCAACACGCAGTCATTGGTATCGATAGATCCATATCGATAATTAACATGCTTCGTTTTTCTCTATGTACGTGCAGGTTATGCGTAAACTATTTCGAACTCTATTATGCTATTATCAAACTTGTATGCTCACCTTTACATTTTATGTATTGACTTTATTTTAACGTATGTGACAGGTGTTTAAGATGCTTATCTGCTAGGAAAGCGAGGCTATAATAAAGCTCTAGAGCCCAACAAATAGTTGTCTGTAGTGGTCAAATTATGGGTCTCTAGAAGCATATAAACAATTGTTGTATTTATATTTAAATCTGAGTTGTCGGAACAGAATATTTGCCTGGATCTTATCTGTAATAATTTGTTTGCTATTTGAGGTACGGTATGGGACATATTATATAAATTGAATAGTAATGATAGTTGTTATGGAAACTTCTGGACAATCTGTTTCGCTCAGTGCCATGCCCCGATGATTCCGCCATCGGTTGGGGTGTGACATGTCGGGTATTCAGGGGCAGACATACCCTATGTCAAGGGGTAGCCCCCGCTGCCCTTTGATTCACCGACGATTGTGTATTTTTTTTTTTTTTGCGTTTTTCGGATTTCATTGCCCCTTAAGAAATATTATGTTACCCCTTTTCAAACCCCAAATAATTTTTATACTACCCAAATAAATACCAAATACTTATAAGACCAACCATTATAGCCCAAGTTCCCACCCCCCCCCCCCCCAACCCAACATCTAAACAAAAAAAAGGAGCAGCAGCAACAGCCGACATTCACAACCCCTTCCTCAGCAGCTCAGTCACACAACACAAGCACTAAAGCAGTAGCCTTGTCATCGGTCGTCGGACCTCTCCCTCCCTCCGCCCTTTGCCACCGCTGGGTTGATTATAACTGTCGTCCGCCACCATCCTCCACTCCAATCCATCCAACTTGGGTATTTTCTAGTCTTAGTTGTTTTTTTACCTATTGTTTATACTTTATGCCTTATGAAAAATTGAATAATTTAGGATTATTTAATTGCAAATTACAATCAATTATTGTTTTCATCTAGTTATAGTTATGTGCAATTGTTATAGCCTTTTAGGGTCTATACGAAATTGATTTAAGGCTTATGTTTAATTTTATTTGTCTTATAAAATTAGGGAATTTGGAAGTTGAAAGATGAAAAAACAAACTCTCATTAGTAGTCTTTTTAAATGAAAATTCCAAGAAAATGATGATTTGGGTCCAACTCCTAGTTCAAATATTGTTGATGATAAGCAAGAAAATGAAGATATTGGTCCAAGTTCAAATAATGATATTGATATGCAAGAAAGTGAAGATATCGGCCCAACTCCAAGTCCAATTATTACTTGGGCTTCAAGTCCTTCAACACGAACAAAATCGATTTGAATAATCTTTCTTCGGATCTCTCTTATAGACCACCTATTACTAGTTATCATCCTAATCAAATAGACGACATAAGAAGAGCATATCTTGTTAAAAAGGCGTTTCAACCACGAGGTCATGAGTTTAAATGGACAAACTATTCTAGTGGCCGGAGACGTTTTAATGTTAAATGGTTTTAAATATCATTGGTTCGAATATACACTAAACAAGAAAAAGCATATTGTTTATGTTGTTACTTGTTTAATGAAAGTGTTGGTAATAAAGGTGGAAGAGAGACTTTTGTAAGTATTAAACCAAGAAGTTTCCCTTCCCCGTCCCAGAGACACACGATGGGGTTCTCATCATAGAACCATCATAAGTTTGTTGAAATTATTTCCGGAAGTTGTTGAGGTACTTACTTTTATCCAACAAGATGGAGAGACCTTTCAAGAACGATTTAATGCGTCAGGTATTCTATCATATTTTGAGAGTCTTGAATTTGTGTTTTACATACACTTGTTGAACAATATCTTAGGCCTCACAAATACTCTATCAAAACATCTTCAAAAAAGAGTCAAGACTTGTTAAAAGCATCTCATTTGATAAGCGGGACAAAACGAGCTTTGAATCATCTAAGACAAAATGGGTTTGAAAAGATGTTGGCAAACGTGACATCTTTTTGTGAAAAAAAAAACAACATTAAGATGTTAAATATGGCGGAAAGTTATGGTAATCAAAGAAACCGAAGGTATGTCATTACCGACATCATTTTGAAGTTGAGGTTTTTAATACGGTTTTGGAAATGCAACTTCAAGAACTTTGAAGCCGATTTACTGAGGTCTCAACTACTTTGATAGAAAATATGTCGGGTTTAAATTCTTGTAATTCCTTTGCTAAATTTGACATATCTAAGATAGTGAAATTTTCCGAGATGTATCAAAATGACTTTAAAAAGGAAGAAAGATGGTGTTTTGCGGGTGATCATTTGACCTTTTATCACACTTCAAAGGAAGAAGAAAGGTTTGCAAATTTGACTAGATTAAGTGACCTTGCTCGTGTAAAGGTGGAAATCGGAAAAAATGAAACTTTTCCTTTGGTTTATCGAACGTTGAAGCAAGCACTAGTTTTACCGGTTGCAACCGCAACCGTTGAAAGATGTTTTTTTTCTAAAACGAAGCTTATCAAGACGGATTTACACAATCGGATGGGTGATGAGTATTTGAACAATTCTCTAATTTGTGCGGTCGAAAAAGAAAGTTTTTGTAAAGTAAAAGAAGAGGATGTCATGGCTCGGTTTCAAGCTTTCAAAAACCGAAGAACAAAAATCATTTAGGTATATGTTTAAATTTATTTATTACCGCGCTGCTATCCTTGTTTCGTTTACATTGTATGAAGTATGTTAAAAAAATTTTGAAACCTTGCCCCTTTAGTAATTTTCTAGATCCGCCACTAAGGGTATTAGAAGGTTAAATAGCCACTACATTGAAAGAAAGGAGATGATTGGTCTTTTTGTTAGAATAGTAGAGAATTAAATTTTAAACTTTCACTTTATAACCAATTATGCCATTTGTCTTAATATATCACGTCTAGATATCTTGTGGATTAAATTTCAAGCGTTCACTTTATAACCCGATATCATATTTCAAGTCTTAATATCGTCTTCGTATCACGTGGAAATTACATTTTTTAACCAAAGAATTGTATTTTAATGTAGTAGCAACAACAACAACAACAGCAGCAGCAGCAGCAGCAGCAGCAGCATCAGCAGCAGCAGCACCAGCACCAACAACGACAACGACAACGACAACGACAACGACAACGACAACGACAACGACAACGACAACGACAACGACAACGACAACGACAACGACAACGACAACGACAACGACAACGACAACGACAACAACAACAACAACAACAACAACAACAATAATAATAATAATAATAATAGAAATATATAATTAATTAATAGTCTAACTTCATTAAATTTTAATTTATTGGTACTTTCCATACTTTTAACTTGATATGAGAAAACTTGAATTAGGGTGTGCTTTGATTATATATTTTTTTATTATATCATGTAATATGTAACTTTAATTATCTATACTACTTTAATAAGCATATAGGAAGGGCAAGAATGGTCATTTGCCATTGTACAACCATTTAAAGCCTATTGTACAATCATTTTCGTTCTCTCTCTTCCTCGAGATCTGGAAACCCAAATCTTTGAAACCCTAAAGCTATTTCAAAATTCAAACCTGCCTTTGTTTCTACATTACCTCTCGAATCTGGAACTGCAAGACAAATTACAGGAGAACAACGATTGGATGTAAGTCTCTTTCTATAATCCGACACTATTTCGTGGATTTCAAATCCCAACACAAAAGAAATTTGGTTTCTTTCACCATCCCTCTCTCTTGAAAAACCCTAGATCTGCCTTTGAAGCGTTTATCTAACAACAAATCTCACATATTTTCGAGCTTTTTCTTTCTCAAACACAGTGGTGGTGATAACCCAGACGATAGAAGATGTCGGATATGGTGGTCGTGAGTGGAAACCTAGACGGCTGCGGAGGGTGCCTGTATTTTCTTTCAGCAATCTTCTGTGGAGTTTGGGTGGCTTTTTGTCAAGATCCAGTGAAATCACTAAGATTTTTGTGTTACAAGGATTTTTGTGAAAAATCTGTGGTTCTTCGAATGTACCCTGTCTTGAAAGTGTCCCCGTTGCCCTCAGCTGGTAATTTTCATAAGTGTTCTTCATTATCAGTGATTACCACAGCTTCATACAGCTCTTGTAGATTTTTTTGTTATATTTAATTATATGACAATTATCATGAAATGTTGTAGTTCAAGATAAGTCATTTGACACTCGAATATTAAAATTGGACTCTCTTTTGTGGGATGGGGAAGTAACTGAGGTTTTGTTTTTTCACACTTTTATTTATCTTCATTGTAAAATTTATATGGTTTATGTTGTTATTCAGGGTGAGGCGCCACACGATTTCAGTGTTTGTTGGTGACAAAAGTGGAATGACAAACCGGATTGCAGGAGTCTTTAACGGCGCGTTTACGACTGCAAACGTAGCTGCAAACGTGTGTAAAAACGCAGCCGTTTGCAGCCGTTTAATGGCGCGTTTACGGTAGCAAACGGCTGTGTTTTTACACCCGTTTGCTGCTGCGTTTGTAGCCGTAAACACGCCGTTAAACGGCTGCGTTTTTGCACCCGTTTGCTTCCGCGTTTGCAGCCGTTTACGGCTGCAAACGCAGCAGCAAACGTGTGTAAATTTATACTTGGTGTAGTTTCTGGATCTAGAAATGAATTTTGATACAGGGTCAATTTATTAGTTATGGTATTATTCTTTCAATTTTTTTGTGTGTTTTTTAACCCGGTTGACTGTTTTGTTTTTAGGGTTTGTGAAACCGAATGGGTAGGCATTTGATTGTGGAACATAATCATGAGTGAAGATGTTCAATAATCTCATAATCGATTCACAAGCTCTAAATACCGAGTTCTTAAACCTAATAACATAATTGAGGGTTGTGGGTCAAAATTTGGCGAGGTGAGTTGCATTTTGACCTTTTGATTTTTGACTCTTTGAGCATTCAGATTATTGTTTCAAATAAATTGCAATTCTGAGTTTCTGACATTTTGTTGATGAGTTGATATCTGGAAAACTGAATTGAATTTAATTCTATTAGCTTAATTGTGAATTGTTGAATTTGGTTACTGTTTGGCCATAGGATTAGTGTTGATTCATATCCTGTGTCAAGTTAAAGACTTTATATTTTAGTTTCTTTAAGTTAAGGAATAGTGTCCTTAGGATTTCAAGAATGTTTAAAAAGCTTTGGAAGTGATTGTTTTGTTATCTTGGCACAGTGTTGGTTGAAGATAACACGATATGGACTTCTGGCCTTGTTTTTGGATAAGGCGAGGTAATCTTATATGATGGTAATCGTTACTGTAGGTTATCTCTAAATTATATGATGCATGTTTGGATGGTCTGTATGTCGGGGCTATTGGTGATTTGAAATAGGGATGAGCATCTTGGTACCGGTACGGGGTACCAGTGCCAAATGGTAATGTATCGATTGAATTTTGATACCCGCTATTTTGCGTTTTCGGGATCGGTATATGCGGTTCGGTACAGTACCGGTATTTTATCGATTTATGGCGTCAATTACCGTACTGGTACCGTACCAAAGCGAACATTTTTTATACCGGTACCTGTATCTACTTTTGGGATCGGTATTTTCGGTGCCGGTACAGTACCGAGCTTATCCTTAATTTAAAAATATACATGTACCGATGGAAACAATTATAAACAAGCGAGTGATCTTAGGTTGTATTTAAGAATAACCTGGCACAAAGGAGTGAACTTTTTTTTGGCATGTTAGTAGTTTAAAAAACAACAGCAAAAACATCATCTCTTGCTCATTGGCATGTCATCTGCTGTTACAATCATAAATAAATTTGGTTGCTAAACAATGATGTGTAAACAATACATTGGAGGTTTGAATTTAATGGTTTAAAGTTTTAAAGTTAAAACTATTACTTGACTAACGGGTCAAACAAGTACATGATAAAATTTAACTACAACAAATGTCAGATGGATTGGTCGAGTTACACTAATGATTACAACATGAAACGGGTCACTTCAGGTCAGTGGTGGAGCTTGACCAAAAGTTTCGAGGGGGCGTAGAGTGACGGAACCCAAATTTTTTTTCCTATCGTTATGATTCGGGTCGGGTCGGCTATCGATTCAGGTCAGGTCAAGTAATAATAGTTCCAAATTCAACTAAAAAAATTCCATTCATTCAAAGGGCCCGTTCTTACACATAAAAACTTGCTATTAAGTTTATTGTGTGGTGGGTAATCTAAGGTTAAACAAATAAGAGTTAAAATATATTTACAAAACTACCTATCCCTTATATGCAAAGTGGTAACAAACTTTACTTTAATTTATATATTGTATAAATATTTAGGATATACAAAGTGGTAACAGACTTTACTTTAATTTATATATTGTATAAATATTTAGGAAAAATAATTGGGGGAGGCGATCCTATATAATTTATAAAATTTCCGGACGAAAATTGGAACATATACACTTCTAACCGAAACATTAGGGTGGGCGGGTGCACCCCCAGGCACCAACTAAGATTCGCCCCTGCTTCAGGTTTATTATTGTGGTTACGGATGAAACAAAATGGGTCAGACACGTTAGATGAATGATCAATCTGAATTCGCCCATTAATCTGTTATGTATTTAGATGCTAACTTCTTACATCTTTTCAAAATAAATGAAAAAAATTATACATTTAATATAAAATTGTTGCTTTAAGTTTATGTTTAACCACCTGGTTTGCTGTAATCTATATCGCCAAGCTACCCAAACTGATTAACTTGTTATTGATATCGTCTTTGCAGGTTGTTGCTGATGGTATTTGGATGGTATGCCCAAAAGCTGGTTGTCTGATCCAGTTTCCTGGCTTTAATGGGGTAGTTTTCAAGGAAAAAGCTCCCTCCTTTGTGACAAAATTTGTTATGCCCAGAAGCCGGTGCGCCGATCCATTTCTTGGCTTTAATGGTAGTTTTCTTGGAAAAAGCTCCCTCCTTTGTGACAAAAAACTTGTTATTTTAATATACCAGTATCTTGTTGCCACTCACAGATGTAGCGTTGACCTTATTTTAAAATTCGAGTAGTGTCTAAACTCATGTAACTCTAATGGTGACTGTTAATGGAAAATGTCACTGTTTCATCGGGTTAAAGCAATGGTGGCTAGGAATGGCTCAAGTCAAGTCATCCATTCACCTTATGATCGACTTGCTTGAATCGAAGAAGAAGAAGAAGAGCCGACTTTCATTTTGAATTTAGGCTTTCATCGTGACATTTTCTTTTTCTTTTTCATGTATTTGTAATTATATAACTGAGATATGTAAGACATAGATAAACAATAAGAAAAGTAATAAAAAATAGTACTATACAATATATCACAAGATGATTGATAAGCTAAAAGAAAACGAGTACCACGTGGTAACAGTGAAAATGGACCCGACCAGGTTGGGCTGACCTAAAATGTTTTTTGTTTGAAACGTTTATATATTATTAGAGTGTCAAATATGATTTCCAACGATTATCTTGTATAACTAAAAATTTAAATATTTTTTATCATGTGATCCATGAGGTTTGATGCTTTACTCTAAATATATTTGATTTTGTAACTAAAGACGCAGGGCCGGCCCAGAAGGGGTGCGGGATGGGCGACGGCTCAGGGCCCAAACTCCCTCGGGGCCCAAAAAGTTTTTTTTTGAAAAATTATGTATATTAAATGTGTGTGTATATATTTTTGAAACATAAAAAGTTAAGCAAACAAGTAATTGGTCTGGTGGTTCTTCAAAGAATTTGCATTAAATTTGTGTCAAGTTTGATTCCCGAATAAGCCTTCTATCAGGCTACTTAATTCCCATTCCTTCTTTTAGTTTTTTCCCAATTTAATTTTCCTTTTTTTCTATTGTTTTGTTGTTTTGTTTCCTTCTTTTAGTTTTTTCCAAATTTAATTTTCCTTTTTTTCTATTGTTTTGTTGTTTTGTTTTGCATTTATTTGTCTATTCAATTTTATGTTTTCATTTTTAGTTTAAAACTGAAAACTACTATTATTTACATTTTTTTGTTTTGTTTCTAATTTAAATTAAATTTAATAAAACAATATTTGCAATGTTTTTTCTTTTCCTTTTATTATACAAAAACCAATAAATCGAACACGTTTTGAGCATGTTATGACTATATTTTTTGTGTTTTCCTTTTTCGTTTGTTATATCGAGTGTATTGAAACAAACAAAGTTTCCACTTGGTGCAACAAGAAGGTTTGATCCACTAGTTTTTATACAGTTTTAATTTTTTTATATATATTTTGAAAAAGTTATATTTTATCTACCAATTTTTTTCATTTATTTTTATGTTTTCTAGTATATAAATATGTCTAATTCAAATATATTTATATTTCTTTATAAAAATGAGTTATTGACTTTATATTATACGGGCCCGTTTTTTCTACTCGTACAGGGCCAAAAAAATTTTAAAGATTTTCGGAGACGGCCCTGTAAAGACGCTTCTTGAATCGCATGGGGTAAGAGAACCCGAGTGTTTGGATGTTGGATGTGGAGTTGCTAGCTTAAGGGGATATCTTTCGAGATAGAGGTGGTTGCGTTTTCGTTTGCTCTAAAGGATGAACATGAGGCTAAAGCATAATTTACACTGGCAAGAGGTATTCTCGCCATTTCAATTCCAAAAGGCTGTTCTTTCCAAGCAAGACCTTTGTAGACTAAGAAGATATATGTTGTCTCTTTCATGCAGTTTTGTTCGCGTGGGCATGAGTGTGTCTTCTGGTCGGCCAACAAGAGGATATGGGTCTGTACATTACAATCAGCTTATCTTTTTTGGGGTACTTCCTTCATACTATTTGGACATACTTCAGGTTATCAGTAAGAAGTATCCTTGGACACTTGTGTTTGTCGAGTGTCACGATATGACTCTTCTTATCTCGAAAGCTAATTTTTTTGCATACTTATAAATTTGTAAAGCAAACATTTATGTTTTAATTTTTAAAATATAACACCAAATCTGTTTAGTAATATGACATAACCTAAATCCGTTTAGTAATTTGATATAATCTACCCTTCTAAATCTTTTTATTAAAGTTAGCAGATAAACATGTATATTTGTCCATCTTTTTATCTAAGACCGACCCATTAAGCTAAATATATAACATACCCAAACTTATTTAACCTAAATCCAAATTCAATTGAATTTAAATAAATAAAAAAAGTAATTGTAATAACATATGGTTTTATTTCATATTAAACTACAATGTATGTCAAAATATGAACATCAACTGTATCAATCAATCCTAATATATGACAAAAAAAAACACCCCGACCAATGGTTTGGTTAAGTCGGAACAAATTCATCAAAATTATGATTTGTTTTAGTTTTGGTGTGTGGCATGCTTGAATTGAGATTTGTAAGGCTATAGCATAGATAACCCACACCGATACTAGACATGCTATACGATGTATCACAAAAGGAATAATAAACGAACACAAAACGACTATGGCGTTGTAAATTATCGCCGCCGCCGCATCACGCGGGTTACCTACTAGAAAAATGAGTGCCAACATATCACGAATAAGAAAACTAACTTAAGTACTATACAATATATCACGAGACGACTGATAAATTAACGGTAAACGAGTATCCTATTCTAAATCGCCACTCCCGCTGCATCGCGCGGGTAAATGGCTAGTAAGAAGTATATATAGATTTTAGAGTAAACTTCCGTTTTGCTCCCTGTGGTTTGGTCACTTTAACGGTTTTGCCCCAAACCTTTAAAAATAGTCATTTTACTCCCTGATGTTTTAGTTTTGTTGCCAGTTTGCTCCCTGCGGGGAGCAAAATGGAAAAACAAACAATTTGGATGGAGTTAAAGTCGGGGAGCAAACTGGCAAAAAAACTGAAACATCAGGGAGTAAAATGGCTATTTTTAAAGGTTTGGAGCAAAACCGTTAAAGTGACCAAACCACAGGGAGCAAAACGGAAGTTTACTCTAGATTTTATAATTATATAGTTTTTATTATTCACTGTGTAATACACGTGTTCATAATCTTGTTAAAAATATTTGCAGGGGAAGAAGCTGATGTGGAAGATGGGAGAAATAGGGAACAACAAGCCGCTGGAGTAGCTTGACGCAGGATGGGAAAGCAAGAAACCATAATGCAAGGCCTTACACAAATTTAACTAGTTGATTCCAACACTTCATTTTGTAACCATAAGTTTACTTTAGATTATAAAAATAATTATATTTGTTCTATATTTGCATTTACGAATTACGGTTATAAGTGTGTATTGTTTTTTTTTAATTGTATACAATTTTTTTTAACTCTTTGACATCGCCAAATTCTCAACTGTAAAAACATAATAATGCTCTTTCCTGTGAGAAGGAACTAGTTAGAATTAAGAATATGATTTATTAAAACTCTGTGAGAAGGAACTAGTTTTAATTAGGAATACAGTTGTAAATAACATTCTTGTACAAAATTGTCAATTTGATTATATTATTCTCGTATATTACTCACAATCCTTGACACAAAAATCTTATTTCCAACCATTGATGGTAAGGGCTTTCATTATTCAGTCAGTTACCAGTACTCAATTTTGATAACTCCAGCAAGGGGATTAGCGATGGCTGCGAAGGCTTCTTTGGAGAGATCTAGGGTTCCGCCACACCCGGGACAGTGATCGACGATTTTAACGGTCACTTCTTTACCATCATAGCAAGGATGAGGGACTGGGTTGGTGGCACCCGTGCACTTAACGGTGAACATTTTTCCACAAATTGCTCCATTGTTCCATAAGGGATCACTTGCTGCAGCTATCATCACTCCCTCAGGTGTATTACCATAACATGCAGATGCTGTTGCAAATGTGAGTCACAAAAGTAATTAATATCAATATTAGCATCATTTTATGGGGTGTTTATAGTAATTTTATTTTACATCATTTTGTTATAACGTGGCATTCATTAGTATTACTATTTAAAAAAGATTTATTTGTAAGTATTTACTAATGTAATTAATATGATCTTGTAATTTGTAAGTATTTACTAATGTAATATGATCTTGTATAGAATTATTAGTATAAAAATTTATTTGTAAGTATTTACTAAAGTAATATGATTTTATATAGATTTATTAGGAGAGATTGATGATGGAATTAAAAAATGTATAAAAAAACATCATCTAATTTTTGTATGAAAATAATCAAGGATTAAAATTTTGCTCGACACCCACAAAAACTGGGTTAAACCATGTCGTATTAATTTATACTTATATGCAAGAATCTATATATCTACTATGATATCTGTCAACATCGACATTTGATGATAGAATATGTATATATGTTTTAACGTATAAAGAAAATAAAGAAAAATATACATAATCGTAGTGATCTCCCCACCATACACAATAACATGTGATACGATAGATATCATTTTATGTTTATCTAGATACACATAAGATTAGAGACAGAGATCAACTTACGAGTATATTGCTGGTAGAAAGTGGCTGTGCCTGGAGTTGCACAAGCCATTGAAACAAGGCTACAAACGAGAACAATGCATACTACAGACTTCATTTTTTTGGGTATGCAATTTGTATGTGCCAGTATATGCAATTCGTACATTTTTGGACCTTTAAATAGAAGAAATTTGTATGCAGTAATGGTAGTAATTATACAAGATTAGTAACTCTTGTAGTAAATACATTAAATTATTTATTAAGAGAGAAATAGGATAACCTGCATTAAGTAGGAATAAATAGAGTTATTAGGTATATTCTATAAAGTTTTTTTTTTCTTTTGGGATTTATATATTGAGTATTATTAATTTTCCTCAGATACTAATGTTATTTCAAATATTACAAATGTAGAAAAATAAAATAAAATGAGATGTACGTCTGAAACTAAACAAACAAATCTAAAAATGCTTGCACCTATGTAACTTTTCATAAAATCTTCGTAAAAATAGAGTTAAATGCTATTTTAATCCATGTGATTTGTACCATTTTGTCAGTTTAGTTATAAGGTTTTATTTTTCGCCTGTGGGTACAAAAAGGTTTCATCGTTGTCATTTTAGTCTACTGGGTTAATTTCGTCGATTTTTTCTGTCAACAAAAGGTGTAATTCGGTCATTTTATATGTAATTCTGTTAACAAGAAGGAAAATTCGGCCATATAAAATGACCGAATTGCCCTTCTCGTTAATAGAAAAAATAGATGAAATTAACCCAGTGGATTAAAATGGCAACGGTGAAATATTTTTGGACTTACAGGCGAAAAATGAAACGTTTGCACTAAACTAGAAAACGGCCCAGACCATAGCAACTAAAATGACATTTAACTCAAAAAAAAATATGTTGTTTTAAATAGTACGTGGAAGATCGTAGGTAATGCTTCAAGCTTCTAAAGGAGCCTTTTCGGTCATATGCACATCACGTCAGCAGAGATATTTTGAAGCAAAAATGGATGTAAGAGCATTCACATCCCTTTCCCTGTATTTTGTGAGAGTAGTCTTTATAGTATAAAAAGTGGTTGTGAGTGGAGATAAGAGAAAATTTTACTGTTTATCTATATATTTGAGAGGATACTGTCACTCTTTGTAACATTTTCATATATTTTGAAAGTTGTTTTGAGTGGAGTAGGGAGAAAATATAATGATAAAAGTATAAACAAATATTATTTAGAATTAATTACACAGATGGATCATATGGTTTATAACTAGTTTCGTCTTTTGGGTACTAACTTTTTTTAACAGTTTCAGGTTTTAAAGTTTCAATTTTGTAATACTTTTGGGTACTAATATAAAAATTAGTTAATTTTAACAATATAATGATTAAAATACTCTTCTATTTTTTTTTAATTTTATCAATGTAACACCTTTGGGTACTAACACCTAATTTTATTTAAGTTTAATTAAAATTTCAAATTAATAACTTTTTAAGATGAGAGAATTTATTTTGTTTAAACAATAAGAAAGGGCTATCCAAAATAAATAACTTGTTAAAAAAATAATCACCGCTATCCAAAAAAATGTATAATAATAAATCTTATTTTTAGAATCTTAAAATATTTAATTTTAGAAATTAGTTTATGAAATTATCTATTATAATAGGTTTGTTTTATTAAATAAAAGAAATTTAGATAATAAAACCGACATTAAATTAACTGAATTTAACACAACTTCAACTAATTTAGTTAGATGAATTTTCTGTTTTATAATATACATTAAATTAGATAAGTTGTCAAGTTGTAGAATTTAACAAAACTAATTTATGTTTCAGAATTACAACAAATATACAATGAGATAACTAATCAGGTTACTTTCTTTAATAACCATTAATTAAATTAACAAATACAATAAAAGACAAAAAAAATTCTTTAATAAACCATTAATTAAATTATCAAATACAATAAAAGACAAAAAAAAAATCTTTAATAAACCATTAATTAAATTAACAAATACAATAAAAGACAAAAAAAACGGGGTAGCCAGGATTCCCAGACGTCCAACGACTTAACTCGAAGTGAGCTAATATAATAGATAATTCAATAAACTAATTTCTAAAATTAAATATTTTCAGCTTCTAAAAATAAGATTTACTATTATACATTTTTTGGATAGCGGTGATTAATTTTTTAACAAGTTATTTATTTTATTAAAAATTAGAAAATAAATTTCTATATATTATCATTTATATTCTAATTGTTTAAACAAAATTAATTCTCACATTTTAAAAAGTAATTAATTTGAAATTTTAATTAAACTTAAATAAAATTAAATGTTAGTACCCAAAGGTGTTACATTGATAAAATTAAAAAAAAATGGAGGGTATTTTAGTTATTATATTGATAAAATTAACTAATTTTGGTGTTAGTACCCAAAGGTGTTACAAAATTGAAACCATCAAACCTAAACCTGTTAAAAAAAGTTAGTACCCAAAGTGGAAACTAGTTATAAACCATAGGGTCCATCTATGTAATTAACTCTATTATTTAATTGAAATGAGAGGGAAAATAAAGTTGTTTTTAATATAAGAGTAAATTGCAACTTTTGTACTTTATGTTTACACCAAATTGCAGGCGAAGTCCTTTAGTGCAAAAGTTGACAAGTTTTGTACTTTATGTTTCAAAATCTTGTACGGTTTATCCTTTGAGACTAACTCAGTTAGATTTTTTAATAAAATATGTCATGTGCCTTGCACATGAGGACATACCTGTCTTTTCACCCTTCCAGGGGTTATTGTGTAAATAACTTATATACAATGACTTTTTTATAAAAGTAAAAAGATATTTAATTAAACAAACCTCTTACTCTCTCTCTCTCCCCCAGTCTTCTCTCTCTCTAAAAAAAACTCTGCACCTTTCTCTCTTTCTCTTAAAACCTTTGCACAGTGGTGGGTGGTAGATTGTAGTGGATGTGACGGTGATGGTGCGTTTAGTGGTGGTGGGAAGTGTACGGTGGTGGGTGCGATGGTGATGATTGGTTTAGCGGTGGCGGGAGCTGTACGGTGGTAGGTGGTGGATTGAGGTTGGTGCGATGGTATTAGTGGGTTTAGCAGTGATGAGAGGTGTACGATGGTGGGTGAAGGTGGTTCTGAATTGTGGAGAGTGAAGGGTAGGTGTGGTGGTGGGTTAGAGGCGGCGGTGGGTGAAGGGTGGTTGTGGTAGGTTGATGGTGGTGATGAGATTTTGCCATTTCTTGGCAACATTTTAAAAACACATCAAAATCCTGAAAATTTCATATGATTCTTGAAATTTTGCAATAGTACTCTGTTTTTCAGTTTATCTTCTGGGATTTTGTTATTTGTCTACAACATTCTAAATCCACATGAAATTCTTTGAAGCCTTTGTATGATTCTTCAATGAATTCAAAGTTTGGGGTTTATGTTGAATTAAAACATGGACAATTTTCTTCTTTTTTTTAATACTGCTCTGTTTTTTTTTTTTTCAATTTTTATGGTCAGATAGAAAATTTTCATATGATTTATTTGTGGAATTCTTGACTGGGGTTCAACTTTAGAATTTTGGTTGATTTCATAGGAAATTTGCAATTCTCCAATTGTGCTATACTTTTTGGTTCATCTGATACTGGGGTGATTGATGGTGGTGGTGGTTGATGTGAGTGGCATAGAGGAGGTGGTTGTTGACGGCGTGGAAGTTTATGTGGGCAGCGGGGGAGGGGGTGAGGGAGGTGAGGAAGCGGTGGGAGATAGTGAGGTGGAGGGATTCCGGTAAGAGTTTTTGGAAAGAGATTAAGTTGTGATGGTGGGTTCAGATTAGAGAAAGAAAAAGAGTTTAGATTTTTTTTTCAGTTTTGAAGATACAGTCCCTCAATAATAAGTATTTACAAAATAACCCCTGAGAAGGTGAAATGACAAGCATGCCCTCATGTGCAAGGCACATGATCATATTTAACAAAAAAAAACTAACTGAGTTAGGCTCAAAGGACAAACCGTGCATGATTTTGAAACATTAAGTACAAAACCTTTCATGCCCATCTAATGATAAGTTAATTATTTATAAAACAGATAAGCCAAGAGTGCAGGAGAATTATGTAGGAGTGTGTGAGCAAGTTGTGTTACACATACCGCCTTTAGCAATCAAGCCCCAAGCCCAAAGTGGTAGTGTGTGGCGTGAAGTGGCATAAAAAGTTTTCTCAACTAAAGTGAGTTACCAAAATAACCCTTCCCTAGGGAAAGGAACACTAGAATGAAAACTCATTAAGTTGAGGACATGTTGGAAACTCTCAATAAACACTATTGTATCCACGATTATTTCAATTAAAGTGAGTTTTCAAAATAACTATTTCCTATATGTATGTGTGTGTAGGATAGAGAAAACAATGTGAGAACTTAGAGAACTCTAACTTTCTATGCAAGTTTTTCCACCATTTTTTGCACACACGTACATTAAAATTTTACAAACGCCTGTAAAAAAATTCGAAGCGGCGTTTTCAACCTTTTTACACTTCTGTAAAAAGACTACTGACATTAGCATTTACACCCACTACCCACTGTAAGAGGTTTTTGCGGGTGGTGTAAATCCACAAAAACCATTTTTTAGATAAATTGATTTTTTTAAGATTTTTGGTAAAAAGTTTTTTTTGAGAAAAAATCCATTTTGGCCGAGCTTTTTAACTTCTCACAACTCGTAAGATTTTCATTTTACCACACACATATATACATATGCTCCCTCTTCATGTATATTAATTTTTTAGAATCTTTTTTACACGTATCATTATCTGGTTTCTTCTCATCCTTAAATTATAATATTCAATAATAATTTTTAACGCTATTACACACTCATTCTCCCTCCTATTAAATATTAACAGAAAACATTAATTAATCATTTTTTATACATGTTATTAGATGCTAGAGGGAACCCGTGCGATGCGGCGAAGTGGTCAATTTTTACTTCAATACTAAAATTCTAATAAGGATCAAAAAATGAAAATAATAAGATGAAGGTGTTGGTTATTAGGAGGTTAAATAGGCGCTACATTGAAAGAAATGAGATGATCGGTCTTTATGTTAGAATGATAAAGATTTAAATTTTAAACTTTCACTTTATAACCAATTATGTCGTATAGTCTTAATATATTGTGTTTTAGTATCTCGTGTACTAAATTTCAAGCGTTCACTTTATAATATATTGTATCTTCTTCATATTTCACATCTTAACATCGTCTTCATATCACGTGGAAATTACATTTTTATCCTAAAGAGTTATGTTTTAATGTTGTTGCATCAACAGCAGCAACAACAACAATAATAATTATTATAGAATTGATATGTACAACTAATTAATAATACAACTTCATTAAATTTCAATTTATTAATTGATAGTTGAATTAATGTCGTGTATTAAATTTGCTTAACAGGGTTATAAATTTATATTTTTCTCATTTAAAATGGATTAAAAAGTAGTATATATTTATATTCTCTTTCATATTAAATAACAATATTTAACAATAATCTAATTTTGATTTAGTTATTTATTTTTTATTATTAATATTTTTAAGATATATATATATATATATATATATATATATATATATATAAACGGAATCATGAGAAAACGACTAAAAGTGTGAAAACAATGAGAACGGATCCTGGCCGTACACGTGGCACGCGATATAATGAAGAGCGGAGGGGCTTTTTTGTCCTTTTATATTCTTTTTTCCAATGCGTCTCACAACACCGCTTCATTTTTTTGCATGTAAGATTTTTTTGCCGTTTAGTTAGATTCAACAACTACTTGACGTTTTATTGTTTTTTTAGATCTGCCTCGATGAATTAATCGTTTTTGTATTACATAGTAAATATTTTGGCGTTTATGGCATTCCTAAATTCATTAAAATCAATTAATAATTCTAACATATTTGTATCCATATCGTTCCCAAATTCATTATATACCTTTAACAATTCAAACTTTACAAATTGTTAGGCGTTTTTGTAGAAATCCCATATATGTTATAAAGGTAATTTTTTTGGTGTTCATAGCGTTTTTAAATTCATTATTATTCATTAGTAATTCAAAAGATTACAACTAAGACGAAATCAAACCAAACTAATAGTCTTCTGCGGATGGTATTACATCGTTCGAAGGTGCTAAATCACAGAGCTATTCAAGAAGATGTAGTCTATTTGTGTTCAGCATTACGTCCATTGTCAATGAATAATCCACCTCGTGTTGATAAGTCACGTTCACCGTTCTTGATTGTTCATACAAACTCTAATTGGTAACTTTTGGTAGATCCGTATCGTCAACATCATCATCATCATCATCATCATCATCATCATCATCATCATCATCATCATCTGCTAGAAATTTTCTCTTCAATCTTCTTATTACCGTTCGAGTTCTTTCACAATCGTAGGCCACTGGAATCCCAAGGGCCAGAATATCCCTCTGGATGGCTTCATCCATACTAAGTATGGCCTTGATTGTATTGACTTTCACCCTCCTCCTGTCGGAGAACTTTAGGACGAAACGTCTCTCTGACCTCTCAAACCTGCATGCAATAAACCGAGCCCTTTTTTAAGTTGTATGGCGTTTTTGAGAATGTGTGGCGTGTTTAGTAAATGTGTGGAGTGTTAAGCTTTGTTTACCTGTTCTACTTATATAATGACTTTTTTTTGGTGTGAGGTAGATGTATGTTTTTGGAGCTAAAAAACATTAGTAGTTATATTTTTTTGATGTATATTTTGTGTGTTATTTGTCGTGCCATGTGGGATGCAGGCCTATAATGTGACAGATAATTATGGCGTTTTGAAAAGATAAATAAATTCAATTACATGGCGTGGCTTTTAATATAATAAATGTTACTAATAAACTTTCTGTCGTTTCAGTTACTATTTGTACAGCTTCATCTGTTAAGGCTGTAATACGTCCCATCTTTTCAGGGTTTGGCGTTTTGTATTTAATGGCGTTTAGATAAAGATGGCACATTGTTTTATACATTGTTTTAAAGGCGTTTAGTTAATTTTTGGAGTTTTTAATAATAATTGGTTAAAGTAATTTTATTATAAGTTTTGGCATGTTGGCGTTTTATATAGCAACAACGTGTTTGGCCAGGATCCGTTCTCACAATTTTCACACTTTTTGGCGTTTGGTGTTTGTAGCATCTTGGCGTTTTATAAGCCTTTTTACATAAATAAAGTATTTTATCAGTGGAGAATTAGATAACAAACCACAGAAAATTTCACAAAAATAGAAAATGAAAAAAAATCTATAAATGCTAATCCAATTTCTCATCCAAATCTTCACTGTTATCAGCCTCTTCTTCTTGAATTTTTTGTGTCTTGAACCTTTGAATACCTTAGATAGATGCCGATTTTTCTACATAACGCTCGTCTTATGGCATTTTGGTTTTTGGTGTGATCTATTGTTGTTTGTTGTTGTAGTGGTTTTGTGGATTTTTGGAGACGTAGATCGACGCTCGTATGTGTGGATGCTATTTGGCCATCATCCTCATTATCGTCATGGAGTCCAAAATATCATTTACACTGGGATCGGTTTCTTCTTCTCATCAAAACCTTCTTCAAGAACAAAGCACACAAAATGACATATCACTGCCATCAATCTTTTTTTCTTGAAGATTTGTCCATCTCATTCAGCAAAATCTTATAGAGTAACCCACCTGACCTAAGAATTCATTCAGTGAAACTTCATGCAGAACAACACTGAATATCCAAGAAATGAGGTTTGCCATCTGTGTTTTTTTTTTAACTTTTTTGGCGTTTTATAGTAAGTGGTATTTAGGAAACATGGCTTTTGTTTCTAGGTGTGATCAATGGAAGGTGCTGAGACGTTTCTCTTTATAGGATGTTTTTGGCGCATAGTTTAGGTGAGATTTTATTATAATAAATGATAGTAATAAAGTATCCGTCGTTTAGTTACTGTTTGTATTTACTGTTTTGTTCATCTTTATATGTTAAGTTGTAGTGCGTCCCATCTTTCAAGTTTGGCGTTTTATATTTAATGGCTTTTTGTAGACCAAGATGATAAAATACACTAACTAAAACATAGAAAAAATAGTTTTTATTATATGGCGTTTTGTATTTAATGGCTTTTGTAGCATTTTGTCATTTTGTAACTAATGAGAGAAATATAGTATTTTGTTATTTGAAAAAAAAATTACACAAAAGAAAAAAAAATTAAAACTCCTCGTCATAAGGGACTTTGTCTGAGAAGTATCCATCACTCCCTTCGTCTTCTTCTTCTTTAGATTGTTCTTCCAGTCTCTCATCAAAGTCAGCACTTTCACTTTCATTGGCATCTTGAAGATTTTGAAGCCTCCATTTGAATATGTCCTGCATCAATGCCAATTTTATGTTCATATCTGTGTTCAAACATGTGGCGTTGAGTAACTCCTCTAGGAACCCAAGACCCTACTTGGTCATGATGTCTTCAAGCATGTAGTCTTTCTGTGCCCCATTGTCACATATAACGGTGACCATGTCTGTACCTTCATCAAAATGCCATGATGTGATGACTGAGTCCATTTTTGCATTTGCTTTGTTTAGTCCAAATTTTCTGGTTAATCTTCTCATAACTTTATGTGTTTCATCACATTCGTTATCAAGAGGGATGCCAAGTGATAGGATCCCCCTCTGTACCTCTTCTTCCATGTTCAAGATGGCTTTGATTGTTTTAACAAACACTCTTCTTCTGTTGTCAAAACGTACCACGAATCTTCTGATTCTGAGGGTGTATCTCCATGAAACGATGGTTGCTATTTTGGCGTTTTGGTTAAATATGACGTTTTTAGTATGATCAATGGAAGTGATGACGGAAGCGATTGTAACGTCTTTTATATAATGATGTTTTTGCCGCGTAGTTTAGAAAGGATTTTTTTTTTTTGTAATAAACGTTAATAATTGACTTTCAGTTAGTGTTTATTCCATCTACCTGCTAATATGTAACACATTTTATCATTAAGCTTTGGTGTTTTGTATTAATGTTTTGAACGGCGTGTTGCTCATTAGTTTGGCGTTTTGAATTTGAGCAGTAAAAAGACCTTTTACCCTTAATGAAGCTCGTTCAAGTAATAAAATTGATGTTATTTATGAAAACACCACCGCGCCAATCTAGTCCATAGATTGTTTCAATCTGACGATCCATAAGCGTTCTCACCATTCTCACACTTTTCATCGTTTTCCTTAAATCCTAACCATATATATATATATATATATATATATATATATATATATATATATAGGGAGAGGATCATGAGAAAACTAGAAAACTAACTGAAAAAGCCAAAAAAAACATACCCAGTTTTTTTTACATAGATTAGTTTAGCTTTTAAGGTTAGCTTTTTTTGGATGTTTAGGATTAGGATTAGGTTTTTGGGTGTGGAGGGGGGGTGGGGTGGAGGGGTTTAGGTTTTTGGGGGGTGGGGGGGGGTTAGGTTTTTTTTAGGTTTATGTTTAGGGTTTAGTTTTAGGTTTTCGGGAGGGGAGGGGGTTTAGGTTTTTTTTTTTTTTTTTGGGGGGGGGGGGGGTGGGGAGATTTAGGCTTTTGGTGGGAGGGTGAATTTAAGTTTTTGGGGGGTGGGGTGGGGGGTTTAAGTTTTTAGGGGGTTGTCGGTGGGGGGTGGGTTAAGTGGTTTATGTTTTCCGTATTACTGCACATGCGCAGTACGATAAAATTTTTTGTTTTTAATTTTTTTATATATAAAAACCTCCGAAAAAAATAACAAAATTGTAAAAAAAAAATTGGTATGTTTTTTAGACTTTTTTATTTATGTTTTTTGTTTTCTAATGATCCATCCCTTATATATATATATATATATATATATATATATATATATATATATATATATATATATATATATATATATATATATATATATATATATATATATATATATATATATATATATATATATATATATAATAAACAAATAAAGTGTGGGACACGTGTCCTCTTCTTGTGCAACCATTTTGATGTTTTGGTGGGAAAATGAGGGAAAACACTTATTTAGGCATTTGGATCCCGCACTGGGTATTGATGTCTGTCGTTATTGACATGCAAAAATCGAAATAAACTAGTAGCTAGAGTAAGTCGGATATCGAACCAGAGGAGGATTGTGGAAAGTGTGTAATGTTAAGTATTTATTAACAACTAAAAAAATAAACTGATGATTGTTTGATTTGTGGATTAACTAAAAATTACAAACTAAATGTGAGATTTAAATCAATAGAAAGAACAATGGTTCCTCCAGATTTCAGGTTTTATAGCTAGATTCAACTATGTGTTTAATCGTAACCTACATAGATATAGGTATTAAACT
This sequence comes from Helianthus annuus, assembly GCF_002127325.2. NCBI lineage: Eukaryota > Viridiplantae > Streptophyta > Magnoliopsida > Asterales > Asteraceae > Helianthus > Helianthus annuus. The sequence continues at coordinate 30,097,379 of NC_035435.2, forward strand.
CGATTAATTAATTGTGATAACCAAAGACTAAGTACACCGGTCAATACATAACGGGAGGTTATCTAGTGGTTACCAATCACAATTACCAACCCTAATCCCATAACAAATATATCCCAATTACTAGAACTCTCGGGAACTGAATGATCAAAGACTAAGGTTAAGCAAATGCAATCGATTACAATTAATCAACTAAATCACAAGTGAAAAGCATCGAATGCTTAGATCACCGAGTCAAACGATTGTCACCAAACACATAAAATTAGTTAACTTACAAAAACCCTTCATCCGAAGGAAACCATAAAAAGACTAGCCGCTCATCGCGAAAGATTGATCGTCAAAGCTCGAATCACGGTTGAAACCCTGTACTGCCGCCGAGATTGTGATCCTCTCCTGTATTGTTGATGATGTATATTTTTATGTGAAAATCCTTTTCTTGGGCTTCACAAAATTCTAAGAAGTCTGCTGTCAAAAAGCCCATTGTCACGTGTTTGCTTTTCTCCTCTTACTCTTTCACGTGTGACGTTTTAGTTGTCCACTGATGTCGGCCCACATAGGTTTTAATTGCCGTCAAGATGTGATAACCAATATTATATTCCCAAACCTCAGTATATGTTGGCTGCCCTCATCAAGTCCAATATGTCGGCCCAAGTTAAATCTCTTTTGATGTTTGACTTTTGTGTCCTTATATGTGCCGCCAAATCAAGCTTGTTCTTGTGGATCGGCCCAATCCAAATTCTGCACGTGAATGACGGCCCATAATATCTTAAATGATGTTGTTGACTTATGAACCAAGCCCACCTGTCCAATCATGAAGTCAAGTATTATCGGCCCATGTGTGCTCCTTCAATTAATGCCTCCCAAGTCTGCTGTAGTGATGATGTTTGTGATTTTTATGAAAACCCACAAACCTCTCCTTTTTATGAATCCAATTAATAATATAATGATGATGAGAATTAATAGCTTCACATGTGCACACAACTCTTGTGATGACTGCCTTTCATGTGTTGACTATCTTTTTGAGAGTAATGATGATGATGATTCACGAATCAAAATCCTTTCAACTCACGTGTGCCCTTTTTCAATAACCGTAACCTACGGAATTGAGCGTAAGTTACGTTTTATGGTTTCTGTTTGTTTTGTATTTGGGCACACCTCAGCCGTATCCAGCCCCCACGCACACAACATACAACTTTCAACTAATTGAACAATTGGTCCTCCGACTTCTTTGTTATCATTTCCTTCACATATCAACATCACATTTCTTGAATCTCCGAACTCTAACTTGACCCGCATCAATTCCCGATCACTATGAATGCCTCGAACGCTCCGCATCATCTTTATCTAGCTTAACATCACTGAATTATATGCTTTTACCTGCAATGACACGGAAACTCGGAATAAACGTATTCCACACATATATACATGTAAAACTACTAAATCACACAAAATAATCACTTTAACACTCGGTTTTCACACACTCCATCAGGTATATACCCGTATTTTTGACCAGAGTATATAAGAGTATATAATGAATGATAAAACCCTAGATCTTCTAATCACTCATTTTTCACACCGTCATCCCCAAAACCAAGATTTCCTGTGTAGCTCATACCTTCTTGATTCATGAACCTCTTAAGCCAACTAAATAACCCTAATTTTCATAGTCCAAGCTTGCATCTTCGATCTCTAATCGCCACGATCGCAATCTTGGTTTTTTGACTGTAACCGCCACGTTTTACAAACCCTAGATATCAACACAGGTGCTTCTTCTTCTTTCTTCTTTAATTGTTATTCTAACACTTCATTTTCATTTTGATTTTTAAGATTTCATTGATTTTAGATATCAATGTTTCTTCATTTCTTTCGAGATTCAGTATTTGTTTGAAGGTTTATCCGACCCGTTGATTTTCTCTCACATCTTAGTTCTTCCAGGTATGTTGATTGTGTATTTGATATGGATTTTATACCTTTATTCGATTCTTCTTGCTCTCAAACCCTAGATTGTATCTTCCCTTCATGTTTCCTAAATGTGAGTTTTTCTTCTTTTTTCAATCAAACCCTAATTTCTAATCGCCTCCTGCATGTACTCTCGCCGTTTTACTCTTGGATCGAAGAAAAATTGGAAAATGTTTCAGTCATGCCAAATCGACAAGGAGCTAATTGGTAGAATAGTGGGCTAATTGAATCCACGAAGCTTGCGCTGTAAGTTTGTAACAAAATGGTTTCTAACTTTTGATTGTAAACAAACAATTGGCTGTATGAATTGTAGCTTAGGGTTTCGTTTTAAGATGATACAACAATAAACATTGTCGATAATCGATTTTATTGAACAGAATTATCACTTTAGAATATGGATTTCGTTGTTAGGGTTTCAGATGATGTCGATTAAATCAGTTTAGGTTCCTTTATATTAGATTGTATTAAAATGTGAATATTATGTTATACAGTTGCCATTTTTCTTTTGTGGGATTGTTTAAGATATGAAATTAGGTACTTGATATTGTTGAAAGAAATGCAAACGTAGATGAAATATATAAAAGAGTTGGTGAGCTCTTGATGTTAAGGACTTGATAAGTATAATGACAAAAATTACATAACTAGAAAAATTATCGATGAAAGTTCTTTAAAATATTGACATGCTTGCTGACACGATTTTTACATAATTGTAGAACTGGCACAATCGACGGTACGATGGTACATGGAAGGATGTAGGTGTTCTTCGATTAATAATCAGGTTTGATGTCTACCCTCATGTCTTTGTCAATTAAAGTTTGATTAGTCTTTTTACTAATTGAATTCACGAATATGTCACATTCGTCATCCGTTAGGTTTTGTATGGTGATGTTGTTTCGCATGGAATCTGTAAACCTGATTATTAAAGGTGTTTATGTGATGCGATTGAAGAATGGTTTAGGTAGGATGTGGTTGAAGAATCTGTAAATCTGATTACCACAGGTGTTTATGATGTTGTTTCATTTGAATTCTTGAATATCTCACATTCAGTCATTGCTTTTTTTGCATTGGTGTCGGTTGTTTAGTTTTTGGGTCTAGAAAACTTGGTTTGAAAGAGTCATTTTTCACAGTTTCGTTTTTCGTAGCAGGTTCTTAGCTTGATCATATCTTGTGATTTACGGTAACATTATTGCTTGGCTAATTATTCCTCCTCTTCAATCAACGCCACCACAAACCTAGCTTCAAAAGATTGTCTTCAAGTAAGTTTATGGTTCCGATTTGTAGTTACGAACGTTTGATTTTGTAATTTTCATCTTCACCTTTAAAAATCTTGGTTTAATTGATGTTAGGTTATGTGTAGACTAGAGTTAAAACAACAAACGTGAAGATGTAGACGAATTTTTATACAAAATTTCTTTCAAAGAAGCACTTAAAATCAAATAAGGTTGGATTTGCTTCGGAGGTTGTTGAGGTGGTAAACAACTCTAACCCACGAAAATTAGGCGGGTTTGCTGTGAAATTGATTTTTCATGTGTGTATTGTTTTCCTTTAATTGAGGTGTATTTGATTCATATAACATTATCAGTTTTTCTATCAAAGTTTACAATCAAATTGATTTTTTACAGATGGTTTTGATGTATTATCTCTTAACAAACCAATAAGGAAGCGACTGTGTTTCCATGGACTGATGTGTTTTAGAAAAGTCCAAGTTCATAGCCACCATGGCACCAGGAAAAAATATAAAACAATTTTGCTGAAAAAGTTAGTTTTGTTAATAAACCATGAAATAAATTGGCAAAAAAGACCTTTATACCCTTTGTTAAATTTGCTTGATCTGAAATATATTTTGTTCTTATCACACTGAGGGCTCTTTTGGTACATGATTGTTGCGATCCTTGATTTTTCTTTATTATTGTCTCTGTAAGCACGATAGTACATCATTGGCAGTGGTTTCGTTGTTCATACTAGGTTGCACAGGATTTGTCATGTTCCTTCATGCCACCAATTTCATGTTCCACCCTTTCGCTCATCAAAATGCTATTCAATTTCTCAGGTTTACACTTATTCCCTACTCATTTCCTTTTTAATCCAATCAAATTGAATGTTTAATTTTTATTGGTGAATGTTTATTAAAGTTTATTGACTAATTTTGAACTCATGTGACTATTCATTGGAAATTCGGAACTGAGCATGTATGAAGTTTAAGAATATAACTAGATGAAAATCAGATCTTAGATAAAGGCTCTTTTTAACAGTCCTTTTAGTCATGTTTTGTTTTGTTTTTTTTTACCGTGAAAACGAATCTTTATTGCCACTAAAAAATCCATCCTTAGCAAGAAACTATGGGGCATCCCATTTGGTCACATCAAGTACTCATTTCATATGCTAAATATGATGTTATTAGAGTGCACATTAGTTGCTCGATAAAATGCCTGAATGATGTTTGATCCTAACCCTAAACATGTTATGCAGCTTGAATGAGATATAGTGATACATAATATATATATGCAGTTTTCAGATAATTGGTCAACAATTCTAGGGGGATAGTGCACGGTCCTCCCAGCCGCCGAAGTGATCTCACTCCGGGAGCCGCTACCCGACCAAGCTAAAGACTTGCCTAGCTAAAACTAACATGCTTATGATACTACACACATACCACACGCCCCTCACAATAATCACTCCTCTCGGTTCTATCAAGACTAGCGTGTAATGTGCTAGTATATATTTCACTCAAAACCAAATATGCTACTTTGCAATCATAAGCTTGTATGGCAAACACACCTCCACTGTATCAAATAACGTAGCACATATCAAAAGGACTTTCGGGTTTTGGGTTAAGGGTAAAGGTAAGGTTTTATTTTTGGATTTTTATGTTTATATGGCTAACACAAACGAATACACCAAACCATGACAACTTATTCACAATAACTACTAACACTATGGGTTATTTTTCGACCCATTTAAATAATACGAACATAGTAATGACTTTTTTTTTCTTTTTCTTTCTTTTCTTTTTTCTCTTTTCAATTTTTTTTCTTTTTTTTCTTTCAATAAGTATCTAACACACAATTTTTATTCATGGTTGGTAATCAAACGGGTCAAACAAGGTGTAACAAACGAAAGGTATAAGGCTCAACATGGTTAACTAAGGTGGGTGGATAAACAATCAACATATAACACAATGGAAGGGATCCTAATGCCTTTATCATTTATATGCATACGCTAAACCACAGTCTCGGCACGTATCAAACCACACAAGTTCTAACACAAAGCAACATATGGCCTACTCTCAGCAAATGAACATTTATTGCAAATTCAACTATCACTAAGTAGGCTCAAATATCTCACCGAACAAAAGGAATATGGGTTGCCGACATGTAGCATGTGTAATTCCTAAAGCATGTTACCCCTAGTTAGGCATCTCTTCTTAACTATTTTCTAAAAACCTGTCAGAAATACTCTCATGAAACTTAAAGGGACAACCATGACTAGGGATCTAAGTTAGTTTAATATCAGCAAGAAACCCTCTAGCGATTGAAAATGTTGGTTTTCATGTAGTTCAAGCATACTTGAGACAAAAATTTTCAAAATTTTTCAATTTTTAGCAAATTCTCAACCCTTCCAGCATTTAAGATCATCAATCCTACCAACCCTCTCTCGAGTTACCGCATCCCCACACTTGGGATACATTGTCCCCAATGTATGGTGTAATTTATAATCTAAACTCGAGAGATACCACCTAACAAACCATGACCGCTAACAACTAGACGACTCAACACATAAAACCACTCCAACACAAAAATTTCACACCACCAAAAACACAAAAACAAATAAAATAAAGGATAGAGAGACACATTGACCTGATCAGTAAATCAGCAAGTGTCTGTAGCAGTGCAGCTGCTGTGATCGGACAGGAACGTAAACATCTCTTAGATTCTCTGATATCTCATCGGGGATGTTGCCAAACATCCCCACACTTGATTCATTGCATCCGTGAAGATGAAATGTATAAACCTGTCAAAACGCAAATACACCAAAACGAAACCAAACCAAAATACAATACTCTACATCCTCGGGCTGCCTCCCGAGAGCGCTAAGTTTAAAGGTCTTCAGCCAGACCGTACCTGATTTCCGCTACGGTGGTCTTAGTGCACACTTACCCAAAACATTTCCAACAAATGCCCGGAAATTTACATGCCATCTCCATAAGCTCGTCAGTATAATTGGCATGTTTAGAAAGTATATGCGGGTTTCGCTGATCCATTTCACGAGATATACACCAATGTCTTGCTGTTTCACCCTTCTCATCTTCTTCCTCGAACCCTCTTCCCCACACTTGTTAATTGGAATGATTGATATGGGAAGAGGTTCGGTACACACATTCATCTCATCAGACTTCTCTGCCTCCTCATCCTCACACACCATCTGATCCACCAGTGACTCTTCATCAGATAAAGGACTCATTGGTGTGGTATTATCCTCCACAACCTCCTCCTCCATGTGAGAATAATCTCTAATATCATCAGGTAATGATGAGAGACGCTCTTCTATTTCTATTTTCATTTTTAACTTCTGACACTTGGAAACTAGGCAGCTGATTCGATCTTCATCGGAAAGGTTGGGTGCTAATAAATACTGCTCGAGTTTGGACAAACTCGCTTCCAACATAGCAAGCTTTTTCTCCTCCTCGGTCTGATAAGTATAGACACCCTCGGGCTCAGGATATTCCTCGGGATGATACTGTCGGTATCCCTGATACGGTGTTGAGATGTATGCATCCATCATTTTTTTATTCCAATACTCTGGATTTTCCAAATACACCGCGCACACATCCTCATCATAAGAAGTATGATAACGACCGCAACAGAAACATCGTCCATCCGTCCTTGGCTCATAATAAGTATCCTCGTCGCGATCCCATCCATCAGAGTAATAACCATCCTCCACCATTGTATCATAATCATAAAAATATGGTGGAGGGGAAGGATTGTCATAGCAAGGCATCGGTGGTTCTGCCAATTTCGCTCTTTCCCGTCTAAATCGGGCCTCGTGGCAACCGATACACGGGTGAAGTGGTTCCCTACACAAAATGCATCTAGAAGAGCCGCATAATATTGTAAGATCTTTCATCCTGCACAAACAAAAAAAAACACAAGCACCAGGCATAAATCTGAACAAAACAAAACAAAACTGACACTATTTTTGGATTTTTATTTTTTATTTTTTTATTTTTATTTTTTTTTAAACTAAAACTTAACACTAAACACTTTGCGCACACCTCCCCGGCAACGGCGCCATTTTGATGTCTGTCGTTATTGACATGCAAAAACCGAAATAAACTAGTAGCTAGAGTAAGTCGGATATCGAAGCAGAGGAGGATTGTGGAAAGTGTGTAATGTTAAGTATTTATTAACAACTAAAAAAAATAAACTGATGGTTGTTTGATTTGTGGATTAACTAAAAATTACAAACTAAATGTGAGATTTAAATCAATAGAAAGAACAATGGTTCCTCCAGATTTCAGGTTTTATAGCTAGATTCAACTATGTGTTTAATCGTAACCTACATAGACATAGGTATTAAACTCGATTAATTAATTGTGATAACCAAAGACTAAGTACTCCGGTCAATACATAACGGGAGGTTATCTAGTGGTTACCAATCACAATTACCAACCCTAATCCCATAACAAATATATCCCAATTACTAGAACTCTCGGGAACTAAATGATCAAAGACTAAGGTTAAGCAAATGCAATCGATTACAATTAATCAACTAAATCACAAGTGAAAAGCATCGAATGCTTAGATCACTGAGTCAAACGATTGTCACCAAACACATAAAATTAGTTAACTTACAAAAACCCTTCATCCGAAGGAAACCATAAAAAGACTAGCCGCTCATCGCGAAAGATTGATCGTCAAAGCTCGAATCACGGTTGAAACCCTGTACTGCCGCCGAGATTGTGATCCTCTCCTGTATTGTTGATGATGTATATTTTTATGTGAAAATCCTTTTCTTGGGCTTCACAAAATTCTAAGAAGTCTGCTGTCAAAAAGCCCATTGTCACGTGTTTGCTTTTCTCCTCTTACTCTTTCACGTGTGACGTTTTAGTTGTCCACTGATGTCGGCCCACATAGGTTCTAATTGCCGTCAAGATGTGATAACCAATATTATATTCCCAAACCTCAGTATATGTTGGCTGCCCTCATCAAGTCCAATATGTCGGCCCAAGTTAAATCTCTTTTGATGTTTGACTTTTGTGTCCTTATATGTGCCGCCAAATCAAGCTTGTTCTTGTGGATCGGCCCAATCCAAATTCTGCACGTGAATGACGGCCCATAATATCTTAAATGATGTTGTTGACTTATGAACCAAGCCCACCTGTCCAATCATGAAGTCAAGTATTATCGGCCCATGTGTGCTCCTTCAATTAATGCCTCCCAAGTCTGCTGTAGTGATGATGTTTGTGATTTTTATGAAAACCCACAAACCTCTCCTTTTTATGAATCCAATTAATAATATAATGATGATGAGAATTAATAGCTTCACATGTGCACACAACTCTTGTGATGACTGCCTTTCATGTGTTGACTATCTTTTTGAGAGTAATGATGATGATGATTCACGAATCAAAATCCTTTCAACTCACGTGTGCCCTTTTTCAATAACCGTAACCTACGGAATTGAGCGTAAGTTACGTTTTATGGTTTCTGTTTGTTTTGTATTTGGGCACACCTCAGCCGTATCCAGCCCCCACGCACACAACATACAACTTTCATCTAATTGAACAATTGGTCCTCCGACTTCTTTGTTATCATTTCCTTCACATATCAACATCACATTTCTTGAATCTCCGAACTCTAACTTGACCCGCATCAATTCCCGATCACTATGAATGCCTCGAACGCTCCGCATCATCTTTATCTAGCTTAACATCACTGAATTATATGCTTTTACCTGCAATGACACGGAAACTCGGAATAAACGTATTCCACACATATATACATGTAAAACTACTAAATCACACAAAATAATCACTTTAACACTCGGTTTTCACACACTCCATCAGGTATATACCCGTATTTTTGACCAGAGTATATAAGAGTATATAATGAATGATAAAACCCTAGATCTTCTAATCACTCATTTTTCACACCGTCATCCCCAAAACGAAGATTTCCTGTGTAGCTCATACCTTCTTGATTCATGAACCTCTTAAGCAACTAAATAACCCTAATTTTCATAGTCCAAGGTTGCATCTTCGATCTCTAATCGCCACGATCGCAATCTTGGTTTTTTGACTGTAACCGCCACGTTTTACAAACCCTAGATATCAACACAGGTGCTTCTTCTTCTTTCTTCTTTAATTGTTATTCTAACACTTCATTTTCATTTTGATTTTTAAGATTTCATTGATTTTAGATATCAATGTTTCTTCATTTCTTTCTAGATTCAGTATTTGTTTGAAGGTTTATCCGACCCGTTGAATTTCTCTCACATCTTAGTCCTTCCAGGTATGTTGATTGTGTATTTGATATGGATTTTATACCTGTATTCGATTCTTCTTGCTCTCAAACCCTAGATTGTATCTTCCCTTCATGTTTCCTAAATGTGAGTTTTTCTTCTTTTTTCAATCAAACCCTAATTTCTAATCGCCTCCTGCATGTACTCTCGCCGTTTTACTCTTGGATCGAAGAAAAATTGGAAAATGTTTCAGTCATGCCAAATCGACAAGGAGCTAATTGGTAGAATAGTGGGCTAATTGAATCCACGAAGCTTGCGCTGTAAGTTTGTAACAAAATGGTTTCTAACTTTTGATTGTAAACAAACAATTGGCTGTATGAATTGTAGCTTAGGGTTTCGTTTTAAGATGATACAACAATAAACATTGTTGATAATCGATTTTATTGAACAGAATTATCACTTTAGAATATGGATTTCGTTGTTAGGGTTTCAGATGATGTCGATTAATCAGTTTAGGTTCCTTTATATTAGATTGTATTAAAATGTGAATATTATGTTATACAGTTGCCATTTTTATTTTGTGGGATTGTTTAAGATATGAAATTAGGTACTTGATATTGTTGAAAGAAATGCAAACGTAGATGAAATATATAAAAGACTTGGTGAGCTCTTGATGTTAAGGACTTGATAAGTATAATGACAAAAGTTACATAACTAGAAAAATTATCGATGAAAGTTCTTTAAAATATTGACATGCTTGCTGACACGATTTTTACATAATTGTAGAACTGGCACAATCGACGGTACGATGGTACATGGAAGGATGTAGGTGTTCTTCGATTAATAATCAGGTTTGATGTCTACCCTCATGTCTTTGTAAATTAAAGTTTGATTAGTCTTTTTACTAATTGAATTCATGAATATGTCACATTCTTCATCCGTTAGGTTTTGTATGGTGATGTTGTTTCGCATGGAATCTGTAAACCTGATTATTAAAGGTGTTTATGTGATGCGATTGAAGAATGGTTTAGGTAGGATGTGGTTGAAGAATCTGTAAATCTGATTACCACAGGTGTTTATGATGTTGTTTCATTTGAATTCTTGAATATCTCACATTCAGTCATTGCTTTTTTTGCATTGGTGTCGGTTGTTTAGTTTTTGGGTCTAGAAAACTTGGTTTGAAAGAGTCATTTTTCACAGTTTCGTTTTCGTAGCAGGTTCTTAGCTTGATCATATCTTGTGATTTACAGTAACATTATTGCTTGGCTAATTATTCCTCCTCTTCAATCATCGCCACCACAAACCTAGCTTCAAAAGATTGTCTTTAAGTAAGTTTATGGTTCCGATTTGTAGTTACGAACGTTTGATTTTGTAATTTTCATCTTCACCTTTAAAAATCTTGGTTTAATTGATGTTAGGTTATGTGTAGACTAGAGTTAAAACAACAAACGTGAAGATGTAGACGAATTTTTATACAAAATTTCTTTCAAAGAAGCACTTAAAATCAAATAAGGTTGGATTTGCTTCGGAGGTTGTTGAGGTGGTAAACAACTCTAACCCACGAAAATTAGGCGGGTTTGCTGTGAAATTGATTTTTCATGTGTGTATTGTTTTCCTTTAATTGAGGTGTATTTGATTCATATAACATTATCAGTTTTTCTATCAAAGTTTACAATCAAATTGATTTTTTACAGATGGTTTTGATGTATTATCTCTTAACAAACCAGTAAGGAAGCGACTGTGTTTCCATGGACTGATGTGTTTTAGAAAAGTCCAAGTTCATAGCCACCATGGCACCAGGAAAAAATATAAAACAATTTTGCTGAAAAAGTTAGTTTTGTTAATAAACCATGAAATAAATTGGCAAAAAAGACCTTTATACCCTTTGTTAAATTTGCTTGATCTAAAATATATTTTGTTCTTATCACACTAAGGGCTCTTTTGGTACATGATTGTTGCGATCCTTGATTTTTCTTTATTATTGTCTCTGTAAGCACGATAGTACATCATTGGCAGTGGTTTCGTTGTTCATACTAGGTTGCACAGGATTTGTCATGTTCCTTCATGCCACCAATTTCATGTTCCACCCTTTCGCTCATCAAAATGCTATTCAATTTCTCAGGTTTACACTTATTCCCTACTCATTTCCTTTTTAATCCAATCAAATTGAATGTTTAATTTTTATTGGTGAATGTTTATTAAAGTTTATTGACTAATTTTGAACTCATGTGACTATTCATTGGAAATTCGGAACTGAGCATGTATGAAGTTTAAGAATATAACTAGATGAAAATCAGATCTTAGATAAAGGCTCTTTTTGACAGTCCTTTTAGTCATGTTTTGTTTTGTTTTTTTTTTTACCGTGAAAACGAATCTTTATTGCCACTAAAAAATCCATCCTTAGCAAGAAACTATGGGGCATCCCATTTGGTCACATCAAGTACTCATTTCATATGCTAAATATGATGTTATTAGAGTGCACATTAGTTGCTCGATAAAATGCCTGAATGATGTTTGATCCTAACCCTAAACATGTTATGCAGCTTGAATGAGATATAGTGATACATAATATATATGCAGTTTTCAGATAATTGGTCAACAATTCTAGGGGGATAGTGCACGGTCCTCCCAGCCGCCGGAGTGATCTCACTCCGGGAGCCGCTACCCGACCAAGCTAGCTCCGCGGTGACTTCCCCATGCCGAGTTCTTACCCTGGGCGACATATGCCACTCCCAAGACTATATATATATACATCTGTATTTCTAAAGATGTATTTGGGTTAAAGCTGATGTAATCTCATTAAATAGGTACATGAGATGAGAATATTTCTTGGTGTTATCATCTCTTTGAAATACTGAATTGGTGATGAATTCAAAAAGTTGAGAAGGGTAGGCGTGTATATGCTTAATAGGGGTAGAAGAAGGATTGGGGGTAGAATACGAAGGTGATGTGCGTGTAGTGTAATATAATTTTAGATATATTTTTAAGCCCTTTTTACACTTTTAGCCAAGTTTTAAATTTATAAAACACGATATTCACTAACACTAAACACACATATGGGCAAGTGCACCCATCGTGGACGTAGTATAGTGTTGGTAAGATACCGAGGTCGTCCAAGGACACAAGAGCTTTTAATACCGGTTTATCCTCAACGTCTAATCAAATCAAAAAGTTAGAAAAATGTTTTAAACTAAGAAAAATAAAAACTAACTAAATGCTGAAAAATAAAATAAAATAAAAACAGATAGACAAGATGAATCACTTGGATCCGACAAATGTATTAGTATAACCTTTGATTATTTTCGCACTTTTGCACTTGTTTAAGAGATTATCTTAGTTATTGTAGTAGGCCCCTTTTTCGGAGGTGACGTTACCCTCAACCCAGTAGTTTGAGTCAGCAAGGATACAATCCTAAAGGGTTGGATTATTGAAAGATAATGAATTAAGTTATTAATGCAAATTATGGTAGGCCCCGCTTTTGGCGGCGACGTTACCCTCGGCTAAGTAGTCTGAGTCAGCAGGGATACAGTCCTAAATAGCCGGGTTATAGTATTAATAGTAGTTAGCTTATGAGGGGGTCAAAGAGTTTGGATCCCCGCCATCCAATACCTATGGGCATTGAAGGAGATCCTACTAAATTTGACCCAGGTCCCAAGCAGGACCTCTAAACGCTGAACAAGGGCAAGACCCTTACCAAACCGTTCCCTTAACCCCCGACCAGGTAGCCAACATACCTCCATATAGACCGTGGAGATATGAATGGTGAAAATCTTTTATTTTATATAGACAGTAAAATAATGCCAAGACACCACGGACAAACGATAAGGAAAGATCACCTTCAACATAAGTAACTAGTTATTAAAGTCATTAATACAAAACCAAATAAAAAGTGCAAAAGATTAAAAATAAAAAGTATTATACTAAACACTTGTCTTCACCAAGTGATGTAAGAGACTTAGGCAAACATGGCCTTGATTGTCAAGAACTCTTACGATCAATCTTGGATCCCGAGACGACTCACACACTCTATGATGGACAATGGATGATGGTGGTGGATGATGGTGTTATGGTGGTGGTGGGTGGTGGATGAAGTGTGAGAGAGGTGGTGTGCCAAGGGATGAGAGAGAATGAAGCCAAGCTCCTCTATTTATAGGCTGAACAGAACGCTGGACACGGCCCCGTGTTCGCTGAACACGGCCCCGTGCCCGTCTGACATTCTCTCTCTTCATTAATTGTAATTGCGAATTACAATTAATGCGCCTGCTGTACTTTCAACACGCCCCCGTGTCCGCTGAGCACGGCCCCGTGGTGAGCAATGGAAGCTTCTACTGGTTTGTCTTTTCTGCTGCTTCCTGGGCACGCCCCCGTGTTCACTGAACACGGGGCGTGTTCAGACATCTGTTCTCTTCTCTTTGTCTTAGGAGGTGCCGTTGAGGGTCCGGGCAGTTTGCTTTTGTTCCTTTTCTTGTAATTATGATAGAATTAGGGGTCTTTTTGCTTCTTTTGTGATTTTGAGCTCATTTCATCCTGAAAATACAAAAGGAAGACAAAAACACTCTTTTTCCAACATTAGTACTTAAAAAGGGTTAGTTTTATGCCTTAAATGATGTGTTTTATATGTTGCATTTTACACACATCAAATACCCCCACACTTGAACTTTTGCTTGTCCTCAAGCAAAACTCTTTTAATGTGGCTTACACTCCCAAATGGAATAGGTAGAAGAGAAGTTTTTTAACTTGTCCTAGAGTGTCGGGAATCCAAGGTTTGTATAGGTTCTATTTTTATTTTATTTACAATCTTATTCGTCATGGTTTATTTTGAACTTTTCATAAGATAAACTACTTAATTTGGCATAGCATGCCTTATTAAAATTCCATTTATATACAAGTTCACATACCTCACGGGAGATCACTCAATCACTCGGCCGAAGGTGTATATTTAAGTGAATCGCTCGAGAGCGGCACGGATTTACATTTTCCATATGCTTGCCAAGCGATCAATCCTCCTCCTTTTTAACTTTTACCTTTGTAAATATCAAGAGGTCTTTTGGGGTGAAGGCTTGGGTTTAAAGGTGGGTGGTTGGTTAGTGGTTAGTAAAAAGGGCGAAAATTGTAACAAGTGTCGGTTTTCGTAAAATACCTTATTTTTGGTGACATTTATTTTTGAAGTATTTCTCCAAACAAGCTTTTTGTAGCTTATGTTTGTTTTTGACTTCAACATTTTTTTTTTTTTTTTTTTTTTTTCGTTTTTTTTTTTTTTTTTTTTTTTCGTCACGTAAAGGGTATGTTTATGAAAAACCGAGTCTGTTACTAAAATAAAGGTGAAAAAATGAAAAAGGTTTTTGGTGGGTAGAAAATTGTTTTGGGGGTAATGAAATGAAAGGTTTAGGCTCAAAGGGGTTTTCTAGGGGGATTTTGGGTAGGTAAAAAAAATGAAAAATAATGGTTTTGAAAGAAAAATAGTTAGTCCTAATGCCTCCATCATTTACTTACTTGGGTTTAAGTTGGTAAGGACCGGGAATGTATCGTCGTGGCAAGTTCTAGATTTGTAAAGACCGAGCGGCTATTCACACAAGAAACGAAAAATGAGCATTTAATCTAAATATGTGTATTTTTATGCTCAATAAAGGCTCAAAACTCACTTTTTGTGGGAATGGGTTTTTAATGTGACCAAGCATATATAATCGAATTTTAGCTAGACTTGTTATACCGTTTCATAATTTTCTTATGTTAGTTCTTTTTATCACGACGCTATCGGTTGTAAGTTTGTAAAAATATAACCCTTTTATACTTGTTATTCCCAACTTAAACTAAGACAAGTAAATAAAAAAAAAATGAAAAAGTTTTTGAAAAAATTTGGGGTGTTTAGCGGTTCCAATAGAGTTTTGTGTAAGGCTTGTTTTAGGATTTTGCAAAGTTCCAAGGTTTTAGCATCCCCCCCACACTTAAATTACACATTGTCCTCAATGTGTCCAAAAATAGAGTTTTTGGTTGATTAGAATATGTAAAAGTGTGTTTAAAAACAAAGATTTGTGTTACTGGCACTCTGGACACGGCCCCGTGTTCATTGAACACGGCCCCGTGGTGAACTGCCAGTAACGAAGAACTTACAGAGGGTGAACACGGGGGCGTGTTGGGTGAACACGGCCACGTGTTGGACAAAAATCTGCAGGTCAGTTGCCAAACAGCAGAACTGGGAGATGGACACGGGGGCGTGTCGGCTGAACACGTCCCCGTGTGGACAGTCTGTTAGCCAGAAAAATATGGTTTTCTCCCGGTTTCTTCCTCCTAGGGCTGCGAATGCTAATGTTTAGCATTCTAACCCTTGCATTGCACCTGTTCAAGCATTCAATACCATCCAACCAAGCACCAAACATCCTAATCTTACCATAGTTAAACATTATCCAACACAAAGTAAAAACAAAGTAAAAATAAAAAGAAAAGAGTTAAGGAAAGTAAATTGTCTTGACAAATGGCACGCAGGCCATGAATTGTTCGATAGGAAAGGGTGATCAAACCTGTGGGCTCATAACCAGCTAGCCCTTTGCTCCTCCCGGCCTCCTACTCCATATCTTCATCACTGTCTTCACCTCCGCCTCCCTGCCTCGCCATGTACTCCCGGATGCTACCGATGTCATCTTGTATGTCGTTGACGCTTCGTTCGATAGCTCCCACCCGGAGATGTGTGTTGTTGGCAAGGTTGTAGGTGTTCCGAGTGCACATGAGGTTTTCCTGCAAAAGATCATGCAAACTTTGGAAATTAGGAAAACCGCCTCCTTGAGAGGAGGATTGACCCGGATCGCCTTGGGGAGGGTATTGGAAATGTGGAGGTGGTGCGTGAAGAACTAGAGCCTCTTGCGGGTTCCATGCGTAGCCTTGCGTCCTTTGAAAGCTCACCGTCCCGTCCTCCGCTTCATAGAGCAAGTTCATGGCCCGGCAGATATGGTAATCAACCCGTCCCGACCATGGGCTCCTTTCGAAGGACTTCGGGATGTTCGCGAAGTGCTTGAAAAGACGGTACACCCACCCCCCGAAGAAGATTGGTGTAGGAGCAGTGGCAAGGCGGTTTAAGTGCATGTTCCGCAGTAGGAGGTAAGAAACATCGAGAGGCTTCCGGTTATGGATGCAGTGGAGGACAACCAAATCTCTAACCCCAACAACGCCACTACTGTCATGGCGTTGGTTCAACGAGTACGTGAGGAGCCTGTGGATGTAACGGTATAGCGGGTCCCTCAGTTTGGTACTCTTTGTGCTGCTGGAGTTATAGATCCCTTCACCAATCTGTGCCCACGCTGCTTGACGTTCACTTGCGTCCAGGTCTCGCAATCCCCCGGTATTCTCCTCGTTTCCCGCTTCTTCGTCTTTGTACAGCCCAATGATTGATCCGAACTGCGCCATGGATGTTCTATAGGTCGTACCCCCACATCGAAACTCGACCGCATCGTGATCAAACGGGTCGCGTCTCGAGTTGAAGATAAACGTACTATAGAACTCCAATGTGCATTGGTGGACCGACCGAAGTCGGGTAGTCAATGCAACGTGCAGCGGACCCGTCACTATGTTGTTGAAGCGGTCCAGTTGGTTTACCATTGTCAGCAGATCGGTGCATGCCCGCCTTGGATATTCTTCGGGCCTTGTTTGTAGGACCTCATAGCGAGCCCTTGCATCAAGTTCGCTGGCATTGAACCGTGTGAATTTGGACATCTGAAAAGAATACAACAAAAGTTAGTGCGAAACATGGAAATTCGGGTTGAAAACTGCAAACAGTGGGCTGGACACGGCCCCGTGTTCAGCGAACACGGCCCCGTGTTCAGGCGTCTGTAACACCAAATTTTCATTTTTTCGTCCCGGTTTCGAAAACCTGAAAATTTTTAGCCTAATAGCAGCGGTTTCCCCCGAAAATGAAACCCTAAGTGTCATTTTTCCAAAATCAAACCATTTACCCCTTCGATTTTGTGTTTTTCGGTTCAAGAACAAGGGTTTGTGTTTTTAGTTGGAAATCGGACAAATCTATCAACAATACATGGCTATTTACTTCCTATTACTCTACTCTAAACTACTACTAACAATTTTCATCAAAAATTTTGAGTTCGATCCGGATGAACATGAAGAACCCTAGATTTCCCCCAATTTTTGATGTTTTAACTACATGCAAGTAACTAATCTAACTACTAAGAAGGATAGAATCATACCTTGACGTTGTTAGGCTTGGTGGTAACGTTCGAAATCGGCAGAAAATCGCCCTAAACCAGAGAGTTTTCGGCGAAACGGGGCGTGTGGAATGGTGTAACTGATAGAACAAATGGGTTTTATCCCGACAGTCGCCTCGGCACGGCCCCGTGTTCAGCGAACACGGCCCCGTGCCGGGTGAAATTTTAATTTTTTTTTTTTTTTTTTTTTTTTTTTTTTTTTTTTAACGTGCTTGTGTGCATGCCCCTTATCTCCGAATAATGGTTAGATGATTTTACCAGTTTCGAATGTATACTTACCTGTAACATGTCTGGTATGAGTTTATTCGTTGACCGTTTGAAGTGCGATTTCCTCTTCCTCATCCTCAATGGATCCTCTGTAGAGTTTCAGCCGTTGGCCATTGACTTTAAATGGTGTTCCATTTCGAGTTTTAATTTCTACTGCACCGTGTGGAAAAACATGGGTGACTGAAAAAGGTCCCGACCACCTAGATTTTAACTTACCAGGAAACAATCGAAGTCGCGAATTGAACAGTAGAACTTGATCTCCAATCCGAAATTCATTAGATTTAATATATTTATCATGCAAATTTTTCATTCTTTCCTTATAAATTTCGGAGTTAGAATATGCATAATTCCTAAGTTCTTCTAATTCATTTATTTGACAAAATCGATTCTTACCGGCAACTTCTAAATCTAAGTTTACGTTTTTAATTGCCCAGTAGGCTTTGTGAGCAATTTCTACTGGCAAGTGACAACTTTTCCCATAGACTAGTTTATATGGGGTTGTGCCTATAGTGGTTTTATAAGCGGTTCGAAAAGCCCATAAAGCGTCGTCTAGTTTGTCAGCCCATTCTTTTTTATTTATCCCTACGGTTTTCTCAAGTATTCGTTTTAAACCTCGATTAGTCACTTCGGCTTGCCCATTTGTTTGAGGATGATATGCTGTTGAGACCCGGTGATAGACCCCATATCTTGTTAAGATTTTTTCGAGTTGATGATTACAAAAATGGGTACCTCTATCACTTATTAATGCCTTTGGTGTTCCGAAACGAGAGAACAATTTTTTTAGGAATTTTACTACTACTCTTCCATCATTTGTTGGAAGAGCTTCGGCCTCTGCCCATTTAGACAAGTAATCGACCGCCACAAGTATATATTTGTTTCCTTTTGAAGGTGGGAAAGGTCCCATGAAATCGAGTCCCCACACATCAAAGATTTCACAAACGAGAATGCCATTTTGAGGCATTTCGTTTTTGGAAGAAATATTACCTGATCTTTGGCAGGCATCACATATCTTTACAAGGTTTTGAGCATCCTTGTAAATGGTTGGCCAGTAAAATCCAGAATCAAATACCTTTCTTGCGGTACTTGCGGCACCATGATGTCCTCCGTATGGACCTTCATGACAATGACGGAGTATTCTTCGTGCTTCATTACCATGGACACACCTTCGGATGAGTTGATCGGCACACATTTTGAAAAGATAGGGGTCTTCCCAAAAGTAATGCTTTACATCAGCAAAGAATTTCTTTCTTTGGTGATGTGGCCATCCTTTGGTGACTATACCGCTGGCTAAGAAATTAGCGTAGTCGGCATACCATGGTTCTTGTCTGCTTTCCATCATTTCCAGGGACTCCGTGGGAAATTTTTCGTTGATTTGCTCGTCCCTGGTTGTCTCCAAAGCTGGATCTTCTAAGCGTGAGAGGTGATCTGCAGCAGTGTTTTCTGCTCCTCTTTTGTCCTTGATTTCGATGTCGAATTCCTGGAGGAGTAGAATCCACCTTATCAAACGGGGTTTTGCGTCTTGCTTCTTGAAGAGGTACCTGATGGCTGCATGGTCTGTATAAACTATTGTTTTAGAAAGAACAAGATAAGAACGAAATTTATCAAAAGCAAAGACCACCGCTAGTAACTCTTTTTCTGTAGTTGTATAATTTTCTTGTGCATCATTTAGAGTTTTACTAGCATAATAGATTGGGTGGAAATGTTTTTCTTTTCTTTGTCCCAAGACTGCTCCAACAGCAAAGTCGCTTGCATCGCACATGATTTCGAAAGGAAATTTCCAATCTGGCGCTATCATGATAGGTGCATTGACTAGCATTTCCTTGAGGGTCAGAAATGCTTGATTGCATTCCTTGTCAAAGATGAAGGGTGCATCTTTTTCAAGCAATTTTGTTAGAGGTCTTGAAATTTTCGAAAAGTCTTTGATAAACCTTCTATAGAATCCGGCATGCCCTAGAAAACTTCTGATTGCTCGTACGGAGGATGGAGGAGGTAATCGAGATATGGTCTCAATTTTTGCTCGATCAACTTCCATTCCTTCGCTTGAGATTTTATGTCCGAGTACTATTCCCTCTGTTACCATGAAATGGCATTTTTCCCAGTTAAGGGCGAGGTTAGTTTCCTCACATCGGGATAGCATTCGTTCAAGATTATCGAGGCATTGATCATATGAGTCTCCAAAGATGGAAAAGTCATCCATGAAGACTTCCATGGTTTTTTCAATCATATCATGGAAAATGGCGACCATACAACGTTGGAATGTTGCAGGCGCATTACATAGACCGAATGGCATGCGTCGATATGCAAAAGTTCCGTAGGGGCATGTGAAAGTTGTTTTCTCTTGGTCTTCTGGTGCTATCGGTATTTGAAAGTAACCTGAAAAACCATCTAAGAAACAATAAAATTTATGACCGGATAATCTTTCTAACATTTGATCAATGAAGGGCAAAGGAAAGTGGTCTTTCCTTGTTGCTTCATTTAATCTCCTATAGTCTATACAGACTCTCCATCCTGTGACGGTTCTTGTGGGTATTAATTCGTTTTTCTCGTTAGTTATTACCGTCATACCTCCTTTCTTTGGGACTACTTGGACGGGACTTACCCACGGGCTATCGGAGATAGGGTAGATTAGTCCGGCGTCGAGTAGTTTGATGACTTCATTTTTAACCACTTCTTGAACATTGGGGTTCACTCTTCGTTGTGGTTGAATTACTGTTTTGTAGTCATCATTCATTAAAATTTTGTGCGTGCACATGGAAGGACTTATTCCCTTAATATCTACAAGCTTCCAAGCGATCGCATTTTTGTGTTTTTTAAGTAGGTTAACTAATTTTTCTTTTTCTATGCTAGATAATTTAGACGAAATAATTACAGGTAAATTACCATCTTTGCCTAGAAAAGCATATTCCAAACCTTTAGGGAGTTCTTTGAGCTCGATGGGTGGGTCTTTAGGAGACACCTTATTTTGTGGTTCATCTAGATCAAGAACTTTAAAAGTTTGTTCTATGGCTACCTCTTCGTCGACAAAGTGGTCTTCCTCGTGGTTTGTATCAGGTGGTTCAGCTTCATCTTCAATTAGGGGGTCATTGTTGCCAAAAGGATATTTCATTGAGCGCTCAAGATCTATGCTCCTTTTGAATGCCCCTAATTGAAGAGTTAGATTGTTGAATTTCCGGTTTTTCAAAGCTTTGTGAGTTTGTACAAAAGGTTTTCCCAAGACTAGGGGGGCATCATCTAAGATGACGAAGTCGGTTGGGATTACCATTTGATTTGTTTGAACCAAAATATCTTCGACTACACCGATTGATTTCATTACTTTTCGGTCGGATAGAAAAATGGGTATTTGAAGTGGAGTAAAATCACTAATACTTAACTTTTCAAAAATGTAGTTGGGCATTATGTTAACACAAAGATCTTTATCAATAGTGACATTACTAATAAACGAATTTTGAAAGAAACATGGAACCGGTGTGATGTTAATTTCAAAAGGATCTTCTTTTATTAGCGAGGTTTGATCATTAGTTAACTTAACACTTACCATTTCTTCAATTTTAGCACTAGTGTTTAACTCTTTTAAAAACTTAGCATGAGGGGTTATTAAACAATTGTTTTCGAAAGTAGGTGACAAGAGAATAATTTCCTCTAAATTAGACTCTTCTTGAATTTTAACATTTTCGGACTCACCATTTTCGTTGTTTAACTCATGTGTCTGTTTTTCACTTTCTTGTTCTTCCATTTTTACATTTTCAACTATCTCTACGTTATTATTACTTTTTAACTCTTCTCTCGCGCGGGATTCCTCTTCTCTTGCGCGAGATTCTTTTATGCAACGTTCGATAGTTTTAATGTGTTCTAATATCCTATTGGTCACTTCGGTGAGATTGAAAGAATTTGGATCCTCTAAGCTTGAATCCGGTTGTTCGATCCTTGGTTCCTCATAGTACTCATATGAAGTAGATGGTTCACACCATTGTTCTTCATTGTAAGTATATGATGGATAAGGGTCGAAACTTTGTTCTTCATAGTACTCATATGAGGTGGGTTGTTCACGCCATGGTTCCTCATAATAAGAGTATGAAGGTGGTGGCTCATATGTTGAATCTTCAAAGTATGAGTATGAAGGCTCATACCTTGGTTCATCAAAATACGAGTATGAGGGAGGAGGTTCATACCTTTGGTCTTCATAGGATGTGTATGAAGTCGATGGCTCGTACCTGGGCTCCTCATAATGGTTGTATGAATTGGATGGTTGATATGAAGTATTATATTGAACCGAGTGTGCATTACGACAATTAGTGCAATAATTACCTCTATAATCATCCTCATCATAGGTGTAGTTGTAATCTCTTGAGTATTGATCCATATGAATCACTCAACAGACTACAACTGAGTCTCGGGACCAGAAAACAAAAATAAGACGGAAACAGAAGCTGGACACGGCCCCGTGTTGGGTGAACACGGCCCCGTGTTCAGGGACTGTATCTGGGCGTTTTAATTAAATTAGCTGGTCACGTTGAACACGGGGGCGTGTTGAGTGAACACGGCCCCGTGGTCAGACTCTGTATCTGGGTATCTACTCTAAAATATGCAGCACGGGGGCGTGTTCAGTGAGCACGGCCCCGTGTTCAAGCTACTGTAAATGCAAAAACTAAACTAAAATGCAGAAAAATGCGCGCGTTTTGAAAAGGTTTTGAAAAACTGATTAGGCCGTCGATTTTAAGCTTTCTTAAAATCCTTGTGTCCCCGGCAACGGCGCCAAAAACTTGATGTGCGTGTAGTGTAATATAATTTTAGATATATTTTTAAGCCCTTTTTACACTTTTAGCCAAGTTTTAAATTTATAAAACACGATATTCACTAACACTAAACACACATATGGGCAAGTGCACCCATCGTGGACGTAGTATAGTGTTGGTAAGATACCGAGGTCGTCCAAGGACACAAGAGCTTTTAATACCGGTTTATCCTCAACGTCTAATCAAATCAAAAAGTTAGAAAAATGTTTTAAACTAAGAAAAATAAAAACTAACTAAATGCTGAAAAATAAAATAAAATAAAAACAGATAGACAAGATGAATCACTTGGATCCGACAAATGTATTAGTATAACCTTTGATTATTTTCGCACTTTTGCACTTGTTTAAGAGATTATCTTAGTTATTGTAGTAGGCCCCTTTTTCGGAGGTGACGTTACCCTCAACCCAGTAGTTTGAGTCAGCAAGGATACAATCCTAAAGGGTTGGATTATTGAAAGATAATGAATTAAGTTATTAATGCAAATTATGGTAGGCCCCGCTTTTGGCGGCGACGTTACCCTCGGCTAAGTAGTCTGAGTCAGCAGGGATACAGTCCTAAATAGCCGGGTTATAGTATTAATAGTAGTTAGCTTATGAGGGGGTCAAAGAGTTTGGATCCCCGCCATCCAATACCTATGGGCATTGAAGGAGATCCTACTAAATTTGACCCAGGTCCCAAGCAGGACCTCTAAACGCTGAACAAGGGCAAGACCCTTACCAAACCGTTCCCTTAACCCCCGACCAGGTAGCCAACATACCTCCATATAGACCGTGGAGATATGAATGGTGAAAATCTTTTATTTTATATAGACAGTAAAATAATGCCAAGACACCACGGACAAACGATAAGGAAAGATCACCTTCAACATAAGTAACTAGTTATTAAAGTCATTAATACAAAACCAAATAAAAAGTGCAAAAGATTAAAAATAAAAAGTATTATACTAAACACTTGTCTTCACCAAGTGATGTAAGAGACTTAGGCAAACATGGCCTTGATTGTCAAGAACTCTTACGATCAATCTTGGATCCCGAGACGACTCACACACTCTATGATGGACAATGGATGATGGTGGTGGATGATGGTGTTATGGTGGTGGTGGGTGGTGGATGAAGTGTGAGAGAGGTGGTGTGCCAAGGGATGAGAGAGAATGAAGCCAAGCTCCTCTATTTATAGGCTGAACAGAACGCTGGACACGGCCCCGTGTTCGCTGAACACGGCCCCGTGCCCGTCTGACATTCTCTCTCTTCATTAATTGTAATTGCGAATTACAATTAATGCGCCTGCTGTACTTTCAACACGCCCCCGTGTCCGCTGAGCACGGCCCCGTGGTGAGCAATGGAAGCTTCTACTGGTTTGTCTTTTCTGCTGCTTCCTGGGCACGCCCCCGTGTTCACTGAACACGGGGCGTGTTCAGACATCTGTTCTCTTCTCTTTGTCTTAGGAGGTGCCGTTGAGGGTCCGGGCAGTTTGCTTTTGTTCCTTTTCTTGTAATTATGATAGAATTAGGGGTCTTTTTGCTTCTTTTGTGATTTTGAGCTCATTTCATCCTGAAAATACAAAAGGAAGACAAAAACACTCTTTTTCCAACATTAGTACTTAAAAAGGGTTAGTTTTATGCCTTAAATGATGTGTTTTATATGTTGCATTTTACACACATCAGAAGGTGCTAACAAGGTTAGAATTTCATGCTTTTCTTCATTTCCACAAAAGAAATAACTAGAGGTTAAAATGGGCGGGCCGACATGATATCTTTGTGTATTTTTATCTCACTATACATTTTTTTTGGCTAGATAACCAAGGGTTTATTGGGTAAATATGGATCTGGAAGGGTTCTTGATACCCCTATTACCGAGGTTCGGAAGTTATTCTATTCAGTTTCACTGTTTTACTATATATATATATATATATATATATATATATATATATATATATATATATATATATATATATATATATATATATATATATATATATATATATATATATATATATATATATACCTTTTTACAACTTCTTTGTCTGAAAATACTTATTCATATTTTCAGGCTGGGTTTGCCGGTATTGGAGTTGGCTCTGCATATCATGGTCTGAAGCCAGTGATAGAGTTTTTGACTTTCAACTTCTCTATGCAGGTTACATCATCTACATATTACTAGCGTCTGTTTCAATGTATGTGTTTGATTGTTTTAACAATCTGCTGGTAATGTTTTGTAGGCGATTGACCATGTTATCAACTCTGTAGCAAAGTCAAACTACATGTCTGCTGGGCAGATTAATGTACCCATTGTTTTTAGAGGACCAAATGGGCCCGCTGCGGGTGTTGGTGCTCAACATTCCCAGGTTTGTTTGTTTTTTTTATTGACTCTCTGACTATTTTTTCATGATTTCTCATATCTTCCATGTTTGGTCCTGACATGGGTTGGACCATTTAACTGACGATGGATGTGGTGGTGGCAATGTGGTTGACGGTGGCTGCGGTGGTGGCGATGGTTGAAGGTGGTGGCGTTGGTTGACGGTGGCTGTGGTGTTGGCATTAGTTGATGATGGTGGCGTTGGTTGATGGTAGCTAAGGTGGTGGCTTCGGTTGATGGTGGTTGTTGCAGAGGCGATGGTTGGTGCTAGGTACGTTGTTGGGGATGGCTCTGGTGGTGACGAGTGTGGGCAGTCATAAGCAATTGGCAGTACGACCCATAAGTTGTTTTCCCACAACTCATCCTAACCCGTGGGAGTCTTCTATCCTACAAAATTTGATCCATGACAACCCATTCATACTTTTTTGATGCCCAACATGCTAAAATAATGGTCCGGAAAAAACCCAAAACTAGGTATATGGTTAACTTTGCCAGACCTAATCCTGACATGTAATTTGAACAATCAACCAAATAAGGTATGGCTGGGTAACGATTCACATGTTCCGGTCGAAACACGTTCTGGCCAAAATGGGGTTCAGTCATAGTGGGTTGTTTTAATGAAGTATCAGTTTTGTTTGGGTCAAAATGGGTTCCAGAATTATTATTTAGGTGTTGTTGTATGGGGGACTATTTGTTTGTTAACTCATGTTAGTTTATAGAAATTACTACACGATAACTCAACATGCATTTTCATGACTGGTTGATTTCATAGGTTTCATGAAGTACACATCCGTTGCTGCACATACCGATAATAGACTCTTTGTAACTGTCATAAGGGTTAGTCGCTACACTTTTGATTGCTATCTATATAATATTAGGTGTTAAAATGGGCGACCTAAGCATTTTTTTGGACGATTTGAGTTGTGACTCAAAACACATTTTGTTAAAAAAAGGTTAAAATTTTGTATTAAATAGTTGATGTGTTTTGTTAAACCAGCTAACCGGATGAAACCAGTAAATGTAGGTTCTTTTATAGCGGTTTTTGATTGGAGCATATGTGTTACATGCCCGAAAAGGGAACGAATTAACCCATTCGAATAGGTCACATGGGTAAAATAAGTTATCCTAAGCATGATTGTTAAAAACTGTATATCAAGGTGTTTGGATATTTAGACAGTTGATTTCAAGTCCCAATAATCAGTTTTTAATGTTTTGAACTGTTAATAAACAACTTCTGTTTCAGATTGTTTAGGGCTTAGATAAGCGGTTTAGGATAGTGATTTTCACAATTCATACACCTTTTCACCTACTAATTTTAGTTTGTTTTTTTCAAATACAGTTGTTGTGACGTAAGAGGGTAACTAACAATTTTATTACAACTCCCAATGCATACATCTTTAATGGATGTCGGAACGTGTTTAGACTGTATTGAAAAGGAAATACGTTAGCCTTCAAGGTATGTACAGAACCATTTCAGTGATTTTGTCCAACTTTTAACATGCTATAACTGAACATATATTATCAATTTAAAAATCATGTTACAATTCATGAACAAGTTTAGAATTCTCAAGAAATGTAAGGTTTATGTAATACAAAGTTAGAAAGTAAGTGCACCATACCACCCATTTTGATCCTAAAATGTTTCCATGTGTGTAGGGCTGTTCATTTTAAACCCGACCCGAAGTTGAAGCCACCCGAACCCGAAGTAGAGAATACTCGAAAAACCCGAACCCGAATAACCCGAACCCGACCAACCCGAACCTTAAATGGGTTGGTTATCGGGTCACTTTTTCCCAACCAAAAACCCGAAAAACCCGAAATCTGAAACCCGAAAAAAACACCGAGCATTTAATGTCTTTTTTTCGGTATATGTGTCTTGGTTTATAGTTTTTGGTATCTAAAACATTATGTTTTAGGACCTCTGAGCATTATCGTGTCATGTTGTCAAATATTTTTTTAATTTTGATAATATTTTTTAAGTACAATGATGAATTTTAGTTATATATTGCAAAAAAAAACATTTTTTTAATATTACATCTAAACCCGAAAACCGAACAACCCGACCCGAACTAGCCCGAACCCGAATAACCCGAACCCGATCAACCCGAGATTTAAATGGTTTGGTTATCGGGTCACTTTTTCCTAGCAAAAAACCCGAACAACCCGACCCGAAAAACCCGAGAAAAAAACCCGAAGAACACCCCTACATGTGTGCGCTATGTAGACATTAACCATTGCGTGAAGCCTTACCACAGACCGGTCACGTGTTGCATATTTATTTTGTAATATAGATATTGTAAAGACTTGGTATCTCAGTTATTTGAGTGTTGTTTGCTATGTTATTTTTATCGTATAACCTGTTCAGTGACACTAATCGTTACATGTATTTCAGGTTCTCTAAACCTGGTAAAAAAAACTGTAATATAGTGTTCTGGAGGGTGCTGTAAGTCTGTCAGGAATTGCTCGCATAATTACCTAGATGTTGACATTTGAAATTGGACACTTCTAACATGATGAAAGGCATGCATCGCGGATTAGTTCCGATATTTTTCCTTGGGTCACACTTCTTGATTCCTTTCTTTAAAAAAACAAATTCTGTTTGGTTGAGCAATATTAATTAATCAAAGTTGGTCTTTTTGATCCAGTGGTGTTTTCAAGAAGTCAAATGGTACAACAAAACTAATTATAACTATAATTATGGGAATTGGTGTAGGATATTTCATAGGTGTTTCTTTTCCATCTGTTTTTATTACCAAGGTAACTTGCAAATCTTGGATATACTTTTACAGTTTTACTACAAGAAAAACCATCTATTTGATTTTTTGTTACTGTAATATTTTCAGGTTATTTTACCATCAAGCATTTATTCACCCTTTGATATGACAATGCACGAGGATCGATCTAAAGCTCTTGAACGCAATTTCCATGAAAATCTTGGTTCGGGTAATACACCCGAAACACCTAAGATATATTTTCTTAGTATATGTATCAACCTGATTAACATGCATGTATCCAATACCATGTTGTTTATTTATGCTTATTGAAGTGCCACCTCATTGTACTATCATCAATTTTTATTCGTAATCATAGTAATTATCCATGCTAACCCGTTAGATTTTTTACCCGAGTAGTATGTAGAATCTTCAATCTGTTTGGCAAATGAAGTGGGTCAGGTAAGGTAGGGCTGGGTAACGATTCACATGTTCTGGTCGAAACATGTTCTGGCCAAAATGGGGTTCAGTCATAGTGGGTTGTTTTAATGAAGTATCAGTTTTTTTTTTGGGTCAAAATGGGTTCCAAAATTATTATTTAGGTGCTTTTGTACGGGAGACTATTTGTTTGTTGACCCGTTGACTTCCGAAAGTCAACTCATGTTATTTTATATAAATTACTACACACTAACTCACCATGCATTTTCATGACATCATGTGTGTTATGGTTGATTTCATGAAAGTGCACATCCGTTGCTGCACATACCGATAAAAGACTCTTTGTTCCTGTCATAAGGGTTAGTCGCTACACTTTTGATTGCTATCTATATAATTTTCCATTTGTGGTCAAGCAGTTTTGCACCATCATAAATCCATGCCAAGCTGACATTCTAGCACTTGGAATTGGTGAGTAGATGAATAAGTGCATTTCAAATCATGTAGAGCCAATCCAATAATGGGTTGGAGTAGGCAAGTAGAGACAATGGGTTGGAATAAGCAAGCCAAAAGTAGGTTAAATTCTTGACGTTTAGAATATGTGTTTATAGTCTGATGGTTCAAGTGCGGAATAATTGGTGAGATCATTCTAATGGATCAAGCGTCGCATTTGGTTAGTATTACTGTATTAGAATTTTTTTTCTACCATTCTATTAATGAGTCGAACTTTGTTTTTTTGTAAGCCTTAAATGTTTGAATAGACAGGTTGAGTAATGGATCAAAACGGGTAATCATTTAAACAATATTTTCTTTTTAACTTAAATCAATTTAGCATTTGTCGTGTAAGGATTTCATCACGTTGTTTATAATATGTTTATGAATTTTATTAGTTGAAAATTCAGGTAAAAGCATAATATAACATAATTTAAAAACAAACAATATAACATTTTGTATCGGAAACATTTTTTAAATGAGATCTCATTAAGAATTAAAAGGTAATAAGCTTTACACGAAAACTATAAATACACATGGAGAAAAAGTTAGGATACTGATGAAACGGAACAAATAAATTATTGTGGGAAGGGAAAGAAGATATTAACGATTTTCAAAATTTTGTTTATGTACCTTTTATTATTGAAAACTAAATTTTCCTAACCCGGGATGTTCCCGGGTGATAGCCTAGTGTGTGTGTGTGTATATATATATATATATATATATATATATATATATATATAGGGTGAGGTTCGGCTAGAAAGTCCAAGTTTCCTAAAAAGTGTAAAAAGTCATAAAACACAATAATTTCAGGCATAAAACAAACCTAAAACTCACAAATAATAGAATGAATATAACTAAAACACCATATTCAAACCCTAATAGTCCATAAAAACTTCAAACGCACCATCGTATAACTATGAATATAAAACACAAAATGCTAAACAACATAAAACACAATAATATTTGTCATTCCATAATCAGAGCCTTAACATCTAAAACACAACACAAAACCCACATACATGATGTTTTGGTAATCTTCATCATATTATTTGTGGGTTTTTGGTGTGTTTTATGGTTGACATTATGGTGTTTTATTACTTTTTACACTTTTTAGGAAATTTGGACTTTCTGACTAACTCCTAGCCTATATATATATATATATATATATATATATATATATATATATATATATATATATAGGGTAATGCTAGACAGAAAACCCTCAAATTCTTAGAAAACTCTGGAAACCCAAATCTCCCCCCATTTTTACCCAACCTCCCGACATTTTTTTTTGAAAAAAATTACACATGTAATATACATGTTTTAGAGTGTTTTGGGCGAAAAAAAAACAAAAAAGCGCCGAAGGGATTTTTTTAAAAAAAAATAAACAAAATTCAGTGCCTAACATGTGTTAGACAAAAAATGCTGAAAATTGCTGAAATTTTTTTTTTAAATTATCCCTTCGGCGCTTTTTTTATTTTTTTTGGCCCAAAACTCTTAAAAACATGTATATTACATATGTTATTTTTTTCAAAAAAAAAAAATGTCAGGAGGTTGGGTTTTCTAGGGTTTTTTATATAGATAGGGTTTTCTATCTAACCATACCCTATATATATATATATTCTCCTATTAGTAAATTATATTAAACAACAATTGAACTAAATCAAATTTAGATTATTACAACCACTTCAAAATATGTCATGTGTCACCATCAAATCTTTTCTCTCAAATTACATATATATATATATATATATATATATATATATATATATAGGGAGGAGCTCATGCGAGAACCACCCTTATTGTGAGAACCTTGAGAACCAATGTGAACACAACCTAAAATAGCTAAAAAACCTAAAAAAAACCTAAAAAAACCTAACCCCCAACCCCCCCCCCCCCCAAAAACCTAAACCCCCACCCCCCCCCACCCAAAAAAAACCTAACCCCCCCCCCCAAAACCTAACCCCCCCCCCAAGCTAAAAAAACCTAAAAAAAACCTAAAAAAACCTAAAAAAACCTAAAAAAAACCTAACCCCCACCCCCCCCCCAAAAAAACCTAACCCCCCCCCCCCCAAAAAAACCTAAACCCCCCCCCCCAAGCTAAAAAAAACCTAAAAAAACCTAAAAAAAACTAAAAAAAACCTAACCCCCACCCCCCCCCAAAAAAACCTAAACCCCCCTCCCCCACCCCCCAAAAACCTAAACCCCCCCCCCCCCCACCCAAGCTAAAATGCTAAAAACTAAACCCCCAAAAAACCTAAAAAAATCTAAAAAAATCTAAAAAAATCTAAAAAAATCAAAAAAAAAATCTAAAAAATTTTTTTTGATTTTTTTAATATTTTTTAGGTTAAAATCGCTACTTTTCGAAGCAAAAAAAAAAAATTTTTAAAAAAAAAAAATTAAAAAAAAAAAAATTTTGTTTTTTTTTTTGATTCGAAAAGTAGCGATTTTAACCTAAAAAATATTAAAAAAATCAAAAAAAAATTTTTTATGTGATTTTTAGCTATTTTTAGGCATTTTTGGTGTGTTCACATTGGTTCTCGCGGTTCTCACAATAAGAGGTGGTTCTCGCATGATCTTCTCCCTATATATATATATATATATATATATATATATATATATATATATATATATATATATATATATATATATATATATATATATATATATAGGGAGGGGCTCATGCGAGAACTCCATTTATTGTGAGAACCGCGAGAACCAATGTGAACACAACCTAAAATAGCTATAAAAACCTAAAAAAACCTAACCCTACCCCCCCCCTCCAAAAAAACCTAACCCCCCCCCCCCTCAAGCTAAATGCTGAAAACTAAAACCCCCAAAAAACCTAAAAAAAGACCTAACCCCCCCCCCTAAAAAAAAAAAACCTAAACCCCCCTCCCCCACCCCCCAAAAACCTAACCCCCCCCCCCCACAAGCTAAAATGCTAAAAACTAAACCCCCCAAAAAACCTAAAAAAACCTAAAAAAATCTAAAAAAATAAAAAAAAAATATAAAATTTTTTTTAATATTTTTTATGCTCAAATCGCTACTTTTAGTGGAAATTTTTTTTTTTTTTTAATTTTTTAAATTTTTTTTTGCTTCGAAAAGTAGCGATTTTTATATAAAAAATATTAAAAAAAATTTGTGTGATTTTTAGCTATTTTTAGGCATTTTTGGTTGTGTTCACATTGGTTCTCGCGGTTCTCGCAATAAGAGGTGGTTCTCGCATGATCTTCTCGCAATGCGAGAACCACCTCTTATTGCGAGAACCGCGAGAACCAATGTGAACACAACCAAAAATGCCTAAAAATAACTAAAAATCACACAAATTTTTTTTTAATATTTTTTATATAAAAATCGCTACTTTTCGAAGCAAAAAAAATTAAATTTTTTTTTTTAAAAAAAAAGAATGTTTTTTTTTTTGCCACTAAAAGTAGCCATTTGAGCATAAAAAATATTAAAAAAAAATTTAGATTATTTTTTTAGATTTTTTTAGGTTTTTTGGGGGTTTAGTTTTTAGCATTTTAGCTTGGGGGGGGGGGGGGGTGGGGGGGTTTAGGTTTTGGGGGAGGGGGTTAGGTTTTTGTTAGGTTTTTTTGGGGGTTTTAGTTTTTAG